>NC_072490.1:17500-317500 GCF_027574615.1 Eptesicus fuscus
CAGAGGATTCCTCAGACCACAGCGCATACAACACAGTGTGAATGCATACATGCACTCAGACCCCACACACACAGAACGCAGCACACAAAGCGACAAAGAAGGCAAAAACACCCAAGCACACAAGACACATACCTCACACGAAACCACACACCATACACGTCTACAAGAGGTCTCTGACTGAGACGCCACAGCCACAATGCAGCTGTGCACACAAATAGCAGACTGCAGTTGCCAGATGCACAAAATGAAGCAGATGCACACACCGCACACAAACCTTGCACTCAATCAAGACAAGCGATGGCGGTATAAATGCAAGCATCTACTGTCACCAATACTATGTCTTCCTACCAATATCAATCTGGAATAGAAGAAATAAATAGGGAATTACAAATAGGAGCAAACCCTGCAGGGCCACACACATCCAGATGACAGAAAAGGAGTCATCACACTTACAGTTTGTGGCAGATGTCCATTATGTGTCTGCTGAATGAACAATGAGAAGCCAGTCATGTCCTAGACGATCATTTGTCAAAGGCAGCTCTTCCAAACTGTAGGAGATGTAGAAAGCAGCAATGTAACTCATCCAATGTAAGAAATGACAAATAATCAAATGCACCATACCTCCGATACACTAAGAAGCCACCCCCACAAGCCACGCCCACCATCCGATCATAGAAAGTATGCAAAATAACCCGAAACAAGATGGCTACAGACCCACAAAGCAAGGTTTCCTAGGTAACAAAGGAAGCCAAACTGCCTGCCTGCCACTGCCAGGGGTAAGCGTCCACTCAAGTTACAAACTTTCAATGATGAAAGGAAGGGAAACAAATTCAACCACATGGCGGCTGAATGGAGCTTTAAAGAGCAACCCAGGGTTCATTTCCGCCATCAAGAGCAACAGCTTAACCCGGACAAATGTATCAGAAGACATTTCAACAGAGCTGCTGCAGCTGTTTACCTCTGTGGAGTCATGAGTCAGCCAAGCACTGCCCTAACTGGGGTGGCCCAGTGGAGACATCGCCAGCCTGTATACTGCAGAATACCAACCACAATTCGATTCAAAACCATGTACCTTTTGTTAAGGCACAAAACCAATGGAAGGCATGCAGAAGGTAGGTAGTCAATGTTTCCTTCTCAGGGATGTCTGTAAGTACACATAATTGCCCGTGCCTCTCTATCAAAATTTATCAAAAAAACAACCACGCAAAAACAAACCAACCAACAAACAAAGAAATAGGTGGATGAACAAGCGAAAAGAAAAAAACCTGCAAATAAGCCACAAAGATGGGAAAGCTGATGACACAGAGAAGAAGCTGCAGCCACAGACCAACCGTAATTCACATGGCAATGTGGCATCATGATAACATTTCCATAAAAGAGTGGGAGAATGCCAATGTCACTGTCAATCCTGCTCCAGACATTGCAGGAAAATGAAATTATATCCCTCATAAATACCAGGAAAGGTGAAAAGTGCCTGAAACACAGGGGCACAAAGAGATCCAAGTAACGGAATGTAAAAAGACATATTAACAAAACATAACGACATGAAGATAACACCACTAAGACAAATTAAATAACAACGCCAGGACAGCACATGAACAAGAGCACTGCGCAGCAATGACTTCATGTCTCAATGAAAACTTAATAAACGAGTACTGAAATGACATAATAAATGATTGCATAAATAGACAAATAATGAGCTAAAGAAAGGAATAAAATATGATACATAAATAAATACTCAAAGAAGTAAGTAAATGATGGACTAACTAATCACAGACATTGTTACCAAAATAATCAAAGAATGGATTGCATGGATAAATAACTAAATTAATAAATGATTAAATAAATATTAGGCTAAATTATTAAATAAGTAATTACATTATGCAGTAACTCATTAAATTATGAAATAACTGGGCAGTTCATAAAATGAATAAAGAAGTAAGTAAATAAGAACATAAATTAGTAAATACGTAACTACATAAGTAATTACATAAGTAAGAAAATCACTAAACACATAACAAAGCAAACAAAAAAGTCAACAAGTAAAAAAATACATAGATGCATAAACGAATTCATAAGAGAGAAAGTAAATGAGAAGTAAACAAAGGAGGGAATAAATGAATTAAAAAGTACATACCAAAATACATAAAAATGAAAGAAGTTACTAAATAAATATTAGGAAAAGAAGTTAAAAAAATCAATCAACAGCAAAACAAATAATGAAACAATAAGTAATGAATGAAATAGTAATCATTAGTATATATACAAAAACACCCTTAAGTAAATAATAAGTAAACACATATAATTAACGAATGAGCAGTCAGGCAAGTAGTAAATAAGAAATAAACACTTACTTAAAACATAAGCAATAAGATGTCATTGAAAATATAAATAATAATTAAAGGAATGAATGAAGGAATGAATAAGGAGGGAAGGAAAGAAAGAAAGAAAGAAAGAAGCACAGAAATGAATATTCAAAGAAATGAGAACAAACAATTACAAATGTAAATCATGAATAACGAAGAAATTAATAAATGAAAACTTGTAACTATACCATAACCAAAAAAAATCAGAAATCCATACAAAATAAAAATCAATGATACATAACAAATAAGTAGCACATAAGTATAAATATACATTAAATGACAGCAAATGACACACATTAAATCCGAATTAAATAAGACAGGAAAAGTAAACAAAAATTAAACACTAATTAATAAAAAAAAAAGTGATAAATTACGACGTAAATACTAAAAAGGTAATGAGTGACAAACACATATTAGATACATAAATCCATAAATTTCAAATAAATAAACAAATAAATAAGTAATGGCATACATACACCAGTAAATGAAAACTACCTGAAAAGACACATTAATAACTGAATAAGGAAATCGTAAATAATTAGTTAATAATAAGTAAACAAGTAACAACCACATCACCGAATAATACATAAACAGCAAATAATTAAGAAAGTGATTACTAACACGTAAATAATACATATAAAGTAAGTGACAACCAACAAATAAAAAGAAATAAAATGATAATACGTAACTAATATCTAAATAAGCAATAAGTAATGAACGAAGGGGGGAAAATTATAAACAAGTAAGTAAACAATGAGCAATAAACAAGTAAATATGAAATGAGAAAAATTGGGGAAAAGTACTACATAAGTAAATAGTAAACAAATGAAAAGTGTAAGGGAACAATAAATATGTAAATACAAAAGTAATGAAATTAACTACAAGTATGTGAGTATTTAAGTAAATAGCTAAAGAAATGATCACATGAAATAAATGAATATGCAAGGAAAGAAGCGAAAACGTAAATAAGCAAGTAAGCATCTGAGTAAGAAAAATAAATAAGAAACTACATAAATAACTACATAAATAAAAAGTACATACGTAGCAAAGTAAGTAAAGAAATAAGTAACTGCATAAATCACTGAAAAGAATTAGTGATTAAGTGAGTTAGTAAGTAAGTAAATAAATAAAAAATTAAGTAAAGAACCCAATAACCAAATACAGAAACAAACACATAATTAACTAAGTAGCTAGGTAACTAATTAACTAAGTGAATGACTAACAACATAAAGAAATAGATAAATAGATAGATAGATAGATAGATAGATAGATAGATAGAAAGATAGTTAGATAGATAGATACATAGATAGATAGATAGATAGATAGATAGATAGATAGATAGATAGATAACTAGATAGATAGATAGATAGATAGATAGATAGATAGATAGATAGATATAGATACATAGATACATAGATAGATACATAGATAGATAGATACATAGATACATAGATAGATAGATACATACATAGATACATACATACATAGATACATAGATAGATAGATACATAGATAGATAGATACATAGATAGATAGATACATACATACATACATACATACATAGATACATAGATAGATAGATAGATAGATAGATAGATAGATAGATAGATAAAAAAGCAATCAACAAAGAGCAAACATAGCTAGGCAAGTAAGTAAATAAATTGACAACTAAGCAAACAAATAAAGTAACTAAATAATCAATAGGAAAGCAAACAACAACAACAACAACAACAACAACAACAACAACAACAGAAACCACTCACATAATGAGTAATTGGAAAAAACTAAGGTAATTAACTAATAACAAATCAAGTTAGTAAGTAAATGAAGCACCTCATAAATAAGCAAAGAAATGGAAACCTAAGTAAACAAACAAATACCGGAAATAACTACATGAAAAAATAATTAATCAAGGAAATGAGTACATAAAGAGCAAACACGTATTCAAGCAAATAAGTAAACAAGCAAACAAACAAGAAACATAAAAAGGTAATAAGTATGTAAATGAATAAGTAACTGACAAAACCCAATCAGCATACAGTGGAAAAGAAAAAAAAGAAAATTCATAAACCAGAAAAGTAAATAAATAACTGAGGACGGAAAAGAGGAAGTGAGCAAATGACAAAATAAATGAATAAATAAATAAATAAATAAATAAATAAATAAATAAGTAATTAAATGCCGCTAACATTAGTAAATTAAGCAAAAAAATAAAACGAAAATGTCGAAGAAGTGAATGAATAAGTAAATAAAAAGTAATGTATGAAAGTACCTTCAAAAGAAAATAATTCAGTAAAGCATTACGGAAGGAAGGAAGGAAGGAAGGAAGGAAGGAAGGAAGGAAGGAAGGAAGGAAGGAAGGAAGGAAGGAAGGATATGAGTAATAAGGAAAAGAACTCAATAAGCACATAAATGAGAAGGAACATACATGGAAAACACAATAAATAAATAAGCAATTGGGAAACCTAATGAGTGGGCATGAAAGTAAGGAAAATGAAGCATAACAGAAGCACAGAAAGGAGCAAATACAGAAGGAACACCGGAAGTCAAAAAATAAATGGAAAAGAACTACACAAACACATAAGAAAAGAGAACAATAAAGGAACAGATAGGCAGCAGAACAATGAACTCAACGGGAAACCTGACGAAAACCCCGCCAAAGCAGAAGCTGACATAGCAGACCTCAAAGAACAGTCAAAAGCAGCCAAGAAAATGGAAATGTGAAATGCTGAGAATACCTCCAAAAAAAAGTGGGCCAGGCACACAGAGAGGTAGTTCCAAAGCCACAGCATGCTTAGCTGCCAGAACTACCGTGGCAGGGCGCCATGTTACTGCCGCTAAAAGAAAATGCCCCTCCTCAACGAAACTTGATGAAAACGACACAGAGAAAGCCACAAGAGCGTCTAGGAGTGGGCAGTGGCTCCGAAGACAGAAGTCCCAGCAACAGCGTGGAGCCAAGCATGAGCAGCCACAGCTGGTTTCCCCAGCAATATGTCGCCTCTCACCTCACACCCTACTGGCAACGCCTCGCGCCATGCGCCTCACGCATCGCAGCTCACGCTGCACGCCTCACGCCTCGCGCATGTGCTGCACGCCCCAGTCTGCGCGCCTCACATCTCGCGCATGCGCTCCACGCGCGGCACACACCTCACCCAACAATGTATAGTCACGACCACCACGGGGCTGACCTCAGCCTCAGCCTCAGCCTCAGCCTCAGCCTCAGCCTCAGCCTCAGGCTAGCACCCACTGCCCTCTCCCTTAGGAGACGGCCTTACACCAGAGGCCACAGGCACGCTGCTCACAGGTCACCACTCGCCTCAGGCCCGCCATTGCCTGCCTCCTCCCTAAACCCCGGGAGGCTGTGCTTGGGCCACGCCCTCTGCTCAGTTCCCCCCATTTGTTCCCTCACGCTCAACAGGGCTGTGACCGCAGTCCATGCCGTGTCAAGAACCCATAACACACAACTTTTAGCTTTGGAACACACAGGGAAACCGCGCCCATCAATGCCAGGGCACCTCCAGCATGGAATCTAGCCCAGGAAATCCTACCAAGCTGTCCAACAGCATCCATCATGGAAAAGCTGTGAGTCTTAGACTTTGTGCCATATGTGCACGCTCACAGATGATTTTTATAACTGACGTCTGTTAACACAAAAAGGATTGAGAGCTGTACAGAATTTTAGTGAGTGTTTTTGAGCAAAACTGTCGACATATGCCGGGAAGCAGAACCTCAATGAATTGAAACACCGCTCCAAGAAATGGCGGGCTACATCTATATTCGTACATTGCCAAAGGAGGGACAAAGGTGGGTTACCTGAAATTCATTGGTGACGGATGAAGGAGGTGGGATAAAGCCAAACAGTGGGAAAGCCCTGGGATTGGATAACAAATAAAATGATGGACACATACCTAGGTGGGTACAGGAACAATGAACATGATAATGAAGGAATTGGAAGTATCTGTCCTGGCGCCCACCACATTTGGTGGTGCCCCAGGGGCTCCAGCAAAAGAAGAAAGTTGCAAGTTACCTAGACATCTCACAGACACCTCACAGACATGTTATCTTAGAGGCAAAAAGGCAAATGGGCTTACTAAAGAAGATCTAAGTAGTTATTTGTCAGGGAAGATAACGGACTAGGACATGACTACCCACTATAACCTGTTTGTAGTTAAACATGTAATTGTAAAACCATCCTTTGTGGTTATTTAAGGTCTCAGTTTGCAAGACTAAGAGGAGGGAAGTGTACTGGGGCACAACACCCATCAATAATTGGCGCGCACCGGCACAGGAGCAGAACACAACACACACACTGAAGCACAACAGAACTGAATTCCGCAACATGAAAGAAAATTCACTCAGGGCATCCTGACCCCAGAACTTACTCAGGCCATAAGAAGGACTCCGGAGTGCACAGAGGTCAACACAAGACCCATCAGGCACGCACACCAAGCAGTGGAAGCAGATTCGGGGACCCAGAAAAAGAACCGAACACAGCACACACAGCCGATAAGGAACCAACCGCTAACAAGACACCTGCAGCCACAGCGTGAAGCTTAAGCACCAAACAGCTGGGGAAATACAAGGACACAGGAAAGTTGACATAAGGACCTAAACCCACAGGTGCACATGGACAACATGCAGTAAAAAACACAGGAAACAAGGCACACGCAATCATACCCCGGAAAACAGACCAAGCTACACCTTTGCACAAGTCACACGGACACCGCAGACACCACAATCGAAACTGAGATCTGCATACATGGAGGCAGGTACCTACTCAGGCAATTCACAACAGAGGTGAAGTATGGCAGCAACCATAGTTAGGCAAAAACTGCTGCTTGAATGTTACCCCTGCTAATCTGGCTTCTGTAGACAGTTGCTTGCTTGGACAATAGGGTGGTTACCTCAGCTTCCAGTCTGAGACCTGGAGACTCACAGAGGTAATTTTCCTCTGCCTGAAGACCAAGACTAGACGAGATTAATTAACAGTGACTCAGTACCTCCAGAAGCACAAACTGTAGATAACACTTAGAAATTATGCACTCGGCTTCCATCTACCTCTGTAATCACCTGCGCTCCCAACATAGATAGGGCCACATTCCAATAATGTCCAGCAGGGGCTGAGAACCCCCTGCAGTCTGATACCAAACTTTAGAATTTGGATTTTAGAACTGTGAACGGAAGGAGCCACATGCTAACCTGACAAGCTCAGGGGAGGCCTATGTGGCAGTCTTGCAAAATCAGAGACCTGAAATAACCACAAAGGATGGTTTCACAATTAAATATTTAACTACAAACAGGTTATAGTGGGCAGTCATGTCCTAGGCCAATATCTTCCCTGACAAAGGTCAACTTAGATCTTCTTTCATGAGCCCATTTGCCTTTTTGCCTCTAAGATAACATATCTGTGAGGTGTCTGGGTAACTTGTAACTTCCCTCTTTTGCTGGAGCCCCTGGGGCACCAGCAAATGTGGTGGGCGCAAGGACAGTTACTTCCAATTCCTTCATTATCATGTTAATTGTTCCTGTAACCACCTAGGTATGTGTCCATCATTTTCCTTATTATCCAATCCCAGGGGTTTCCCACCGTTTGACTTTATCCCAGGTCCTTATTCCGTCACCAATGAATTTCATGTAACCCACCTATGTCCCTCCTTTAATAGCAATGTATAAATACAGATGTAACCCACCATTTCCTCGGAGCATTATCTCAATTCATTGAGGTTCTGCTTCCCGGCATATGTCGACATTTTGGCTCAAATAAACTCACTGAGTTCTTTACAGGTTTCAATGGTTTTTTTTTTTCGCTAACAGAACAAAGGAAATTTTTTTTGATTTGGACCTTCGAAAGGACTGCCTGCACCTGGAACGGTGCGGGCATGAGGGTAGCCACCTATTATGTGGTGCCCTCGCGGCCATCCTGGACAGTGCAATAAAGCCTTGCCTGCTCTTTGGCAATCAATTAGCAGCCTCCAGTAGCCTTATGTTTCATTACAAGGCTACTATCAAATAGCAGACACAGGAAGTCCACAACATGCCCTGACACAGCGTGAATGCCACCAACACCCAATGCACCCAAACCCCTAACACCTCAAATTCGAACCGGGGCCCCATGACAATCCTGTACAGACGACACTGACAGTAAA
Organism: Eptesicus fuscus; assembly: GCF_027574615.1. NCBI lineage: Eukaryota > Metazoa > Chordata > Mammalia > Chiroptera > Vespertilionidae > Eptesicus > Eptesicus fuscus. The sequence continues at coordinate 26,013 of NC_072490.1, forward strand.
TAAAAAACACAAAGGAGCAGCAACATCAAAGAGTGGACAGGACACAAATGAGCAGGATGTCCCCGGAGCAAAAGAGACACGTTGGCAGCATGATGGGACGAAAAATGTTCATGACACGAACTCTCCATAACCACACAAAACAAAACAGAACCGGGTCCCACCTGCCAGCTTGAAAAAGCAGTGTTTCTGCCTCGTTGCAGAATTCCGAGTTCCAAATCAGAATATTGGTATGTGAAAGGCAGTGCACGCCAACGTGACTACAGGAAACAACACCTAAGCACAGGCAGACCTCCTGGGTGAAAAGGTGTGCCATCCCAACTGTAGCCGCAAGATGGCAGCAAAGGATCAAAGATCACACGAAGACGCTGCAAAGCTGGAAACACAGGAGCAAGAATCGCAGCAGCAGCCACAAGGTGGCAGCATAACATAACACATGACATGGACAGGACCAAAGCGAAAAGAGACGGGAACATCTGTAAAAGAAATGGCCTATGAAGGGACCGCACAAAACTTAAAAAGAAAAGTGGTCATGCAAGCCTAACTAAGTGAGGACCCCTGATGGGTCAAACGGCAGCGCTGCCCGAGCACAGAAATAGCACACTCCACTGCACTCCAAGGGAAAAAATCAAACTGAAAATAAAAATTAAAAAAACACAGCCAAAAGAAATTTCAAGAACACATGCCTTGGCAGCGCTGACAACCGCAACAAGGAGTCTGAAGGAGGCAACTGTTCCATGTTTGTCTCTCATCGATTTGACAAAGTATGTACCCTCTCCCTGTCCTCTGTCAAAAATACATCACATAAACCTTGTATTAACAAAAGGGAAAATGAGGCGCACCCAAAACAGCGCAAAATGTAGCTAAGACAGTCAACGCCAGACACACACTTCTACTCAAACCCAACCCGCAGTTGGCCACGGCACTCCCCATGTTCCGTACCCGTCTCACCTCAGGACTCAGGAAGGACAGCGCGATGCCAAGACCCTGCGCGTGAATGCGAGAAAGGCGATCCCCCAGGAAGCTTCCATGTCCTCAAGCGCCGCACGAAGTAATCATGCCGGAAACAGGGCGACAACAGGCAATCAGCACACGGGCCTTCCTGGAGAGTTTGGAATCCGAACCGCAAAGGTAACCTCCATTGAGCACTACCGGTTTCCCAGCAGGGTTCAGGCAGCTCAAAGCTATCCGCGCAACTCTTGCCTTCCCTCCTTGAAATGCCCTGCGGGAGGAATGCTTGAAATCTGCATCTACACAAAGAGCTGAGCCCAGCAATTGTCTTCTGCCAGCAGAAACCTTACATTTCCAAGATGTGCGGGCAAGGAGTGACTTCCCTCTTTCGGAGCCCCTGAGGCTAGAGCTCTTTGTCATGACCATCAAGCTAATAGCCGACGATCAGGGAGCTCCAGCACGCGCCGCCCCTCCCTGCAAGAGAAGCGAATGCCCATCACCCACCCCGCTGCGGACCCCATCGCCGCGCTTTCGGAGCGAAGCCCTGGCCCACACCCACAATTCGGCACCCAATGAATTCCGTGGGAAAGAGTGACGAAGGCTCATTTCGAGGAGAAGATATAAATGAGGCGCGCGAAATTCCCTTCCTCTCCCAGTGCCACAAATCCTGCAGCCACGTTGCGTAAAGATGTGTACAGAACCATTGCGAAGCACTCACTCAGGGATGTACCACAGGAAGAGCAGCAAACACCTGGCGTCCGCCAGACTCCTCTGACCAGAGGGAGGATTCCGCAGCAGCTCACCCGGGAACATCGAGCGGAGCGGGACTCGGTGCTCGGATCCAGCCAGGGGCCCGTTGCGCCCCGCCGTCTGCCCGTCGGCCGCCTGCGATGCACCTGGGTGAGTTGTTGTGGGAGGCACGACATTCCCTTCTTTCGGTCGAATGTCGGCATTCCCTGTAGCCAGCCCCAAGGATAGATGATGAGTCGGGGCACCAGGAAGGGGAAGAGGCAGGGGAAAGCATAGCAAGGCCAATGTGGAGGAGACATGGGTGGCTGTGATTGAATGAGAGCATGGAAATGGGAATGAGGCTGTGATGGTGGGAGCAGGGAAAGCAGAGAGGGCCCCAAAAATGAGGGCTGAACAAGTTCAGCTCCGAAGAAGGGAGGACCAAATCTTCCTTCCTGGGCCACTCGCGCGTGCCCTAGGGAAAGAAGGAACCTCTGGGAGGGAGGGAGTGAAGGGGCAGGCCTAAAGCAGGACGCACATGGTCCTGTCCTGAAGCAGGACGCACATGGTCACCAATGCCTCACCAGAGGATTAACCCTCTGGTGAGGCATTGGATGACCATGAGGAGCGCAAATAAGGCCCATGAGGCCAGCTCCAGCAGACAGGGTGGCGGCTTCAGACAGCTGGCCGAGAACACAAGGCACGTACCAGGGCTGAATGGCGGGGCAAATGCCTCCCGTAGCTCAACCCTGAAGCAGCACACTATTGATAGCAAGGCATCGCAACCCTTGGAAATATGGAATGAATGCAGTGAACCCCTGGAAAAAGCAATAGCTATTAGGTTAGCAATAATACCACAGAGGAAATATGTAAGACCTTTCATCTTACCCCATAAATGATACCCGGTGATCAATCACCAAGGTACATACCCTTGAAAGTGCATCAGTGAAAAGGCAGAACACACATGAATTCAAAGTGCTATGTGAAAGGCAGGGAGTCTTTCAGGAACACAAAAGCGTTCCTTGGTCAAGCGGAAAATTTGGAGCCTCCAGCCTGTTGGGAAGCTGTCCTGAGGAACACTGAAAAGATCCACGGGAGTGTCTGACACCCACCGACGAAAGACTTCGGAAACGAGTAAGTAAAAAACAACCACGGGGACACACCTTGTGCTCTCCATCAGCACTCCCTACTGCCACAAATTCCTTGTGCTTTCTCCAACTCACTTCACCCATCCCCCGAATGTAATACGCCCTCAATGTCTGGTCTAATGATGCTCCCTAATGATGTAAAGGAAAATGGGGACAATTCTGCCTTTTTGTTTTCGCAGGCTGATACCACCGGGAACAGCAAGAAAGACGTGTCCACGGCGCACATAGAAAGGCTTCCCTGGGAATACTATCTGCAGAGGCAGCAGAAGGTGAAAACCCCCTGAAGCCAACAGGAGCTGCAGCGCTAAGAGGTGAGTGCCTCTGCAGGAGCACAAAAGAACATGTGCCCAGCTCTGAATGTGGGTGGGGGAGGGTAGCCAGCTGTAAGGTGAGAGCTGAAGCATCCCCTCAGGGCATGAGACAGACAAAGACCTCTGCTCCGTGCTGGGGGAAGGGTGGGTGGGGCGGAAACTATGCAGGTGCATTGCTAGGGGCGCTAGGTGAACAAAGGAGACAGGTGGACCAAGATTTATTTCCCTGGGAACACAGAAAACAAAGACGGGAAAAGGAAAGCAGAGTGTGGGTGAAATGGAGGGGAGCCCAACACAGAAAACCTGAGTGGCTTTGGCATAAAGCACTGATATTCATGAAAGGCTCACCCACTAAACAGGGAAAAGAAAGACAGCAGAAGATGCTGCTGGTGCTGGGGACAGATGACTGGAGGACGGGCTGTGGAGGCGCACCTTGCTCGGACACCACACCCATCATGGGCAACCAACCAGACTGTTCAGCGGGATGCACACAAACAGCGCCACGCATGACCATCCAACTGAAGACACGGAATCCAAGGAGCTCATGCGCAATGCCTGCTCAACAGCTCAGGAAACAACATGGACAAAAAAGCACCCATTCACCCTGAGTGGACTCTGCACAATCCCTAGCCCTGGGTAACCCTCCCTCCGATGCCCTCCTCACACCACCTTGCACCACAAGCGCTTCTCTGTCCCCCTAACCCCGACCCCAGCACCCTCGTGTGGTGAGTGTCAATGATTTCTTTGTGTATGAGCGACTCCGACCAGCATGGGGAGGGGAGGGGAACATGGCACATGACAGGGTGGACACTGGGAGGAAACAGGGCCCTACTGCAGCCAAAAAAGTGAGGGAATGCAGTGCGTGTTTTGGGGGTAGGCAGGGGCACACGCGGTGAGTGTAAAAAGGTAGCACACAAAAGCAATGGGTCTTGGGCAGCACCCATCAAACCAGTGGTTGGCAAAAGGGTTGATACAAGGTTTATAACACAGGAAACAAGACAGTGTCCAGGCCATGCAAAATGGGAAAGGTTTCAATCTTGAGCTCCTGGGCAAAACCCACTAGTCCGAGAGTGGGCCAGGGTAGCTCGCACCAAAAAGGGGACCTAGGCAATTGCTTTCTACAGCTGCTTGTTTAGTGAGGGGAGGGTGGAGGGCATGAGAGGTGTGGAATTCCTGTCTCAGGAAGAGGTCTGAGAAGGCTGGCAAGGGTGTGGGAAGGCGCCAGCTATCTTTCACCAACAGCTGTCTTTATCACCATCTACCTGGCTGATGCTTACTTAGCTGTAGTCTCCCCCCTGCCTAGACCTAACAGTGGAATCATAATAAAAAGGTGGCAGCTCTCTGCTGGCCAAAAGGAACACTCATGAATGGCACACAGCAACAGGCACCCTAGGGGGAGTGGGACACCAACCCTATCCTCAATGAGAACATGTCAGTGGCTTTATGGCAGGGCGGGAAGAATCCTTGGGAGTCTATAATGGGAAGCACTGCAGACACAGAGGCATAACAGCTGGAGAGCTCAGGGAGGATGTGAGGAAAATGAGAGACATTCATGTTGAGGGCAAATTAACAAAGAACCCAGGAATACTGCATGCATGATGAAAAAAAGGTGCCCGCTTTCTCCCCACCCACACTCTGTAGGCAGTTGTGAGGCAAAGATTGAGGACACAGACAGTACTGTGCCAAATAACCTTGCACACATGCATTCCCAACTTTATTTGAATTCACAGACCTGACACAAGCCGTAAGCAATCAAGGGCTCACACAACTCCATAGGGCTTTGAGGAGAAAAGATGCACTCAGGGGATGAATTGCGGGAACATCAGGAGGGTAGGGGAGAGTGGCAGAAATCATTCCTGCAAAGATGGTTACACATGATCCTGCAAAATAACCCCTCTTCTGCAAACCCATCCAACACTGCATATGAAAAAGAAGGCTACAGCTCCGGCACTTTTCACAGGGAGCAGTACTCTTAGAACTGGCAACTTTTACCAGAGGAGGGCAGCACACATGCAGACGCAATCACACTGTACAGGTTATTAGACACTGGACATAAGAAATGACTGAAACACCAGCAGCCTACATACCAATTCAGGCACACACAAGCAACACGGGCATGTGGGACGGTTCCCACAGCTGGGCCAGTGGGAGGCAGCACTGACACCAAACACAGGTGCGGGGGCTGCGCAACACCACTGCTAGAAACATGCTTGCATCGAGGAGGTCTGGCTTTACTGCCATAACATGCATGAAGCACTCACACAGCCTCTGCACACCTTGGGAAAAAGAGTTGGGTACTTGAAACACAAAGCCTCCATGGGGGACAATTGAACAAAGCAGTGCCAGTATTTGAGCTGCTGCACAGCGGCAAGAGCAGCCATCTATCATGGCTGGGTAGATGAAAGTGGTTCCCCTGCTGTGCAAACAGAATGCACTCATCAGCCACAGACTTCATGCATCTGCCCAGGTCTGAGGAACCCATAAGAATAGATATCAACAGAAGCAGGCAGCTATTGCCACAGGAGTGCTGGGAAGACCTCATGAGAGCAAGCAGGGAGAAGGGGCTGCCTGGGAGCACTCAGGGAAAAGAACAGAAGGAACACGGGTGGGCACACTGAAGGGTGCAGGTTGGAGCCGTGAGCACACAGACGTCAGAAACAAGAAAGCACACCACAAGAAGATAACCCATAGTGAACACTCAGCACTGTCATGGACTCAATAAGGCTGAAAAACGGGTGAAGGAATACATGGTGGTGAAAAGCAGGATGTCCACAGGGCAGGCTCTGAGTCCATAATTCAAAACACAAACTCCCAAGGAAAATATAAACAGGAACGGGGAACACCAAAAAAACAAAGACAGTGCTGACAGCTGTGAGACTTGCAGGACAAACATGAGAGCTTCAATGACGACCCAGTGCATGCATTAAGTGGTGGAAAAGGAAAATTTGGGATGACAGCACATGCAATCCCAAGGACATGTAAAGGCGGCTCACAAGGAAAACAATTGGCCAAAATGTGCACAAACAAAAGATTAGGACACACTATGCAACAGCCCTTTCAAGCACCTATGCATACTCAAACAGCAAGGAAACTTGGTGCGCATGAGGGAGGAAAACAAATGTTGCCAATAGCCAATTTTACAGGTGTGAATGACGGGGTGCTATGATCTTTACTACACATGGTACTACAGATTCAGGGCTGATTCTGCTGTGAGCAATGCACTACCAGCAGGTACCCCTGGGAAAAAATGCAATGACCAACACTGGAAGGATGAAAAGCCGTCCAAACATAAGGCCTGCAAAACTCAGGACAAGGGCACCAGTAACAGCTCAAGACTATGGAAATAATTGGAGTGAGTGGGGGCGTGAATGCACTTGGCTGCACTGAGGAAGCAGACAAAGTGGATGTACTGCCCAAAGCTTCCCTTAAAAGTGCACAGCAAGCAGAAACATAATGGGAAAGCAGACATTAGGCAACCATACCTGACTTTCAACTCAGCATCATGGAAAGGGGCACATCAGCCCAGAAGGTTATTAGGGGAAATCGTGTGGGTATTGCCACCACACAGTAGGGGAATGACAACACAGCTGGAATAGCAGCGCAACGGCACCAAGCATACAGTAACACCTGTGGCTGCTGACCAAAAACAAAAACTGCCACACAACCTACACACACCAATCCACTCCATTCACATACAGAAAGCAACAAGCCAGGCATGATGGCAGAACAGGAAGAGACCACCACTTACAAAATAAAGAATCAGGTGGGACATGAATGAGCAACAAAGGAACACGCGCAGCACGGGAAAAGTATAGCATACGGGATAACACACACATTAGGAACCATGACAGAAATGTCCAGGACGATAAACTTTTGTGGAACAGCAGCATCCTTTCGGTGGAACGTGGGGACTGGCACTGAAGAGGCAGGGGAACATGCAAAAGTCATTACCATGAGTAAGCACTGCTGGAAGAAGTATGACTGTATGGGTGTGACACAACTGGATTAGGGAGAAGAGTACGGGACGACATAAGCTGGGTCACAGTGGAGCCTATGGACACTGCCAAAGTACTACTGTGAGACAAGTCATTGCAGGAGAAGGGTTTGAAGAACGCTGAAGCACCAGCCAAGACCTAATTCAGCCTGATGCTGCATGTCTTCCTCCACAATGTGTGCTGATTCACATCCCATCATTCGGTGCCTGTCACTCCCACAGGAACGCAGAGTAGGGGATTGAGAGATGCTGGCTGATGTGGACTGAGAGTTAAAGAGTAGCTTGAAAGCCTCCAAGCAGGACTCAGAATACTTGGCCAGAATTCATAGTGATTACAACAACAATTGTGGGACAAAATGAAGAGCATGCTCAAGCAGCCATATATAACACAGACTACTATGGCATCTGCACAACACACACCCCATGAAGATGTGCAAAGCCAAACAGCGGGTTACCCTACCATACCCACAGGGGTGCTCCCACATTGTTTAAAGAGCACCCAGTCCAGGGGATACTACACTATCATGGGAGGACTGGGGGAAGGAAGGTTACACAAGGGAAGGGACGGATAAAATTTTCATTAAAAAGGTCCCATGGGCTGTAGTCTAGAGGAGGGGTGTCCTTTGCTAGCACACATGCCAGAGACATCCATGCACAAACACAATAGGCAAGCACAGAATGGCAAAAAAACAAAATATTTGCAAAAAACAATGGGCAGGGCATGCCCCATCTTGAAACTAGAGTCATCACTGACAGATTCTCAGCTCGCACACAAAATAACCTGCCACAGACCAAGCAAGCAAGAGTATGATCCAGTTACTTACATCTAAAGCAGGGGTGAGGGAGAAATACAGGTGGGGGGGAGGAGGAGGTGAGGCTCTGATTCCACAGATCTACCACAGACTTCCAGAAACCCATACACTTGCTTACCTGCTACACCCAACTGCTGAAACTACTGCAAGCTGTATATCTTCATCACAGATACCAATACAATCATGAGTAGTGCTTGAAACATGGTCTCCAGTGTACACCAGCTCGGTCATGATTGAGACAGGATGACAGAAAGACACAAAATTCCCCAGGGCAGGTGACAGTGGCTCAGAAGATGCACACATCACCAGAATACACACAATTACTAGGGAAGATAACATGTCCTAAAAACAACATTTTAGGGAATTGCATTTCAAATTGTATAGTGGGAAGGTGGCCAGGCAGGCACTCAACTACAGGTGAGGATGAAGACAACACAGATGCTGTGGACATACATACAGCTAGTGGGGAGGAAGAGGCTGCTGCCAGTACAAGCACAGCAATATAGCTCTAATTGCAGTTTCTCGGCTGCTTCAGATTTCGGATTCCATACTGCAATAGCAGCAGGTCCCCATGAGAAAAACTGCAGACCATGGGGAGATATCTTGAGGAAAACCAGCCCAAATACCCTTCTCTCACAACACAGGGCAAAGGGGGGGGTGTGACTCAGCAATGTTAGCTAACGGCTGAGGAAAATTGGAAGGGGAGGAATGCTTAGTCCAGCTATGAAGGGACCACCTACATAGCAACACCATTTCTGCGCTCAGGCAGAAGACAGGCAACAACCTGCTGCCAGAGACATCGCACATGTTGCACTTGGCTCAATTAGGATAAAGCCAACAGACCGGAAACAAACTGAAGACTCAGGAACATAGCTGAGCAACACAATACTTGCAGCATGCATACGAAGCCCTAAATACAGGGCATAAGCTCATACACTACGGTTGCAAAAATAAATTGAAAACCCACAACCACACAACTTGAGCAAGCAATGCTTTCTGGAATGGTGTCCTTTCACTTGATGATGGGAGGGACTGGCATCAGAGAAACTGGGTAAGGATCCAAATTCATTACCAGGGAGGAGTGATGACATAAAAGTAGAGGGACTCCCTCGGTCCGGGTGAGGCTGTCCATGCATCCGGCTGAGGCCACGTGCTCCTGAGTCTGGGTGAAGCCATGCCCCTGGGTCCGGCCGAGACCAAACCAGAGGGAGTTGGACCTCCATTACCACCATTTGTTGACCATCCAGAGATGAGGGGTCACTCCTGACATATACACATAAGGAACGAGTGCACATTTAAATCGGGTCTCTAAAGAACTGTTGGTCCAGAAAGAAACTCACTACAGACTGATTCATTTGCCTATCAGCATAACTATTATTGCTGGTATTACATTCAGTTCTTACCAGTATATCTCTAGGTACACAGGATCTCGCTCATCTAAGGGAAATGAAGAACAACAAAGACTCATGAACAAGAACAGAACCAGAAACGAGGCATCGATTGGACTATCAGGCCTCAGAGGGAGGATAGGGGAGACGGGGGAGAGATCAACCAAAGGACTTGTGTGCATGCATATGAGCCTATCCAATAGTTCAACAGGGGGTTGGGGCATCCGTGGGGAGGGGTGTAGGATGGGAATGGGGGAATGAGAACAAAAGTGTGACACATTAATCAATAAAGAAATTAAAAACAAAACGAAAAGGAAATCTAATACAATAACTTGGTTGGGCAGCCACTTCCTAGAAAAAACTGCAATAATGAAGAACATGAATCTTTGGCACATATCTAGCAGTCTTAATCACTAATTTCCTGTAACATTGATGACTATAGATTTGGGACCATGTCTATAAATATTTACAAGGATTGGTGGATTGGTACAAAGAAGGATGTTTGTTTTTACAAGTCAATGACAGAAACGGGGGGACATATGTAATACATTCAACAATAAAGACTTTTTAAAATGAAAAAAAGTAGAGGGACTACAAAGTACTTACAAACAAGTCACATAACACAATAGTCCACCAACAGCATTACTCAAGGGGGGAGACACTTGATACAGGCAAGGATGAAGACACTGCAGAAGCTTCTAGCATACAACTCTTCAGGGAGGGGACAAAGACACTGCTGCCACCACGAGATACTGGCACAGCACATGCAATGCCACCTTCAGCCTGCATAGCACAACAGCACCAGAAGCTGCCCATAACAGCACAGACCATGCTGGATACCTGAAATAAGAAAAAAATACATAAGACAAATCTTCCATGACTCACGGGGCAGGAGCAGCAGTCATAGGTGAATGGGAGAATGCTGGTGGTGGAGGGAAGTGTGCTCTTACACACACACACACCTGTAAACAGTAAAAAATGCACTTAAAAACACAGGCTTTGCACACAGCTAAACACTACACAGCCAGCCCATGGTGTACATCTGGGTGCAAGGCAGGCACCCATGAGTCTTCCATGTTTCCCAGCCATGCCAGGTGCAGGTAAAGCACCAGAGCAGTCCACACCTTACCTTGGAGTTTAAGGAGGGGTTCAAGCAGGAAATTAGAATGCTTTTAGGATGGTCTACATCCCTTTGCAAGATCAGAGTAAGTACAGACGCTCTGGATGCTGATGGACAGGCAGGCAGGGACACAATCTGAGGTGAGTCACCCTGGGGGTGAGAGATGATGGAAAGGTGGAGGGACTATGAGGCTGCTTGCTAAAACTAAATCACAAGAACAGGGGTTGGGGGGCATGATGGTGCAGATGAGGATGAGGACACCACAGTTGCTGCAGGCATACACCTCTGAGGGAAGAAGCCGCTGATACCAGCACAGCTACTGCATCAAGATGGCAATGAACATGTACTGATTTCCATCTGCATACTCCTATACCAGCAGGCACACATGAGATAAACTGCAGACTGTAAGGGGATGATGGAGAGATGAAAAGCTGTCCAAGAACAAAATTTTCAAGAGTCACTACACAGCAGTACCAGTGACAAAAGACTAGGAAAATGGTGGTAAAGGGAGCACAATTTAACAGACTTATGAACAAAATCAACAAGCTGCATTAATATCACCAGCTTCCCCTGCAGCTACACAGCAACAACAAGCCCATGTAGATGGACATGTGCCATCTCTTGGTGGTGCTACAGAAGCAGCCAGGAGGCCATACTTGCCACTCCTGTCACATGCAGGGAAAGGTATCCAAGAAGTCACAGTGGGGTGGGTGGGGGACTAGGCTAGGATGTGGCAGCACACTAACACCGTACAGGTACAACAGGACAAGAACTGCACCAAGACTACACTAACACCTGGGGCTGTCAAACACAATATACTAAACTGCATCCCCCCACACACATACATGCTACACTGAGTACTCAAATGGGACATAGCTCAGCAACAAAAGAATGCTTCTACCGGGAGATGTGAGTTGCTCTGTACAAGGTTTAGGGTTACTCACTGCTGATGCAGAATCTTTGCAAAATGATCCAGGCCCATACAACTAGAAAAACCAGTGCTCTTAAAAGGGTATTAACCTTTCACTGCAACATAGGTACTGGTAGCAGGGGTGCACGCACATGACCAGAAGTCGTGAAAAAGGGGGCAATGGAAAAGTGGAACTCCAAGGCTGCTGGAAAAAAGTCACATGTGGCAGGTGTCCTGCAACAACACGGTTAAGAGATGGGAAATAGACATAAAGACGCAGCCAAGGGTAAGAACACAACAGATGCTGGGATACGACTCTCATGGAGGGAATAAGAGGCTGCTGCCATCACAAATGCTGCTACAATGTGGCAGAGCACATCCAACTCCAGATTATAGAATGACTCTGATCTGCATGCTCCGATAGCAGAAACTCCCCGTGTCACAAACTGGACTGGCATGATACTTCCAGGGATAAAAAGCAAAACAAAAGTCAGCATTGCAGAACTCACTAAGGCAGGGGCAAGAGTGATAGCTCAAATCAGTGAAAATGGTGATCAGAGGTCCTCTTGCACACAACTATGAAAGGAACAAACTCCACTGAGTGTCACAGGGTTTCCATGCAACGGCACAGCACTAGCTAACATGTGGTGCTATGGCATCTAATTGCTGGGACAGCAACCAGTAGACAACCATGCTTGCCACACACATCAGGTGCACAGAAAACAGCACAGCACTACAGAACTTAGGGTTATAGGGTTGGGCATGAAAATGGGATTCGACAGCACACTGCCGTGCCACTGATTGGATCTCAAAAGAACTGCACCGTGCACGTGCTAACAGCTAGGGCTCACCAAAAAACTACACACTGAACAAAAAACAGCTCCACATTACAATTCATTCCATTACTACAAGGGAAACACAATGTGAAAGCAGGAACAGAACACCACTTAGAGTATTGAAGGAAAACAGTGAGTACTCAGGTGGGACCTAGATAACAGAAATGACAATGAAAAACACATGCACAAAACATTGACACGGGGGAATTCTATACAAGACTACAGATCTCCTAAGGCCGTTTTGGCTCAGTGGATGGAGCACCGGTCTGAAGACTGTGGGGTCTCGGGTTCAGGGGCATGTGCATTGGTTATGGGTGGATCCCCCAGTGGGAAGGAGGTGTGCAAGAGGAAGCAGGTCAATGTCTCTATCTCACCAATGTTTCCAGCTCTCTGTCCCTCTCCTCTTCTCTCTGTAAAAAACCAATAGAAAGACTAAGGATCACACAATGGGTGCAGAATCATGGTGGAAACTTCCTGAATCATGCAACAAGAACTATCAGTGATTTGAGAATGGTCCCATCCTTTTGGCAAGATCATCAAGAGTAGGGAAAGCTCAGGCCAACAGTAACAGACATGCAGGAAAATAATCAGAAGTCAGTCATTCTCCCCTGGAATAAGGGATGGTGGTAAACTGGAGGGACTGCAAGGTTGTCAAAAGTAAGCCGCAGGTACAGAGGCCCAACAACAGGTTTATTGGGCGGAGAGGGAAAGACATGATACTGCAGGTGAGGATGAGGACACCAAACATGCAACTAGGACCCAACTCTTCATGGAGGGAAAGAAAGGCTGCTGCCATTATGAATACTGCTACTTTTTACTCCAGATTCTAGCTTTCTACAGTCCATAGTCGAGGAAAAGCTACAAAACAGGGGCAACAGTGACAGCTCGCCACCGGGAACATAGTATGAGGGGGGGGGGTCATTCACGCTGATACAGCTATATGGAAGAAGGTCCACATCATACAACAACCTTTCCATGCAACTACACAGCAGAAAACAGCACATGAAAATGGGGCATCTGGGTGCTGTGCCAGCAAGCAACAGAGAAACATACCTCCCACTCCTCTACACTGGAGGGAAAGGGGAAAAGCACTTGGGAGTTTGGGATAGGCGGCAAACCGGTAAGTTGGGATGCACTGGCACACCCTAGCTGTCATGGCACAACAACTACACCAAGCACATAGTAACACATACACATGCAACAAATTCCCAAATGGCAGACACACTCCATATTTCACTACACTACATTCAGATAAAGGTAACACTAGCACAGGCATAAAACATAAACAGAACCAAAACACAAATATGAATATAAAAGGGAGAAAGTAGACAAAGACTAAAATGGTACATGGATGAAAAATAAAAGAAAGAAGCAGGTACAGACTGGGGATGCTCAGCATGCTAGACTAGTCAAGATGCAAAAAGAGATGAGTGCCCATGGAGTGAGGGATGGTGGAAAAATGGACAGACTGCAAGGCAGATAAAAATAGGTCCCATAGTACACATGTCACACAAAATATTTTCCGTTATGGGGGGGGCAGGGTAACATGATGGTGCAACAAAGGATATGGACACCACAGATGCTGCTGGTATCAAACTATCCAGCAGAAAGACACTCCTGCCATCACAAGCAATGCTAGGAGCTTGCACTGCACATCTAACTACAAATTCTGATCTGCATAGTCCAATACAAACAGATCACTATGGGACACAATGGGATACTTCAGTGATGAAAAGCAGTCCATACACCAGGCTTGCAATACTCAAAGGACAGGAGCAGCAGTGATAGCTCAAGACTGGAAAAAGGATAGGGGGGAGCAGATGCTCTCTGGCACAACTAGGAAGGGGACAACCTGCACATACAACCACAAGCTTTCCATACAGCTACACAGAAGAAGGAAGCCCATAAATGTTGGACATCTGTACATACTAGGCAAGCAGTCAAAAGGCAAGCAGACTTGCCAATCTTCTCAAATGCAAAGAAAGGGGTACAGAAGTCCAAAGGATTGCAGTGGGAGATGGGAATCTAGACTAGACAACAGTAGCACACGGACACACAGAACAGCACAGCAACTCCACCTAAAAATGCACTAACAGCACCTGCTGGCAAACAAATGGAAGAATGAAATACTAACACACACACACTACACATTTCACTTCATTCAATTGGGATGCAAGCAAACAGGGATGATAGAAGAGGAACAGACCGCCACTTAGGAGAATAGATAGCCAACAGAAAAAAAAAAACAATCAGGTGGGAGATTGACAAGCAAAAAAAGATTGCTTTCACCATAGGATAGAAGATACTGTGTACAAGATTTAGGCTTACACACTTTACAAGATCATACTAGAAATATCCAGGAACAACCATAAACTGATTTTTAAAAGGGCATCCTTTCACTGCAACATGTGGACTGCCATTGAAGACGTGGCTTTCCAATCAGAAGTCAGTACCAGCCAAAACCTGTTTGGCTCAGTGGATAGAGCGTGGGTCTGTGGACTAAAGGGTCCCAGGTTCAATTCCGGTCAAGGGCATGTACATTGGTTGCAATCACATCCTCAGTGGGGGATGTGCAGGAAGAAGCTGGTCGATGGTTCTCTCTCATCAATGTTTCTAGGTCTCTATCACCCTCCCTTCCTTTTCTCTCTGTAAAAAAATCCATAAAATATTTTTTTTAAAAAAGGCAGTACCAGGAAGATGGGCAATGGCAAAAAAATGGAACAACTGCACACCTATTAACATTGAGCATTTACTCCAGGTGTCCCACAACCATGCTGTGAGCAGGGGGGCAGTGACATAATGTGAGTGGCACACAAGAGCCTATTCCAAAGGTACTACTGTCTGAGAAATCACACAGGTGACAATGGGGGGCAGTGGAGGCGTGGGACGACAAAGGATGAGCCAAGACCTGCTGCGGCCATGCTGATGCTCCATGTCTTACTGCACGATGGATGCTGACTGTCATCCATCGGTGACTTGATACTCCCGTAAACAAACATGAACATAGCAGTAGGAGGTGGGTGTGGAGTGTAATACACACTGAGTATTAAGGCACAGGGAGACTTCAGAACTCAAAACACCAGGCCAGGGGCGATACTGATCACAGCATCAGTGAGAGGGAAAAATGGAGAGAAACCTCAGCCATCCCAAGATGACACTCACACACAACTCCGACATCTGCACAACACAGCACATGAAAGCAGACACCAACGAGACCACCTGGTGCTACCAATAAACATGCTCAAACAACCTTTGAAAGGCAGCAAGTGGAGGGGGGCTATAACAAGGTCATGAGAGCACCACAGTAAGAGAAGAGGAGGATGGGGAAGAAAAACTACACAGCATAAACACAGAGAGACTAGAGGGGTAATCAGAGCTGCTAGGTGTTAGCACACATGTATGAGGCACACATGCAAAAAGACAATGAGCAACCACAGACTGCACACAGCAAAGCACACCACCTGCAAGGGCATGCGCCACCTTTACATAGTCATCTACACTCAGAAATTCCCAGCTCATAAAACAATACCAATACTGACAAGACAGCAGGTTCATGTAGTAAACTAGGGCTGAGGAGGGGGTGCAAGAATACAGATGGGAACGACCACCATGTCCACAGAGTGGACTCTATTCCACAGCTAAGCAGGAAAAACTCCCAAGAAAAATACATACTTCCTTAACAGGAACTCCCAAAAGCATGAAAACCATGAGAGTAGCATAGCTTACAATATCAAAGATGTGATAAATGCAAACATGACAGGTTCAATCACAACCTCCTGTATGCATCAGGTGGTAAAATACGGAAAGATGGGGTCACAGAACGTGTAATCACAAGGGCAGGTAAAGGTGGCTCACGAGATGCACACATGTCCACAATGCACACAAAGCAATGCAACATACTATTCAACAGCCCTGTTGATTACCTCATTTTGCACACACTAAACATGCCAAGTGGGTGCAGATGAGGACAACACAAAGGCTACCCCTAGCCAATTCTACAGGTGTGAGGTGGGGAGACACAATGATCTAGCACTACAGATCGTACTGTAGATTCAGAATGGATTCCATTCTGCATAATAAGGTAGCAGCACATCCCCCTTAGAGAAACTGCAAAGTTGGGATACCTGAGAGATAAAAAGCAGTCCAAACATAAGGCTTTGCATCAAGTGTCAAAAGCTTCCCCTGCAACTGCACAGCAAACAGAAGCCCATGAACATGCACCATCTGCGGGTAATGGCCAAACAGACAGTAGGCAAGAATGCCTGCCATGCATCTCAGCAGCATGCAAAGGGGCACAGCAGCCCGCACAGTTGCAGCGGGGGGGGCAGAAGAAAACTAGGCTAGGACACAGTAGGGGACTGACACAACACAGCTAGAATAGCAAGCAACGCAACTACACCAAGCATACACGGACACCTGGGGCGGCCCACAAAAAAAAATTAACAAAAAAAATGCCACCACAAACACTACATGCTCCGATCCATTCACGTGACATACAGAAAACAGCAAGCCAAGCGTGACAGTACAAGAAGAACAGACCACCACTGACAGGAAACTCAAGACTGAGGTACAACATGAATGAGCAACAAAGGAATACTCGCGTCATGGGAGGAGTATTGCATAGAGCACGACACACTACACATACACAATCATGACAGAAATGTCCAGGAAAGACCAAAAACTGCTTAGGACAACAGCATCCTTTCGGTACAACATGGCAACTGCCATTAGAAAGACAATAGCACAATCAAAACTCATTACCATGGGTGAGCAATGCTGGAAAACTAGAGGAATAACTCATGTTACTCCAAGATGTGTACAGACTCTCATCCCATCATCCAGTGTCTGCTGCTCCAATAGAACCATAGAGTACGGGGTTGGGGGTGCTAGAGATTGAGTGTTAACAAGTGGCAGGGAGACTTCCAGACAGGAGGACTCAGAACACGGGGCAGGTAGTGATCATGATGACAGCGGCAATTGGAGGACAAATGCAGAGTATACTCAATCAGCAAGAGAAGACAATTACACGCTACTGTGACATCCGCACTACTCGGAGCCCATGAAGATAGAGAAGGTCACACGGCAGGTGGCTCGACCCAAAGAGGTGCTCGCACATCCTTTAAAGAGCACCCAGGAAGGGGGCTACAACACTGACATGGGAGGACTTGTGCAAGGTTACAGGAGGAAAGACAAGGAAAAAAGGATCACCAAAACCTCCATAGGCTGTAGGGCAGGGGGGGGGGAGGGTGTCGGGAGCCTTTGGAAAAATAACCGGACTGAGACATCCATACATAAACACAATGAGCAAACACAGAATAGAAAAAGAAAACACAACTGAAAGGAGGTAGAGGGAAGCAGGTTAAACTGATTTCAAAGATGAGGCACACAGACTGCCAAAAATCCATACACTTGCTTACCTATAAGACCCAAACACCTGAAAATACTGCAAGTTGTAGGCCTTGATAGCTGATATCAGTACAACCATGAGTAGTGCTTCAAACGTGGCCTCCTGCGTTCAACAACTCATACTTAAGAAAGGATCACAGCAAGGCACAAAGATACCCAGGGCAGGTAAAGGTCACTCCAAAAATGCACACATCATCAGAAAACACACAAATGCTAAGGAATATGACATGTCCTGCAACCAACATTTGAGGGACTTCTGGTTCACAATTCACAGAAGGTGGGTGGATGGGCGCTCAGGTGCAACTGAAGATGAGGATACCACAGATACTGCTGACATACAGCTCAGAGGGAGGAAGAGGCTGCTGCCGGCACAACCGCTGCAGCGAGACGGCAACACACATCGAACTTCCATTTCTGGGATGCTTCTGATTTCAAACTGCATACTCCAATACCAGCAGGTACCCATGAGAGAAACAGCACCCTGTGATGGGATGAATGAGGGATGAAAAGCAGTGCAAAGACCAGGTTTGCAGGAGTCAATAGACAGAGGTAGCAGTAGAGGTAGCAGTTATACTCCAACACTGGGAAAAAGGTGCTTGGGGGGGGGGGGCACACTTTGACAGTTATGTCAGAAGGGGACAAGCTGCACTTCCGATCACAAGCTTCCCCTGCAACAACAATAAGCCCATGGACATGGACATATACCATCTCTTCGTGCTGGACATGCCGCCAGGAGGCCACACTTGCCGCTCCTCTCAGAAGCAGGGAAAGGTACACCAGAGGTCAAAGTTAGGACTAGGCTACGATACAGCAGCACAGTGACACCGCACAGCAACTGCAGCGACTATACACTTCACACCTAGAGCTGGGCAAAACGTCACTCAACTGCAGACACACACATCCATGCCCCACTCAGTGACTCATCGGATGGAACATGAATGAGCAACAAAAAAGTTCTTGTAGCATGAGATGGGAGGTATTCTGTAAAACATTTAAGCTTCCACACAACTGATAGAAAATCATAACAGAAATATCCAGGCCCATACAACTGGAAAAAACAGTGCTTTTTGAAAAGGTATTAGCCTTTCACTATAACATAAATACTTATAACAGCACTGTGGGCAGGTTCGAACTAGACATAAAGATGCAGGCAAGGATGACGATACAACACATGCTGACAAACAACTGCCATGGAGGGAGGAGGAGGCTGCTGCCAGCAAAAAGGATGCTACAATCTCACACAAAACATACAACTCCAGATTATGAGCTCTTTCAGATCGATCTGGACTGGAGTGATACTTCCAGGAATTAAAAGCAAAACAAACACCAGGCTTGAAAGACTCACAGAACAGGTGCAGCACGGATAGCTCATGACCAGGAAAATCGGGGTGGGGAGTGGGTGCTCTTACACACAGCTATCAAGGAGACAGGCTCCACTTACTGCCAAACTCTCCAAGCAACTGCACGGCCCCATACATGTGTTGCATCACATTAGTGCAACAGCAGCCGGGACACGAGTCTACTTTCCATGGATTTCTAATACAAGGAAACGGGCACAGCACTCAAGAGTGTGGAAGGTTACAAGGAGAGAAAACAGGGGGAGGAACTAGGATACACTGCCATACCATACCTACAATGGCACATCAACTGCAACAAGTGGGTGCTAACACACCTAGGAATACCCAATCAATTCATGACTTGCTACCAAACTCCATCTCCAAAACTGCACTCCATTGCAATAAAGCTAACGATAACCCACTCATGAAAGAACGAGAAAAACAGTGACAACATGAAAAGAAAGAGAATAACTGCAGACTCACGGGGCAAATAGCAAAACAACAGAATGACCACAGCATGTGGAACAGGAAATGGGGTGTGAATTCTTGACACGACTTTATAATCACAAATGTGAATGCAGAATTAGGTAGGTGGCAAATGTCCTATAACATGCGACTACAAAAAGCAATACTTTTAGCATGCTCATACTTTTGAAAGATCATACCAAGATAGCACACCCCAAACAATGGTAGCGAGAGAGAAACAAACAGCACCCAGGTGAGAGATGGTGAAATAGCACAGACAGGGCAGGACTCTTAAAGCAACAACCTGCAGGCATTTGTAAGCCCATGTGGAGTAGACATGCCATTCACACCTAAGAGGCTATGGATGCTGCCAAAGACACTTTTCACGGCAAACTCAACCACAGGCTGGTTGGGGGGGGTACGCAGGGCACTGTCACGAGCACAAAAACTGCACGTCCTGGCTCCACAATATGGGCTGGTGAGGATTCCATCATTCGGGACCTGAGGCTCACGCCGTGAACAACCGTCCACTGTACGGGGGGAAGGGGCACCGAGAAAATAAACAGCAACAGGAAGACTTCCACGACTCAAAATACACAGTGGGGGTGGAAACTACAAAAAGGAACTTCAGCCCTGACCGGTTTGGCTCAGTGGATAGACCGTCGGCCTGCGGACTCAAGGGTCCCAGGTTCGATTCCGGTCAAGGGCATGGACCTTGGCTGTGGGCACATCCCCAGTAGGGGGTGTGCAGGAGGCACCTGGTGGATGTTTCTCTCTCATCGATGTTTCTAGCTCTCTATCCCGCTTCCTTACTCTCTTTAAAAAAAAAAAAAAAAGGAAGTTCATCTCAAGCGGCACCAGATGACACGACCTACACGTATTCACCTACTACAGCCCAGTACCACAGGGCCCATGAGGATGACAGCCCTCAAAACAAGACCAGGAAATCACACTTTTAAATATTTAACCACCATTCATAAACTTGCAGGGGTGGGGTGTGAAGAACACAAGACTTTTCTACAACCTACGCTGGGAGACTGCTGGTGGGAAATCAATTAAAAAATGG
This sequence comes from Eptesicus fuscus, assembly GCF_027574615.1. Lineage (NCBI taxonomy): Eukaryota > Metazoa > Chordata > Mammalia > Chiroptera > Vespertilionidae > Eptesicus > Eptesicus fuscus. The sequence goes on from NC_072490.1 coordinate 46,483, forward strand.
ACACAGAAACATCTTCTAAAATTAAATACAAAATTCATCACAAGTACGGTTCCCATAACTTCTCTTTCCATCTGGACAAGTGCTTTTTATTTTCCTTCAAGGAAAGGTAATAAAGAACAGAAAAAAGGAACAATAGTAAAACAAGATATCAGCATCTTTCTGATTTTCTTAACATTTCATCGACTGAAGGCAAACGGGGTCTGAAGAACATGGGTTGGATTGACTGAGTGGTGAGGACAAAGCTTGAATAATGCAGACCTCACATGCATCTAATTAAGTGACATGGGCGGGGAGGAACAAGGTGGCTGCCTATTAAAAGCCTCAATGACATGAAGCGAGACCATAGGCCAGCAAATAAACTCAACGAAAAGAAAACGGTTTCACATGTCATCCTGGAATCCTATTGCTGCTTTCACCATTTCGGCAATGCACTCATGGGCACAGACACACACGAACCTGCCAAGTCTCTGCTCCACAACATATTTCACTTAGAGATGGGGTGACACTGGAAGGGGGGCAGGCAGGTACATACAACTAAATATACTATCAGGTGTCATGCAGCTAGGCATGGAGGGGAAGGAAGATAGTGCTGACCCTAACAATACATGCTGCTCATTGGACACATGGCAGAGTGAGTGTGTGTGTGTGTGTGTGTGTGTGTGTGTGTGTGTTGCGCCAGCAATGCATTGACTTTTAAACATCGGAAAACATAATGGGAACTGATGATATAGCAATACGCAATCACTTTGCACACCAAGAAAAAAATAAAAATTAGCATGCCAATTAAACATGATCTTTAGGGTTTTTTACTTCAGTTGGTCTACCTACATGTCATGAAACACACAAAAAAACATTGCAGGATAGCAACAGCAAGAATGTTACCTACCTTAACACTTACCACTGTTCAAAAATGTCTTTTTCATCAATCACAGTGAACGAAACATAACAACTACCCTACTGACACTCAGAACCAACAGGAAATGAGGTACACACAAGTACAATTAATGTAAAATTACATGATTGCAGGCTGACAAACAAAGGGGGGATTGGTACAAAGAATACAATGACTAACAAAACGTTGGGTACTCTACAGTTTCAACATCACTATTCAAAGATACAGCAACATATCTTTGGGGACACAGACCTATGACACTTACCCCACACACTGAAGGAGGCAGTTCAAGACACCCACCCACCCACCCACCCACCCACCCATCACAAAGACACAACCACCAGGGCTTCACAGAGATCAGCACACACATTCACAATGGACACAAGGAATGTCTTTTCAAGAAGCAACACCATAACATCTGCATATGACGTGACACACATGTACCAAACTTAGTTCCATATACAGGACGTCACTACAGAGAGAAAACTGTAATGCACACATCCCTCCAGGACAGCACCTTCAGGAATAAGCACGTACACACCAGGAGAAACAAAAACCTATAAAAAAAAAAAGGGGGGGTTAGTGGCATCCATGACCAACAGGATGACAAGACTTGAGTCACTATCAACCCATAAATGAGCCATCCACATAGCCACCCACCCACACACCCACCCATCCATCCATCCATCCATCCATCCATCCATCCATCCATCCATTCAACCACATCACACATTGACTTCAGGATGCTATATAGAGAAAGAACACTTACACACAAGGCTCACACCAACTCTACAAGACTACAAGTACATAAATCACACAAATATTTACTTCACATTTCACAGCAACACTTACAAGTGCATCACATCCCTTGGAGCTAAAAGGAAATGAGGTCATCCCTTGGAAAATCGCTATGGCTACAAACATGACCTGACACACCTCGCACCTACGCTGCCTTGCATACAATGACCCTCACTTTCAAGGAATGCACAACGGTATAGGAGGCTGCTCTCACCTACAAATACAACCAAGTACCCATGTAGGCTGCTTAGGAAACACTCAAATCATAAACCAGAACACAACACATGGACTGGCTCCTCCAGAAAAGACACAATCCAGACCACACATGACCTGCACACAGCTACCCCTACGACCTTGCCCGACATCCCACTGACACTGAGGACTAACATCCTAATGGACTCGACCTCCTTCACACTCAAACAGACACCTCCTGAACTGTACACGGCCCCCTGGGAACACACAGAGACATTCTTCACATTGTTGTGAACTGAGCCCAAAGCATTACCAGAGTCTTGGCTGGGCTACACTCACCACAAGAATGCAGGAGTGTTATCACTTCCTAACTTACCTTTGTCCGGGTACCAGGAGAGGGGCTTTCACATGCAAATCCAGTCTAGCACTGGGAAAGAGGGAATCAATAGGACCGGGGCCCTCCCAAGCTCCTTGAATCCAAAGTTTTCGTGAAACACCCTTGGATATTGCAAAATAAATAAATGTGCTGCGTGGCTCAGGGCACTCGTCTGTCTCTCCAGCACAAGAGGTCAGCGACCCACCCGGGACCCAGCTGGAATCTATTCCTGTGTCCACTCTCTTTATTTCATTGTTTCTCCAAGAACCCATGTCATCTCTCTCCATGCTGGACACGGAAAAGGGAGATCCACAGAACCACTTTCCTTGGAAAAAGGCAACTCTGTGCACTAAGAGACACCCACACAAAACATATCCTTATTGTGTCCCAAGGGATACCATGAAACAGGAGCTGCCACTGATGGAATAACAACGGTACAGAGGGGCGTGCGAAAAAAAACCACTCACAATCCACAAACTGTGCACCAGCAGCCTTCCTCAACACTAAACAGCAGGCCTACTACAATCTCACGTGGACTATCCAAACGCCTACCACAGCTGCCTCATGCACTATCAAACCTTAACAGCACTGTGCATACTGACAAGCTCAACGGGCCCCTGCCACCCAACAAAAGAGTCATGTCCTAGGAGGCGCTGACAATTCTGACCTAAATTACAGATGCATGCCTGCATTGACAATAAATAAAACAAGTCACAAGGGGGGAGGGTGCTCCTGTGCCTTGCAAGGGAATGGGGAAGGGCACCAGGAAGAAGGACACCAAAAATCATGACAATTGAAGACAATCACCGATGGAGTGCAACTCACAGGCCCTCATGAGGACACATTGCAAAACGAGGTTGCAACAGCACCGTCAACAGGCACTGATAACCACACACTGACTCAAGAAATGCACCCATTTTGGAAAATTGCTTGGCAACTCCCAAGCTTGAACCAAAACCTTAAAAAAGACTCAATGATTCAAACTCGGGAGGTACAACTCATCCGAGAAACACAGTCAGGCCACCATCACAAGACCATCTATACAAGGAGAATTAAAACACTAATGGACAGCCTACCAAATGCAATGCACCTCACCAGACTGATTTCCCACAGGGAACATTGTCACAGAAACAGAAAAACATCATGCGTGGCACTTCCACACCTGGGGGGAATAGTCCAAAAACCATGCATGGGATGATCCGTCATACTGGACAGATACCTTGAAATTACATCACATACACTTCTGTGCCCTCCCTAAGAGGACGATGACATGACAATTCCTTGACATAAAAAAGTTCTATCACTTCACCTGTCACTGTGGACAAAGGTACCCAACCTGCACCACAAGCCAGGTGTGAATAAACCGTCACGTCTTAGGGATCCCTATTTCACACAGAATCGCGGGACACGCCTAAGTGGACACTCTTCACGTTACCTGATGCTCGTTCTCTGAGTCGAGCTCTACAAACAAACGGCAACGATGACTATAGCGATGATCGTATACAAGTCGGGGAACGAGTGGCCACTCCGTGACACCTCCCAAGAATCAGCTAAACACGACAGCACGGCCGCTGGCTGCCTCGTACGCACATTCCCGCTGCTCCTCCGTCCAAGCACATCTCTCGATCTGAAACACATATCATCAAAACAAATCTGAAAAATATACACTTCCACAAAGACTCATGACATCAACGGTGTTTCCTGACGTCTTTCTATCATATAAAACACATTTACTAACTAAAAAAATAAAATAAAAAAATTAAAAAAAAATTTCTGTACAAAAAACACCTCTTCAACTGGCTTTTACAGAGGCTAGAATCAAAGAAAGATGGTAAAAACAAACAAAAAAAGATGGTACAGAAAAACTGCCTTTCAGTGACCTAATGCATTGGACCGCACCTTGGCAATCAATAAAACCTACCACGTGGGGACACGGTACATGGACAAACACTGACACCGACGACGGAGGAAACATGGACAGGAAAATACATCCTTTTTCTAAGGACCATGGCAAAGGAACAACACCATGCATGGTTTTGGCAACACTCCCCACAGGCGTTCCCATTCCAAAATCATTCCTCTCATATTTTCCTGGATTTCTCTCAGGGGCACAAGGACGTGGCTAAAACAATCACAATGACAAAGGACACACATGCTCCCTTCCCATGGACAGACCCATGGAAAGCTTCACAACTCTAGAAATGCCTCCAGAAAATGAACTCAAAAGCACATTCAACAACAAAAGCTACCAACATAGGACAACACTTACGATGCCGTTCAGACTTCAACGGTCCCTACGTTTCCATGAGCCACCTTCGCCTTCGCATTCGTTCTTGGACAACTCCACAGAGTCGCTGCGCAGGTCTTGCACAAAAGGAGCCGTGTGCGACGCTCGGTTGTCATGGAAGATTTGCTTTTTTGACACAAAATGGCATTTCTGAGGGGCAGAAAACACGGTGGTAAGATGAAACACCATCAAAAAGGACATCGACGTTCCACAACATGCTTTCCTTCCATCACAGACATGCCGCACACATACGATAACACCTGCAAAAGCCAGGCGCTGGGAAGCAAACTCCTCACGGGAGGCTGCGACATCCACGACCGCTGGAGCCATCACGAGGCAAAGGTACTACACGCACAACGATTCAGACGGCCACAAATAAATATGTACAAGCAACACTCGGCACAAGTGTCACAAAAAATAATACGGTTGCCACAGGAACTGCACATTGCCTTCTTTTTTCAATGAATCAAACACAAACTTTGTCTACAACGTCATGACTGCATACTACGCTCAACACATCAAACGCCGTACACACATCTGAGTAACACATCCACACTGGCCATGGTGTCATTGACATCAACAAGGCCTGTATGATCACAAACTGATACTGCTTGAGCCTTGTTTTATATCAACTGATGGTTATTGATTGAATGTATATAAAATGATTTTCATATTATTATTATCCTTATGGTTCCCTAGTGGAAACAATATCTGCCTCCCCAGACCTCTTCCTTTATTAGATATGAAAATTTAACCTAAATGCCTGCTAATCTTTCCCACCTAGTATACAATGATGTTCTGATTATCAGGTATGATCGTGAAATTAATGCTTGTTAGCCACACATTGGTCTTCTCCTACTATCAAATATAAGCTTTGGTGGTTGTTGTTGTTTTCTGGCTCTATCTATTATAAAGGACCCACCTTAGGCAAATACCTCCAAGAACACCTCCCTGATAATTCCACTGGTAGAATTGTATATGGATGTAATCTGGATGAATATTGTATGGCTATAGAGATGGGTGATGAATAACTAAGAAAAACACCCTGATATAATGGCCAAAAGCTTGCAGCAGCCTGTGCTATCTGTCATAGCATATCATGTCCTCAGACTCACCAGCCATGCTCTTATGGCTGGATGTCTGTGAAATAAGAAAGAAATCAATGGGTCCCCATTTCAGAAATTATTGACATCATTTGGTGGGTAGATATGTTTATAATTACCCCACCGTCCTTGTGTCCTGGATGTTTGAGGAGCCCTATAAATACTCAAACTCTAGCCCATTTGGGAGTCTCCTTCACTCATTTAACTATGGCATGGGAAACTCAACATTTTTGGCTCCACTCAGTATACCCTAACTGCTCCCAAGTCATAGCTACCCAATGGCAACAATATTTCTGGTGGATCCAACAACATTGGTCTCCCTAAAAGAAGCAAAAGGGGAATACTTGGAGGAGTAGGGGCTGGCCTTGGTATCCTGGGACAAGCTGAACTTGCAGCTAATGAAGAACATCATTCATTAGAAAAGGATTTTTATCTCAAATAGGTCATCTAGAGGGAATGCTGTTTCAGGAAGAAGGAAAAACAGTGGGAAGCAGCATGGAAAGACAATAAAGCCTTAGTTTCATGGATAGAACAGACTCTAAAAACTTATGCACAAACCCAATAATGGGAACGTGCCTGTGCCCTAACTCAACAGGGCCTATTGTCTATGTTAATGCAAGGAATCTGAAGTGGCTCTGCAACAATGGCCAACTATAATGGTTGCAGAAGCCCAGGCCAGACACTTATGGGACTCATATGGTTCCCCAGGAATTTGGAAAATTTTAAATGGGAAATGTTATCTACGATATTGTGTTTTTAAAAGCCCAGGTGTGAGTTAAATCCTAAGCTTAAAATTCCCAGTAGTTCAACTGGCTGGCGTAAGGACTATCCTCTATAATACAAGAATACTTCCAATGGGAAGTATATGGGCCATATTTAAAAATAATAAACAATGTGAACCCATCTCACTGTCAGTGAAAATTGGAAAGGTGAATGGTTATGCCCTCAATCCATAGGGAATACTGAATTCACCCAGTCCTGGCCTATTGTATCTACCCCCATGAATAACAACATATGGTATATGGGAAAGGGGCGTTTTGCTGGGAAGGGTTAAAAAACTCTTCTGTTATAATAACTGATTTTTACTGTAATAACACCACGTTTACTTTAAATAATACTGGAATATGGTGTAATACTGAAATTATAGGCAAAATAACTTTGCCTGAGGTTCATAAAACCTATGATAATATTGATACTGAAAAACCAATGTATTGGGAAATTGAACTCCTCCCCATGAGGCCATTTTTATGGGAACTAATTGGCCAGAAGAAAATTAGAGCTTCTAGATAATGAAATAGTGGAGTCTTAATTCATTTGGCCAAACATATCATAAGGTACGAATGACAGTGGATGAAGGAGGAAAACATATAATTAGCTTAATAAAAATTATGATAATACATGTAAAGGGTTTTTCAGTTGGCTGTGATGCTTGTTCCCCTTAGACTTTTCCTTGTCTAGTATTAGACATTTTCTGTTCCTAATCAGTGTTATTGGTTTACTATTGTTACTTTTGTTCATGATATGTAAATGTTATATTAGATGCAGAAAAGCAGAATGTAAGACAAACAGCAAAAAGACTCGGATCATGGTGGCTCAAAATTAGAAATGATCCAGAATACTTTTTAACAAGGACATATAGGATCTGACTGCCTCCCATTTACCTGCCTTTTTAAAATATATATGTAATTCGACCTTAAATGCCATCTAAGGTTATGGTCTTGCCCCATCCCCAGTGGTCCACCTGTTCAGCGAGACATGCTGACACTGAGACATCCTAGGAATGAGCCTTCCTAGCACCGTGGGACTCCATTATCCAACCAAAAGGTTGGTCATCAATGCATCCTTTGGATTGATTTATGACCAAAAGGGGAATGTGTGAACGGAAGGAGCCACATGCTAACCTGACAAGCTCAGGGGAGGCCTATGTGGCAGTCTTGCAAACTCAGAGACCTGAAATAACCACAAAGGATGGTTTGAAAATTAAATATTTAACTACAAACAGGTTATAGTGGGCAGTCATGTCCTAGGCCGATATCTTCCCTGACAAAGGTCAACTTAGATCTTTACTGAGCCCATTTGCCTTTTTGCCTCTAAGATAACATATCTGTGAGATGTCTGTGAGATGTCTGGGTAACTTGTAACTTCCTTTTTACCCCGGACCCCTCAGGGCACAACAAATGGCACCGGGACATTCCTTCATTGTTATTGTTATCAAGTTAATTGTCAACTGTTAATTACGTTAAAGTATCCTGTATCTATCTCTGTAAGAGAAGCACATGTCCATCATTTCACTTTTCACCCAATCCCAGAGGTTTCCCCGCTTTGCTTTGTCCCACCTCCCTAATCTGTCACCAATGGATTTCATGTAACTCACCTACGTCCCTTTTCTTTGATTTCAAGGTATAAATATAGATGTAACCCTGCATTCTCCGGAGCATTACCTCAATTCATTGAGGTTCTGCTTCCCGGCATATGTCGACATTTTGGCTCAAATAAACTCACTAAAATTCTTTACAGGTTTCAATGGTTTTTTCGTTAACAGAGCCAAACTGTCGACATATGCCGGGAAGCAGACCCTCAATTAATTGAGATAATGCTCCAAGGAATGGCGGGTTACATCTGTATTTATACATTGCCATCAAAGGAGGGACATAGGTCGGCTACATGAAATTCATTGGTGATGGATTAAGGAAGTGGGATAGAGTCAAACGGTGGGAAACCCCTGGGATTGGATAAAGAGTAAAATGATGGACACATACTTAGGTGGGTACAGGAACAATGAACATGATAATGAAGGAATTTCAAGTATCTGTCCTGGCGCCCACCACATTTGCTTGTGCCCCAGGCAGGGGCTCCAGCAAAAGAAGAAAGTTACAAGTTACCCAGACATCTCACACATGTTATCTTAGAGGCAAAAAAGGCAAATGGGCTCAGGAAAGAAGATCTAAGTTGATCTTTGTCACGAAAGATATCAGCTTACGAATGACTGCCCACTATAACCTGTTTGTAGTTAAACATTTAATTTTCAGACCATCTATTGTGGTTATTTTAGGTCTCTGAGTTTTCAAGACTGCCACACAGGCCTCCCCTGAGCTTGTCAGGTTAGCAGGTGGCTTCTTTCGTTCATAACACAAAGGACAAAACACACACTCTAACATACGGCATCCTCATCAACATTCTTGCACGCGTTACAGGAACTCTCTGCCTTTTCCCAACAGTCTGCCGGTGCAACAACGCTTTTACGGACGACTTCACATTTAAACGGCGCCACACACAAACAAAAGGGTTCCACAAAATATATAGATGCCCAAAACAACTTACACAATCTCTAACTTCCAATATGTCTAACTTCCACATAATCAAACACTATGAAAGAACTGGGACGACGGAGGGACTGGGACTGGGACTGGGAGACACCGAGAAAACGTGCCAGCTACAAAACGGATACAAAACTTACACAAATACAAACACATAGACCAATCTAATGACATTTCTTCAGGACAAAAACCTTGCAATCACATGACACGGCGACACTAACATTCAAACAACGTATCCCCTGAGATCGACAAGCTAATACATAGCTTGGACAACAACTTCACCATCAAACAACAAAAAGTGCTCTCCACAAGGGGGGTTTCACCACTTACTTGACACATTTTACACTCAAAGAAGGAGATGGACATTGGAGATGGGGACAAACACAACCACACACACCTCGGAGTGGGTGGGATCCAAAGAATAAAAAAAATTAGATAGCTTCAAAGGACTTAACCATCAACATTCACAGCATCGCAACAACAATACAGACACTTCTGGGGCATGCCAGGAGGCCGGGGCTGCGCCCTCAGGGGGGCGAAAAAACGGAACTTCAAAAAAAAAGGACATTTCACAAAGACTTCCTCTCATACACAAAAGGACAATAGCCACATCAACATTAAAAAGGCCTCGTCCTCAGGGAAAACATTGCCCGAGGAATTGCATACCCAGCAACAACTCTGTGCCATTTCAACCTTTGCCTTCCAAGGCCATGCTTCGGGGGGACTTTAGGGACACGAAACCACCTGGGATGTGTGGGCTTCCAACGGGAAGCATGCGTGGGAAGGGGACAGGGGCCACAGTGCGGGCAACCGGGGGAGATGGCCTCCTCACATGGCTGACGGACATCACCTCCAAGAAACACACAATGACAAAAAATTAGCACTTCACACAAGCGACTCCGCACATCTCGGGATGCTCGACTCCTTTCCAACACGCTGGCATGGAGGCAACTTTGACCTTCACAAAAAAAAAAACACAGGGTCGCCATGGGCCTCAGGGGACGTCAAAAATACAAACACGCCTTTTCCCTTACAAACGCCTCACCTGGGGGGCGCTCACAGGATACCACCTTTCACACACCCGCTGCAGAGGGCCACAACCACTCTCACTGACCCGCTGGGATCCTGGCATCAGACATCAAGACGAAATCCCTCCCTCCATAAAAAATTCAAACACAACCCGAACCGCTTTGGTTCAGTGGAGAACCGTCAGCCTGCGGAATCAAGGATCCCGGGGTCACTGCCCCTCAAACACATGGACCTTGGGGGAGGCCACATTCCCAGGACGGTGCAGGAGGCGACTGATCATTGCTCTCTTATAGGGGTTTTTAACTTCCTATCCCTTTCCCTTCTTTTCTAGAAAAAATCAATACAATATTTAGGGGGGAAAAAAACAATACTCATACACAGCCATTTCTCTTCACTGAAGACTTGGCGCCATCTGCTGGGGAAGCTGGACAATGGCTTCACACCTGCAATCCTCTCAGCACCGTACACACACACAGTGGCTCACATGTACGAAGGTTGCAGGGAAGAACGTCGCAAACATAGGGGGTTCGACTCTCCTACATCATTTCAAACCAAGCAACACATGTTCAATACGAAGGCATGTTTTCTTTTTAAAAAGTCTTATCTTTAGACAAGACGATTACCACGTGGAATGAAACAAAATAAACTACCATGACAACCTTCGCTTTCAAAATACATCGCTTCTCGGAAGTGATTACCCAAAGACATACATACCTAGGAGCAACTCCTTGCCATGTTTGCTTTCAAAGGCAGCCTTGGCCCTTACTTTAGCTCTCTTCGGTCACGCAGACTGCCGAGCAGCACTTCCCTCACTGACTCAGGAAAACTTCCCTGGAAACCATACAGAAAACACATCCACGAGTCGCCGCACTACAAACACCCCTTCTGCTTTCTCCGAATGAAAAAGGGTCAACGCACTTCCATGGCATCAGGGAGGGAAAAAGACTCAGCACTCAATCCTAGGGTTGAAACCAAAAACTGGGAGGGAGGGATGGGGGATGCCGGCATGTCCAATGGGAGACAGCACTTCAATGTGCAAACCGTACAGACAACACACACACCACGAGAGGTACTCAACGCAGGGGCTGAAACACCTGCACGTGAATGGATATCCAACGGGAAGCCTGGGGGGGGGGGGGACACGGAGCCACAGTGGGTGGAAACACACAACATGGCCTCCTCACATGGCTGAGGGACATCCCCTCCCAACGACAACACTCATGCCAGGGAAACACCTTCACGTGCTTCACATGGCAATGCAATCATGCTCTTCATGGATCCAACACTAGGACGACACCTCTTCCAACTCTCACATCATCCGATTTCATTGACAATTGAAAAAACAGAACCCTCCCTCCACACACACGGATAATGACAACATTTCTTTCCCAATGCTGGCCTCCATTCCAACACTCCTGGGTGGGGACAACCAGGACCTACACAAAAAAAAGGAACAAGATCACCACGTGCCTCAGGAGACCTGCAAAATACCATCACACACACCTTTTCCCTTAGTAACACCTCACCTGGGGGAACTTCACAACATACCCCCTTTCACACACACACACGTTACAAAGGGACAAGGCACAACTGACCTCACTGCCTCGTCAGGATCCTCACCTCATGGATCACACGGAAATCGAGCCGACAAAAAAAAAATTTCCACAAACGTGTCTCCTCGGCGAGGACTTGGCAACACCTGCTGGGGAAGCTGGGCAAAGAACCTTACACAGAGACACAAGGGCTCAAACAGACCTTCCGGACAGCAAGTTAGCAACAGTAGACTTTTCTGATCTCCTGTCATTCGATTCCAAGAAACATATTTTCAATAACAATATATATTTGCTTCAATAAATTCTAATTTTACTCATATAATATTCACACACAGACTGCAACACAATAAACTGCCATGCAAACCTTTAGGTTTCAAAAAGGGAAACATAGCCAAGCATCTTAGTCAGGGAGGAAATCGCTCACCTCAAGGGGAACTTACATGCAACAGTCTCTGCCACGAACCTTAAAAGCGATGCTAGGGAAGGGGTGCACAAACCACAGTAGGAACACTGACTTACAGGAATTCTCCCTCCTCCTGGATTCCATTGCAGCATGCTCATGTCTACCTCCTCTCTCTTCCTTTAGGAAAGAATAAAATTACTTTCTTATAAAATTAAAAAACATTCTATTTTACTAAATACCTATTCACCAGAATCTTGTTTTCTCCACGCAACAACACCTTCATAGGATAAAAAATGCAGGAAATACATCAAGCAATAAATACATCACTGCCTCCACAATGGCGACCTCCAGCTCCATCGATGGCTGATTTGCTCAGGATCACCTGCAAGGGAATCACTGCCTCAATCACACTAGCATCCTGGGGAATAGATGCCTCACCCATGGCCTCCTCTCACCAAGGAGCTGGGAAACAACATGCTCTACCCATACCCATGACAACTCCATGAAGTCTCCCTTCAAGGTCAACACCTCACATCCTAAACACACCGGATCACTATGCCGGCCGGCACAACACTCCAAAAAGCCTCCCTTGCCGGGAATGGGGCACAAACAGGTGACACATCCACACCTGGGACTTCAGTCCATTCACCCACGGAATCATTGGAGACCTCACATTTCAGCAACAACAACAGAAGCACAATGTGTGCTTCATGGAATGGCCAAAAGACGCTTGCAGAGGAAAGCTTCACAACTGGACTTCACGGACAGCCAGAGACATTTCACAATGACTCGTACAACCGTGCTCTCTTGTTAGTACAAAAAAAAAAAAAGAAAATAGATTAGAAATCCGTTACCACAAAGTGCAAACTTCCATCATGCCCAATCACAGGACTTACAACATGGGGTTAGGTCCCTCCCTACAATGGACCTCCGCCTGTCTACAACATGGACAGACTAGTTACTTTTCAACACTTCTCCAAGTATTACTTCGACAAATGGTCCAATTCATACACCGAACCCTCTGTCGCGTGCTTCATGCTCACACAAACAATTTTTAGTCTCTCATCTTAACGAGACACCGCAGGGAAAGGATGACCGCACAAAAACACGGATAGATAGAAACATCCATGGGAGGAACACACATCCAGGATTCCTTGCCTCTCAAAATCGCAAGGGATCAAACCCCAAACCCGCAAACATGTCCTTCAATAAAAATCACACAAGGGAACAGGATGCAGGCACACACTCCAAACGAACGCCGCACCGCACACGACACGTTCCTGGTTCCTACCTTAGACAATTCATCACGGCCACAACCGGACACAACGCCTGGGATCTGCCTACACAGACACTGTAGGGTGGCACTGTGCAGATCAGGACATGGACAGGGAGGTGCTGCTACACATCCTGCTGTTCAACTGCAGGACGTGCTCCTCAAATGGGGTCGGGACCATAACAAAGGCTCCCTAATCTCCACCCCTCCTCTACAATGGACAAAAAGGCATCATGCTTGACCTTGAGAGCAGTCATAAAACAAACCCTGGGAAAGCTCTGTAGGCAGGGGCTGCTCTCGTTATATTGATTAGTTGCCATCCAAACAAACCTGGGAAATCTGTGTGGGTAGGGTGCCAGCCTTGCTAGCCCCTACAGGTGCAAGGACCGTGTCAGCTTACAGCCCATTACCCACATTTAAACATATAACAACTCTGACCCATTACTTTTGACCTGGACCCTAACCAATGCACCCTCTCCCTCTAAAATTACAATCTAACCTAAAGGACGATAAATATCATTAGAAAAAAATTAAACACGCCGAAACCGGTTTGGCTCAGTGGATAGAGCGTCGGCCTGCAGACTCAAGGGTCCCAGGTTCGATTCCAGTCAAGGGCATGTACCTTGGTTGCGGGCACATCCCCAGTAGGGGGTGTGCAGCAGGCAGCTGATCGATGTTTCTCTCTCATCGATGTTTCTAACTCTCTATGCCTCTCTCTTCCTCTCTGTAAAAAATCAATAAAATATATTTTAAAAAATTAAACACAATAAATTTACACAATGATGACACACTTCACACACAAGATGAGGCTCATTTGGAAAAATTGGAGCAATCTCTTCCAAAGCAAAAACAAGGACAAATAAACACACAACTCATTTTTTCCTTAACACTTGAATCTTCTAGGCAACAAAAGAAGCTACCTAAGGAACAATAACAGGGCCTGAGAAATGCAAGAAAACAATTAAAAATACCTTCAAGATCACTTGTTAGCCAAAAACAGGAATTTGTAAAATTCAAGAACAAAACAACCAACAACTTCATTTTTACGTGATCTGAAATCCCTTCTCCACAAAGGACACACTAAAGACATACCAAAAAGAGGACAGGTTGCATTTAACAAGATTGTGAATTTTATCAATGATAGGGGCGCATATGGGAAGCAACTGATCAATTTTTATCTCTCTCTCTCTCTCTCTCTCTCTCTTTCTCTCTTTCTTTCTCTCTCTCTTTCTCTTTCTTTCTTTCTCTCTCTCTTCTCTCTCTCTCTCTCTCTCTCTCTCTCTAACTATCTCTCTTTAAGTATAATAAGTATGTTATCGTAGGTGTAAAAGGAAATAGACACCATTCTTTAAGGTGAATATTAACCTTGGAAGACATTCAATGATCAGCTGCCTCCTGCACATCCTACACCAGATATCAAGCCTTCCCTGAAACTCGGGCATGTGCCCTGACCGGGAATCCAACTGTGACCTCCAGGTTCATAGGCTGACACTCAACCACTGAGCCACACCGGACAGGTCTATAAATATTCTTATCCTATACAGAAAAGCATAAGTGACTGATCAACCAAAGACCGCTCGCTATCACACGCACTGACTACCAGGGGGAAGGTGCTCCATGCAGATGCTGCCCCCTAGTGATCAGTATGCTCCCACAGTGGGAATGCCGCTCAGCTGACCGACAGGTGCCACACACTGGGCTCCCGATTGGCAGGCGCGGATGCAGACTCACACTACTGGGAGGCGGCAGCTGCAGGAACAGTGGGACTAGGATGAGTGCAAGCAGCTCCTGGCCACGGCTCGGGCTCCTACCCAGCCGCCTGACACTTCACACACTGCTACATCCCTCAGGAGATCTCGGACTGCCGCTTTCCCTGATCCCCGCAGGCCAGCATAAAAACATCCTCCAAGGGGTCACACACTGAGAGAGGGTGCAGTCCAGGCTGAGGGACACCAACGACGCGTGAATCCATGCAACACGCCTCTATTTCTTAATAATATCCGTAGGTATACAGACCTTGTCAGTGCCTCAGAATAGATGGCTATTTTGGATATCTGTCCTTTTTCTACTTGAAAACCTTTTGATTTCCACTGTACATGGAGGTGTCACAGACAGGGGCAGATGTCCATCACTGGTTAGGAACCTGAGAAGGTTCATTGCAACAATGTTGGAGAGTCTGGAATTAATATTTCTTTAAATGGACATAAATATCCTGAAGAATCAAACCCGGGAGGGACCCTTCAGTTCACAAGGCAACGCTCTCGATCCACTCAGCAAAACCGGCTAGTGCTTACTTGGTTTTTAAAGGTGACCGTTTTAGGGGAGGTCTCATTGGAAAATCTCAATAGAGGATTCATCAACTCCCCAGATGTGTGCTTTGATATCCTGATGCATTACAAACAGCATATACACTGATCAGGGGCATTCTCTGACCACTTTCAACTTAAAAAATGTCACTGGAAAGGGACTTAAACCAAGGTGCATCTGCACAGACATGGTATGGAATGTGTAACCCATTTACCCCTAAGCATCCTAGGATAAAGGCTCTGTGCCCAGTGATGGCTGCCTGGATGGCGGGAGCCTGCGCCTTACGAAAGGTCTCAGTCATGGCGGCCTTAAGCGATTAGCATGAGTCTATGAAGGCCGCTTCCCGCATCCACGCTGCATTTCACGGGTCTCAGCACCTTGCTATTTGCACTGGCTGCCTCAATATTGCTGGCTTCTAGGTTTCCAAAAGGTTCATGATGTACACGCAAAAGCCAAGGCCTCCCTTTGCAGGGAGGGAACAGGAAGCGGTGAAGAGCCCACAACGGTGACTTCGGTCCTTCCAGGGACGGAACGAATGACGCCCTGCACAGCTTCTCTAATCTTGTCACCCTTTTTTCCTGGGTACAATTTTTGGTCGAGTTCGCAGGGCTTTAGCTGATATTTCAGCACCAAGGACAGAGGCACGACGTGTTATTCCTGAAATGACCACAGGAGGGCAGCAAAGGATAGTTTTTGCCTGACAGCTTCCTTTTTAAGGTCCAGTGCATAAGTCTATGGTTCCATAGACAGACGTGTACAGTATAATCAGTAACTTACTTGAAAGAAAATGAACATATTTACCTTATAAAACCAGTGTATAACCATGCTGTATGATTACATTCTGATAAATCACAAAATAAGGAGGACTTACTATTACCACATTTATATAACTCCCTGCCAAGGGGATGGCGGCATCCAACCCCCTGGCTGCCTCAGTAGAGGCGTCCTGCACCTAATGGCCCTCCAGCATACAGACCCCGGGCACCGTACTAGCAGCGTCGTTAGGGAGCGGCCTTCGCCTTACAGAAGTTCTCAGTCATGGCGGCCTGCGGCGTAAGGAATGTGTCCATTAAGGCGGCCTCTCATGAGCACGATGCATCTCACAGGACTCAGCACCTCGCTGCACGGACTGGCTGCCTCAACAGTGGTGGCCTGTACCTTACCCACTGCCACAGCCAGACCAAGCTCCGTAAAAATGCCTGCCACGAGGACAGCGGCCTCCCACCCCCTGGCTGCATGAGTAGAGGAGGCCTGCACCTGCTGGCCTGCCAGGGTAAAGGCTCTGTGCCCAGAACTGGCTGCCTTGGCGGAGGATGGGGGTGGGAGGGCGGGGACTATGCCATAGGAAAAGTCTCAGTCATTGATGTTTCTATCTTTCTATTCCTCTCCAATCCTCTCTGTGAAAAATCATTAAAATATATTTTTTAAAAAAGGGAAAAAAATCCCATATATCTAATCCCATCAGTAAAAATCCCGTATACTAATACCATCAGTAAAATCCCATCACCATAAAACCATCAACCATAATCCTATCACCATAAAACCATCAACCATAATCCCATCACACTCCTGCCGTGGGGGCCACGGCACCCGGGTCATGACCCTCAGAAACCTGGGGCTGCCTGGCTCTGGCGAACCGGGGACACGCGGCCACTCACATCCACGTGGCTCCACCCCCGACCTCTCTGCTCAGGGGTCACCGCAGGCTCTGGGTACCAGGTCTGCGTAACAGGAAGGCAGTTCGGGCCAGGGAGGATAATCTCGGACCCGCCATGATGGTCTGGGACCCAGATGTAGGTAGGTCTGAGCCCCAGATAGAGGTCTGGGTCCCAGGAGGGCAGTTCGGGCCAGGGAGGGAGGTCTGGGCCCCGGGGGGCAGTCTGGCACCTCACCTAGACATCTGGGTTATGTTATGATGGTCTGGGTTAAAGATGGACAACTACACCCCTGATACAAGAATGGATTATATCCCTAATCCCTTATATCCCTATATCCCTTATATCCCTATATTCCTATATCCCTATATCCCTTATATCCCTTATACCCCTTATATCCCTGTATCCCTATATCCCCTATATCCCTTATACCTCTTATATCTTTATATCCCTAATACCTTATATCCCTTATACCCCTTATATCCTTATATCCCTATATCCCTTATATCCCTTATATCCCCTATATCCCCTATATCCCTATCCCTGGTGAGGATTAACCAAAAAAGAAAAAAAAAAGCCGCACTCGCACCTGGGGTGGATTGGGACCCAGGGGCGTGTGGCACCTCTGCAGCTGTGTTACTCCTTGCATGTGTTGGATACAAGCCACAGATGCTGCTTAACACCCTGCAAGGCACATAGAGGCCCCAGTTCACAACCAGATTATATGTTACAAACCTGGGTCACGGGATAATCTTCTCAGGCCTGCCATGATGCTCTGGGACCCGGATGTAGGTCTGACACCGGAGAGGAATGGGTTCTCAGAGGATCGTTCAGGCCAGGGAGCAAAGTCTGGGCCCCGAGGGGAGTTATGGTACTGGGGCCTTCCAGTACGGAGTCCTATGCTCTATCCACTAAGTCAAACCTGGGACCTTTCAGTTTGCAGGCTGACACTCTATCCACTGAGCCAAACCGGTTTCGGCTCAAAAAATATTTTTAAGAATTTATGAGTACAACTGAAGACAATTACAAGGAAGATCTCAGAGAAGGACACTTCTGCAGGCCTTTTTGCATTTGCCAGATGAGGGTTGGGTTACAAGGTAGTTAACAAGATTATTGCTTGATTAAGGGTGCTTCTGCTTATTTTTTTCCTTCTTCTTTTTTTTATTTTTTTAGAGGAGGAGGAGGAGGAGGAGGAGGAGGAGGAGGAGGAGGAGGGAAGCAATAGCCGGTTTGGCTTAGTGGATAGAGCATTGGCCTGCAAACTGAAAGGTCCTAGGTTCAATTCCAGTCAAAGGCACACGCCCTGGTTGAGGGCTTGATACCCTGTGGGGGGCTTGCAGGAGGCAGCTGATCAATGATTCTCTCTCATCATCGATGTCTCTATCTCTCCCTCTTCCTTCCTCTCTGAAATCAATAAAAATATATATGTTTTAAAGTGGAACAATGGACAGGGTTTGGTTAAGGATAAGATAAGCCTCTTAGTCGTAGAGAAGTTGTATGCCTGGCTTCAGTCGATCCGAGCCTAGGAGGTAGTTTAGAGTGAAAACAGGAGGTGTTTTCTAACCCTGCATCCTATTATGAAAAGCTCTGCGTGCCTGCTACTCTGTAAGAGCCCAATTAGAGAGTACAGGAAGTCCATCCCCGGTGACCAAAATGGGCAAAGAACAGTGACCATCGATGGTCAGTGTGTCAACCATCTGGGCACAAAAGGAGTCAGAGGCCTCAAAGGGGGGAGCCCTGACCCTTCAGTATTCAGAGAGGGTGACTCAGACACAGTCCAGATGAGGACGTGTTCCCGGTTTGCAGGGAGCAGATGGGAGACGAGAAGGAAACTCGTAAAAGAGGTGGGGAGACTCGTGTGGCGAACTCCGATTAGGACGGAATGTTCTTTTGCAAGGAAAGGCCTTGGTTGAGAAGCCCTCTGACCCATTCCGGCACGGCTGTTCTGAACTTTTCTCTCACTGCCTATTGATTACGTTAGAGCCGGCAAAGAATGAGTCTGTCCTGGATCTTTGGACAAACAATGTACCCACAAACAGGGCCAAGCCATGCGGAGCCTTGATCAGAAGTTTGGGTCTTATGCTAAAAGTGATGAGGGTCAAGAGGGATTGAGACTGAGTGACGTCATTGGGACTGGCCTTAAAAAGCTTAGGAGAGAAGAGCAGCGGCTGTGAAACTCAGGAGGGATGGCCTGCTCCTGGGGATCAGGAGACTGTACTGCTCCATGGTGCCTCCTGCAGCCCCAGGCTCCCAACACGTCCTCTTCAGCTCCTTCCGGGGTGCATTTCCTGACTTTTTTTCCTTTCGGAGCCAGCACATCCTTGCTGAAAGGCCTCCACTCTCAGGCCAAGCTGCGGGAAGAGGAACGCGGAGGGGAGGAGTAGGCGAGGCAGGCTGCTGCTGGGCTTGCTGAGAACACACAGGGCAGCCTTGTTTGGGACGCAGTGGGTTACACAACAGTTTCCACCTGGCCGAGAGCCGGGACAGATTACAGAGGCTGCCAGGAAAGCCTGGTCACTGCTGCTGGAAGAGCTGGGGCGGGTGCTGCAGAGGCCGGGAGTGGAGGCTGGAAATGAGGCTGAGCGGCGAGAGCCCGGTCACCCTGTTGGCTCTTTGGCTGGCAAGGTGCCTCATGAAGACCTGCCCCGAGTTTTCAAAACTGCGGGTTTCTCAATCCCCCTTAGGCCCACGGTCTCCTCCCCACCACTCCCCAGCCTGCTGGTTCCTCCACTGCCAGTCAGTTCCCATAAATGGGATGGCTTGGGGCACAGGGGAGTGGAGGGGACAGGTATAAAAGGAAGTGTGAGGCCCCAACTGGGCACAGGAGAACAGCAAGAGACCATACCATGCCCCTCTCTGCTGCGGCCAGGACAGGTCTGAGGGTGGCTCAGACAGGTCTCTGGGCTGACCACGGGTCTGGGTTATGGGTGTTCAGGCTGAAGGGCCCAGACAGCCTACAGAGCCACTGCACGGAGGGGCCTGGACCCGCTGTGTGGGGGCAGAGGCCGTGGAGGGAGAGGAAGCAGAGCCAGGGGAGGGGGAGAGGAGGGGAGGAGGGGAGGAAGGGCAGGTGCACTTGCAGGGTCTGACCCTGGATCTCCCACAGGCTTTGTGGTCCTGCTGGCGGTGCAGAGCTGTAAGTAACCCCCTTGGGTTCCGGGAGGCAGGGGTGGTGAGGGGAGTGGTGAGGAAGGATTGGCAGATTAATGTTTGTTAAAGGGAGGTAGGTGATGGTTATCTTGATGTTTATTTTACTAGTGTCTACTTCTCTGTATATTTGAAATTTTTCAAAATACAACTATTTCAAAGGCTCGGGTTCAGTGAGGCCTGGGGGAGCCCAGTGGCAGCATGGCTGGGAGGTGCCCGCTGTCCTGCCTCCAGGACCAGGAGGGCAGAAACGCTTTCTTGGCAGCAGGAGGACTTGGGACCCCTGCCCTGGGGCCCAGCTTGGGGGGAAGGGCTGAGGGGCCTGGGGGCTGACAAGCCAGGACGCCCAGAGGAGGGCAGAGAAGAGGCGGCCAGAGACTCTCAGGTCAAGGACCCCCTTGGGGCCTGCCAGGTCCACCCTAGAGGCCGGGGTCTCCTACAGGAACCCTTCCGACCTCCCTCCTCGTTCTCAGCCTGGGGGCTCCCAGAGGCAGAGGCACAGGAGCCGCCCCTTCGTTCACATTCTACCTTGGCTCACAACTCTGCCCTGAGGGCTGCGCTCAGGGCTCAGCGAGAGGGTGCCTGGCGGAACCCTGGCCCAGGTCCCACCCGAGTTTCCATAGGTGCCGCCTACAACCTGGTCTGCTACTACACCAACTGGTCCCAGTACCGAGAGGGTGCCGCGAGCTCCTTCCCAGATGCCATAGACCCCTTCCTCTGCACCCACATCATCTACAGCTTCGCCAACATCAGCAACGACGAGATCGACACCTTGGAGTGGAACGATGTGACACTATATCACACACTGAACACACTCAAAACCAGGTTGGGCCAGGGAGGGGGAGGATGGAGGAGGGTGGCTGGTCCAGGGCCGTCCACCTCTGCTCCAGCGCTTGGCCCCCAGCACCCGGCTCTGGGTAGATCATCCAAGGCCTTAGCTTACATGGGAGGCGGTGACAAGGGCGGGTACTAGACAGTGTTTGGGGTGCTGATGGAGGCGGCTGGAGAAAAGGGCACCACTGAGCTCTGAAAATGGAGGCCACCCCGTCACTGTCGCTGTCCCTGAGGGCGTCTCTCCGGGGGCATGGACCTTCCTGCTGCTCCATTTTCCCATATCCTGGGGGGAGGGGGGCAGGGGGGAGGGGGAATAGGCAGCCCACCTGAGTCTTAGAAACCAAATCTCAGGGCTGGAAGGACCTTGGAAGCCAAACCTGGGGACACCCGGTGTCTCAGCATGTATGCCACCTGCCTCCCGCCTCCTCCTGCCCCACAGGAACCCCAACCTGAAGACCCTCTTGTCCGTGGGAGGATGGAACTTCGGTTCTCAAAGGTAGGACCCCTCCCCAGACAAAGATGGACTAGGAGTGCGGAGGCATGACGGTCACAGGACCCCAGACTGGTTAGACACAGGGGACGAAATGGCCGTCAGGGGCCCACCTCGTGTACAACCAAGAGGGACTTGCACAGCAGCTGACAGTGGATCTTATCTTTCCTTTTTACCACCTCAGACCTGAGGCTGGACCGAGGGGGGTGGTGGAAAGAATGGGAAACGGGTGGAGAGCCTGGGAGGACTTCCCAGGGTGGGTGGTGTGGGAGCAGGGCATACGGGGGGGGGGGGGGGGGCACGGCCACAGCAGCTCCCATTTAGTGCGTGGTTACTAAGTGTCAGGCACCCTTTCCAGCCATTTCACATGCAATCCTCACAGATGAGCTCACTGAGACCCAGGTTACAACCTGTGCGAGTGGCTTGGCTAGTGGGTGACCGAGCCTCCCTTGGAAACCAGGGGTGTCTGGCTCCAAAGCACATGACTAGAAATGGGTCCCACCATGGCCGTGTCTCCTGGGGATGTGGGGTCAGGCTCCAGCTCCTCGGGGTACAGAAACCCCCCAGAGGGGACTGTACCCAGCATCTCAGCACTAAGCACTCTTCTTCGGTGATTTCATTCCTAGATTTTCCAAAATAGCCTCTGACCCCCAGAGTCGCAGGACTTTCATCAAGTCGGTGCCACCGTTCCTTCGGACCCATGGCTTCGACGGGCTGGACCTGGCCTGGCTCTACCCTGGACGAAGAGACAAGCAGCATCTCACCTCTCTGGTCAAGGTGGGCTCGGGTCTGGAACAGGGGCAGGGAGGCGGGCGGGACCAGAAGGGGTGGACAGAACTGTCTCCCACCGATGTCCTGTGATGGCGGGGAAGAGGGACTGAGGCCTCCATGCTTCAGGGTCCTGGGACCTGACCCCGGAGGAGGACCCGCAGGCCTGTGCCCAGAGACCCCGTAGAGCAGGAAGAAGCCGTGACCACAGTGGGGAGGAGTGGGGTCAGGAAACAAGCACCCATGTGTCATGCCCACTAGTGGGTGTCACTGTGCACAGTCCCTATGACGGGCGGCACACAGGCACATCCCGGGAGGGCAGCCCAAGCATCTCCAGGGACCAGGGAGCAGACGTCCAGACATATCGCCCGCAGCATCAGA
Organism: Eptesicus fuscus; assembly: GCF_027574615.1. Lineage (NCBI taxonomy): Eukaryota > Metazoa > Chordata > Mammalia > Chiroptera > Vespertilionidae > Eptesicus > Eptesicus fuscus. Next base: position 69,288 of record NC_072490.1, read on the forward strand.
CACGCTCACTCTGGTCCCGGGTGCCTGCTGGGACAGCGCAGACCAGAGGGCAGATTCTGCCACAGTCCCCTGGAGTCCAGCTGGGAGCTCGAGGTCCCTCCAGAGCAGGAGGCACTGGGTGATGGGGTGGGGGTGGGCAAGAGATGAGCCCAGGAGGAGGTGGGTAGGCCTGGGCACAGGACCGCTGAGGTGCCACCTGTGGTTCCCCGGGGCCCTCAGGGGGCCATGAGGTGCTCAGAGCTGGCCTCCCACCACGAAGCTCTCTCCCACCCCCGGAGCCCCTTAAACCTGCTGCCTCCATCCCGCCAGGAAATGAAGGCTGAGTTTGTCAAGGAAGCCCCGAAGGAAGCCCAGCCGCTGCTCCTCAGCGCCGCTGTGTCCGCCGGGAAGGTGGCCCTGGACAGAGGCTACGACATCTCTGAGCTGGCCCAGTGAGTCCCGCCACTGTCCTCCGTGAGAGCCACAGGCAGCCAGGAGGTCACGCTCCCACTCTGTGTCTGTCTCCCCCTCTGTCATGGGAGTAAGAACACCTGTCCTTCCTTTGCACTTGGGTCTGTACCGAGGGTGGACAGAGTGGCTACGAAGGAGTTTGTGGGAAAGGAAGCAGAAAGAGCTTACACACCAGCCAGCCGCCCACCCGGTGCTGTCCGCACGAGGCTGAGAGCTCCTCCCTGAGCGGGCTTTTCATTCCAGGCAGCCAGGGCACCCTGAGAGGCTCACACAGGCGGGTCCCTCCTCCTGCTCCTCCGCCTGACCCCCGACCCCCCTAGTGAGGAGCAGACACAGCCACGGGCCTGATGGCCGGTGGGGGTAGGCCTGGGCCTCAGGAAGCCAGGAGTGAAGGACGAGGGCTTCCCTATGACATCAGAATTCTCTTTGCCACCGTAGGGAGGCGGAGACTAGGAGCCCAAATGGACCATGAGGAGGGTAGGGCTCAGGCATTTGCCCCCAACACCTGACACTCACTCAGGCCCACGAGTCTACCTGCTGCCTCACCTGTGTGTGGGGTCCAGGTCCGGTGCCCTCTGTCCTGCTATCTGTTGATGACATTTTTTTGTTGTTGTTGTTGTTGATGACATTTTGAAAAAAAAATATTTTTATTGATTTCAGAGAGGAAAGGAGAGGGAGGAGAGAGAGACAGAGAAACATCCATGATGAGAGAGAATCATGGATCGGCTGCCTTCTGCACACCAAACACTGGCGATCGAGCCCGCAACCCGGGCATGTGCCCAGACCATGAATCAAACGCTGACCTCCTGGGTCATAGGTCAACACTCAAGCACTGAGTCACACCAACCGGGCAGTTGATGACACTTTTAATCTGCTCTCAGCACAATGAGCGTATGGGCTGGAGGGGTCCATTCTGGGAGCCTGGACAGCGGGTCATGGGCAAGACTGGGTTTGGGTGGATGGCTCGTCTCTCTAGTCTGCCCTGCTCACATCTCGCAGGGCTGGCAGCTTCTCTAGTTCCCACCTTGCTCTCTCTCCGCTCCCACAGACACCTGGACTTCATCTGCATCTTGACCTACGACTTCCATGGAGCCTGGCGCCAGATCACGGGACACCACAGCCCCCTGTTCCGAGGCCAGGATGTCGCCAGTTCTGACAGATACAACAATGTTGTGAGTGCAGGAGGGTCCTGGTAGGCAGGGGTGACGGGCCCAAGTCATAGATGCAGGGACTGAGGCCCAGGGGCCACGCATCCCCACAGTCTGAGAACAGAGGCCGCCACCCCTCTGTGGAGGAGCCATATCTCAACTGACGTTCTGGGGGCCGCGGGGATGGCTGGGGCCGGGGCTGAGGAGGCCGGCCGGATCTAGACCTGCCTTCTGCGCCCGTGGAGCTGAGCCCCTACCCGGTTCACAGCTGACACTCCTCCCTGTGCTCAGGAGGCTTTTGAGACCAGAGCTGTGCAGTGCCCTTTAGACCGAGGTTATGGGTCCCTGCGAGGAATAGGAGCCCCAGACGTATTTAGGACAGACTGATGGCTCCACTGTCCCCGCCCCCCCAGGACTACGCCGTGAGCTACGCACTCAGGCTGGGGGTCCCGGCCGAGAAGCTGCTCATGGGCATCCCCACCTTCGGGAGGAGCTTCACGCTGGCCTCTTCGCAGATCGGAGTGGGCGCCCCCTGCTCAGGGCCCGGACTGCCCGGCCAGTTCACCAAGGAGGCTGGGATCCTCGCTTACTATGAGGTGTGACTCGGGAGAAGGGAGTTCCTGGGGAAGGTGAGCCGCCCACCCCCGCTTCTGCTCTTTCATTGTCCCAGTGGACCAGCGTCCAGGCTGAGGGCAGTTAGGCCCACATAGTCTTCCTCTGGCCACCAGCCCCAGGTGCTTTGGTTTCTGGCCACCTCCCTCTGCTGCTCATAGCCGGTAGCTCGGGGACATGGGCCTCTGTTGCACACATGCGAGCAGGAAGCCAGACATCTGCCCGAAGGCACATGTGCCTGCGGGGCTGAGAAAGGCTGGAGGAGTCGCACCTTGTGCCCTGAAGCCCCTCACCCTGGCTGTCCTCTGCTCAGATCTGTGACTTCCTTCGTGGAGCAACTGTGCATCAACTCATTGACCAGCAGGTCCCCTATGCCACCAAGGGCAACCAGTGGGTGGGGTATGATGACCAGAAGAGCATCAAAACCAAGGTAGGTCTCACAGGCCACGGCCCAGGAGGAAGAGGGAGAGGAGGCCCAGGGTGACTTGCTGGAAGGGATGGAGAGGGGCCAGGATAGCAGGTCCCCCCTACACACATCGGGTAGGAACCCAGCACTGCCCCCTGGGCTCCCCGCCAGGTGCAGTACCTGAAGAACCGGCAGCTGGCAGGAGCCATGGTGTGGGCCCTGGACCTGGACGATTTCACGGGCACCTTCTGTGGCCAGAACCTGAAGTTCCCTCTCACCAGTGCCATCAAGGAAGCCCTGAACGCCGCTTAGCACTCCGTCCAGCACACGCTGGGCAGGCACTGCACCCGGGGTTCTTGCTGCTCATGAGCTCGTCACCTGCCCCACTGCACCTCAGTCTCCTTCCTGGGCCCTGCAGAGGGGCCAGCTCTGAGCTCAGCCCTCAGCTTTGTGGGCAATGAGGGTTGGATCCCCACAGTGTCAGGCAGGGACAGCGCACACGTTGAGGAGTGAAAACGCTGCTCCCTCCCCGGCCTGCTCGGCAGAGGACACCACGAGCAGCTCCTCTCCCCAGCACGGACGTCAAGCAGGAAGCAGTGACCACACAAGTCACAGCCTCCACACGGCCCGGCTTCCAACCTTCACCAGGAGCGTCCTCGTGCCTCCCTCCCAGCTCCCCGCTGCTCAATGAAGCTCACAGCACCCGTATTGGCACCTACTAGCCCGTCTCTGAGGCCCACGCGCTCCCCTCTCCCCTCTCATCTGGTTCTTTTCTCCCAAGCTTGAGGCCCTGAGCTTGCAGAAGGGATAGCCAGCGTGGCCACTGCTGGGGCCTTGGTGTTAGGTCGAGGCAGGGGGGAAAGTCAACAGCCATGCAAGCATCAGCAAGGTAGATGGTGACAAAGATAACTGGCGCCTTCCCAGACCCTGCCTGAGGCAGGAATTCCACACCTCTCATGCCCTCCACACTCCACTCACTAAACAGCTGTATAAAGGAAGTACCTAAGCCCCCGTTTTGGCGCGAACTCCCCTGGCCCACTCTCAGACCCGGACCCGTGAGTTTCGCCCGGGAGCGCAAGATTAAAACCTCCCCCCTTTTCCATGGCCTGGACTCTGTGTCTTGTTTCCTGCGTCGCAAACCTTTCACTTGGGAGTCCCCAAAAGAGACCGCGATGGCGGGTCTCTCTTTTCTGCATCCAGCACGGAAAGAGAGATGAACCAGTTCTGAATAGAGGCGGCTGGGGATTGAGAAATAAAAGAAAGAGACAAGACACAAAGATAGAAGGAAAAAAGCTGGGATGGGGGAAGGGTGGACCACCGTCCTCTGATGGAGGGACAGGGACCCAGAGCCAATACAGCAAGTTGATTTTATACCCCCAAATACCAGGAAGTTTCACCAACAGTTAGGATTATAGGAGATCATCTGCATTCTTGAGTAGGCACGAGCATTCCTGGTGCTTGACTGGATTTACATATCAAAACACAGTATCCGACACCTGGGCTGAAATGAACGCCAAGCTGATAACACTCTTGCCTTTTTGGCAAAGCATGTTCCCAGGGCGAGGCTTTGCCTGTCGCCTTGGCTTCAGCTGACAATAACTTAAAGAATGCCCGTGTGCCTTCCCAGGCACTGTCTGCAGGCCGCCTCTTCAAACCCGCCTGCCGTGGCTTCACCCGGCAGGGCTGGGAGCGCCCACTGACACTCACGGTCATCCAGACCTCGACTCAGCTCCTGGTGAGAGAACCCTGTGTCTTTAAGGCCAGCAGGAAGGACAAGGGGGGACGCCCAATCCTAACCCTTCATCTGCCAGGGGAGAGGTGTAGGAGCCAGCTCTATCACCATACCAACCCTGTCCCCTCATCTCTTTCCTAGGACACACTGGGCCCTCAGCAGGGCTCCAAAGACAGGCTGGCCTGGGACATGGGGTGGGCAGGAGGGGACGTGTGGGGTGATGTCTGTGTAGCCAGAGAAAGTCCTCGAGGATTCATTGGTGGAGGCCCTGATGTCTGGACTCTGTGACTTGGCCAGAGGTTTGTGACGCTAGTTTGAGGTGAGGGGAAGGACATACATATTGGCTGTATTGAAATCTGAACCAGCTGGAGCTGGACAGATACAACTGGTCTCAAGGTCACAGCTCAGCCAAAGGCAAAGAAGGTGGGAAGGGACCTGGCCAGAGCCTCGGGGTATGTGACATTTCCCCGCTGGCCAGTGGGGCCAAGCCTTCCCTAATGCCTGAAAGAAATACAGGCCATGCATGCTTTCGCATAATGCTATACCCTACCACACAAGGGTCTTTGAAACCCAGGGCTATGAGCCCTCCAGGGCAGCCACCCCCTCCACCCTGCCCCCTGGGGCCAGCCTCCCACCAACTGGGACACGCCCGGCAGGGTGACTCAGGGTCCTGCCGTCAGTCACATTCAATTATAGCTGCAGACTCAGTGCAGGGATGGTCCTCAGTCTCCAGGGCCCACCCCATGCCCGGCAGGACCCCGAGTCACCTGGAACAGGCCCTGCACGCCACTCCCCAACAAGGATAGCCAGGGGTGAGAGCAGCCACACGCCCGTGGCCTCACCCCGGGGACGGAGAAGACTGTGCCTGCGGCTGAGGACCTGCATAAGTTACATGTGTGCTTAATTTTACAGGGTGGGGCATACCGTACATGCTTAAGCATGCCTGGCCTGTATTTCTTTCATTTAAAGAATTGCTACATAGTGAAGACTTGTGTAGCCACCACCCAAGACAGGAAATGAGACCTCAGTAATGCTCCTGAAACTCCGCTCGGGCAGCCACATCCTGGCTTCCTCGTGGTCTCGCCACCGGGGGACGCCCCTGGAGCAGAGAGCCTGTCGCCGTCTGCATTTGCATGTGATGTGGGTGGGATGACACCCTTGGGCTTTGTGGGTGCGGACTCACTCAGTCACGCACCCCACTGCTGGGGCAGCTCTCTCCCGAGGTGCCAGCTATGGCGCATGATCCTCTGGGGACGTTTTCTGCAGGGCTGTCTCCCGAGAGCCTCGGGGTGGCACCGCGGGGCGTGGAGTGTGCGATTTCTGCACTGTGCTCGGTCCCATCTCACGTCCCAAAGGAATTCCTCCGCCCACATGCCCAGCAACAGTGGGAGCTCGTGTCTCGTCTCCCTGACGCCCAGTGTCCGGATCATTAGATGGTCACCAATCTGACATGTTCGTGGATGAATGAACCAGGGAATGGAAACACGTACCTGCCTCATTTCCTCCACTGCCAATGCCCACGCCAGGCCCTGCTTTGAAGTGTCTAGAAGGTTCCGAGTGCGGGGTTCCTCCATGGTCTTTCCCACGCCTGCCTTACTGACATGAACCCACCCCAGGGCTGGGGGTCTGCCAGCTGCGCTGTGATAGGTGGGGCAGTGGAGGCCCCAAGAGGGTCCTGCCAGCATCTCAGAGAGGCAGTGACAGGGGCCCTGGACGCCCTTCCTGGGATCCCGTTGCTGAGAGACTTACCTTGGCACCCCAACTCCTCCCTCTCTGGGCCCTAGGCCGCATACCACACAAGGGAGACCCCCCCGGGCATGGGAGGGCAGGGGCACGGCTCCCGGGGGAGGCTATTTCGGGCTGTCTGGGCCCCAGCCCCAGGCTCCGGAGCCTGGCCACACGTGACCCCCGGGAGGCCAAGGCGGCCTGAGGTGGGTTCACCCTCCAGATGGAAGCTCATTGCCACTGCCCTGACCCCTGGCACAGGCCACTGCCAGCGTCCTATCTCACCCATCTGTGCCTTCCTCCCATCTGGGCACCAGCACCCCAGCTGCTGGGAGCCAACACGGGTGATGGACGACACAGTGCCCTCTCAAGGGACCCTCCGTCCCTCCCCCAGAGCTATTCCTGGCCTGGGCGCCTCCCCACTCCCAGCCCCCACCTGGCCTGACTGCACAGCTGGGAGCCATCTGGCTGGGGGTGGGGCAGCCTGCCTATATAAGCCTGGTCCTAGGTGTCCCAGCACCCTGGAGGCCAGACCCTCCACGCTGACCTCGGCACGCTCAGCCTGACCACAGCCAGCTCGGCAATGACAGCGGCCTCGCAGGCCCCTGACCATGGTCCGGAGGAGGCCGCCTCCGAGGTGCCCACGGGGCCCACGGGGCCCTCAGGAGAAGGGGCAGCATTGGAGCCTACGGAGGAGGAGCAGGCTCCCACGGCAACCCCTGAGGCTCCTGCCCCCGAAGCCACTGAGCCTGCACCTCGAAGTGAAGGTAACCAGAGGTGGGGCAGGCGGAGGAGGGAGGCAGGCGTGGCCGAGGATGGGGGGCTCTGAGCCACACACCTGCCCTCTCCCCTCCTTCTCCCACAGACGTGCCCAGTGCCCCCCTGCAGCTGACCATCGAGGACGTGAGCGACAGCTCGGTGACCGTGAGCTGGGAGCCTCCGGAGAGGCTGGGGAGTCAGGGCCTCCAGGGCTACGTGCTGGAGCTCCGCAAGGAGGGAGGTGAGCTCTGGGCGAAGCCCATGTGCACCAGGGAGTGGGCTTGGGGGCCGCTAGCCCCAGACCCAACTCAGTGCAGGGAGAGGCGAGGAGGCAGGGGGGTCGGGGTGTCCCCAGGAAGCGCTTGTCCCCCACCTCCAGGGAGCCCCTGAGTGGCAGCACACAGGATGGGGACTGGGGCACTGCTCTGCGGAGAAGTGAGGGAGAGGCCGCCTCTCGGAAGACCCCGCAGGGGGAGGGCAAGCAGGAGGCAGAGCAGAGGAGCTGGGGGTAGAGGGAGAGTTGGAGATGGTGAGGAGAAATGGGACACGTTCCTGTTTCCACCTCCACGGCAGCCACGTTCGGCCTGGCCTCAGTCTCTGACCCCACCTTGCTGTGCGACTTGGCCACTGTGCCCCCCCTCTGAGCCGGAGAACCCCCTCTGTCCACTCGCCCCGGCTCCTCCATCAGGTGTCCTCAACGCCACAGACACGAGGGGCCGGGAACGGGAGGAAGGGGGACGAGGCCCAGCTCCTTGGAGGGAAGGGTGCCCATGGCCATCCCTCCTCAGCCTTGGAATGGGTGCCTGTGAACGCCTGGCCCATGATGGTGACCCAGCAGACCGTGCGGAGCCTGGCCCCGGGAGACAAGTTCTTCCTGTGCGTGGCCGCCATGAGCCCTGTGGTGGCCGCCCCCTGTGACGCTGGACCAGCCCATCCACATCCGGGAGATCATCGATAAGGCCTTGCGTCCCATGCCCAACCCGTCCCAGGCACTCATGGGATGGATGGAGAAATTGAGGCCGATGGGCAGTGGGGACAGGCAGTCATTCCCGTCCCTATCACATGGGCGCAAGCCACATGCTGCCGCCATCTTGCCTTTAGACAGTTCCAGGTTCCCAGCAGCAATGACCCTCTGAAGGTCCAGGAGCCCATTTCTCTGAGTGGCCCATCGCCCAAGCCTTGGGAAAAGGGTTTCCTGACCCAAGGATGAAGGCTCAGGCTCCCCAGGTCTCCTGCCTCAGGTCCCAATGCTAGACTCCTTTTGCTGTCCTCCTGTCTAGTCTTCCCCCGAGAGCCAGGAAAGCTCACCCCTGCTCATTCCTCTGGCCTGGGTTCCAGGGCTCCCATGGGGTCCAGGTCTCTGGTGGAAGGAAGACAGGGCCCTCAAACGGCCCATGACGATTTCTCCATCCCCAGAGGGAGCACCGCCCTGGGGACCCAGCTATTTCCCTTGCTAAGATTTCTATTTGTGGGGTGCACCAGCCTCATGCCTACCCCTGTTCCCTGCCAGAGCCGGTCAGGTTTCAGTCTGTTCACGGCCGTGAGTCATTCCTTCACATCCAAGGTCTCTGGGGACAGCCCAGGGCGCAGTGAGGAGAGACACAGGCCAGCGGGTGACTGAGGCCTCCTCACCTTCGTCCTTGTACCGCACTTCCAGCCTCAGAGGGGAACCCACAGGTCTGAGGAAGGCCTCCAGAAACAGGGGTTTTCATGGCCACAGGAACTTAGAATCCTTGGCTGTCAAGCTGGGCTCCAGCGTCAGGGACTCGGGAGACCTGTCTCCAGTGCAGCCCCTCCCAGAACCTGACTCCACACAGGACCTCTCCTGCCTCCAGGGAGCAGGAATGTTCTCCCTGGTTTTCAAAAGCCAAGGATGCTCCCAGCCTTTGACTCTGCAGCGCAGACACAGAGACCTGTAGGGAGGGCCCGGGGCCTGCCCTGGGGCCCCAGGGAGCTCAGGCTCTGCGACGCAGCAGGGCCCGGCCTCTCACCCAAAGCCTAGAGCTGACAGCCAGCCTCCGCTAGAATTCCTCTGGCAGCCGAGAAGGGGATTTCCGGGAGAGAAGAGGGGAGAGACTTTGAACAAACAGGGACCATCCAGCCCTCCTGGTGGGCAGAGCAGGGCGGGGGCCTGTCCAGGTTCCTCAGCTGCTCAGCTGTCCCTCCTGGGCCACCTGCAGCTGCCAAGCATTCCACCCCAAAGCTCCCAGAGCCAAGTGCCCATACAGCTAATCCTCGGGGACACAGTGTTCCTTCTCCCTGTCTCCTCCCTCCGCCCTGAGAGCCACCAACTGCCGCCACCTGTCCACCCAGAAGCCTCAGCCACCACCCACCCCCGCCCGGGGCAGCGGCTTGGCTGCACTGCTCCCCTGGGAAGGCCGTGGTGCAGGAATGCCCGTGGTGCGGGAATGCCCGTGGTGCGGGAATGCCGTGGTGCGGGAATGCCGTGGTGCGGGAATGCCGTGGGGCGGGAATGCCGTGGTGCGGGAATGCCCGTGGTGAGGGAATGCCGTGGTGCGGGAATGCCGTGGTAAGGGAATGCCGTGGTGAGGGAATGCCGTGGGGCGGGAATGCCCGTGGTGAGGGAATGCCGTGGTGCGGGAATGCCGTGGTAAGGGAATGCCGTGGTGCGGGAATGCCGTGGGGCGGGAATGCCGTGGGGCGGGAATGCCGTGGTGCGGGAATGCCGTGGTGCGGGAATGCCCGTGGTGAGGGAATGCCGTGGTGAGGGAATGCCGTGGTAAGGGAATGCCGTGGGGCGGGAATGCCGTGGTGCGGGAATGCCGTGGTAAGGGAATGCCGTGGTGAGGGAATGCCGTGGTGAGGGAATGCCGTGGTGCGGGAATGCCGTGGTGAGGGAATGCCGTGGTAAGGGAATGCCGTGGGGCGGGAATGCCCGTGGTGAGGGAATGCCGTGGTGCGGGAATGCCGTGGTAAGGGAATGCCGTGGTGCGGGAATGCCGTGGGGCGGGAATGCCGTGGGGCGGGAATGCCGTGGTGCGGGAATGCCGTGGTGCGGGAATGCCCGTGGTGAGGGAATGCCGTGGTGAGGGAATGCCGTGGTAAGGGAATGCCGTGGGGCGGGAATGCCGTGGGGCGGGAATGCCGTGGTAAGGGAATGCCGTGGTGAGGGAATGCCCGTGGTGAGGGAATGCCCGTGGTGCGGGAATGCCGTGGTGAGGGAATGCCGTGGTGCGGGAATGCCGTGGGGCGGGAATGCCCGTGGTGAGGGAATGCCGTGGTGCGGGAATGCCGTGGTGCGGGAATGCCGTGGTGAGGGAATGCCGTGGTGAGGGAATGCCGTGGTGCGGGAATGCCGTGGGGCGGGAATGCCGTGGTGAGGGAATGCCGTGGTGAGGGAATGCCGTGGTGCGGGAATGCCGTGGGGCGGGAATGCCGTGGTGAGGGAATGCCGTGGTGAGGGAATGCCGTGGTAAGGGAATGCCGTGGTGAGGGAATGCCGTGGTGCGGGAATGCCGTGGGGCGGGAATGCCGTGGTGCGGGATGCCGTGGTGCGGGAATGCCGTGGTGAGGGAATGCCGTGGTGCGGGAATGCCGTGGGGCGGGAATGCCGTGGTGAGGGAATGCCGTGGTGAGGGAATGCCGTGGTAAGGGAATGCCGTGGTGCGGGAATGCCGTGGTGAGGGAATGCCGTGGTAAGGGAATGCCGTGGTGCGGGAATGCCGTGGGGCGGGAATGCCGTGGTGCGGGAATGCCGTGGTGCGGGAATGCCGTGGTAAGGGAATGCCGTGGTGAGGGAATGCCGTGGTGCGGGAATGCCGTGGGGCGGGAATGCCGTGGTGCGGGAATGCCGTGGTGCGGGAATGCCGTGGTGCGGGAATGCCGTGGTGAGGGAATGCCGTGGTGAGGGAATGCCGTGGGGCGGGAATGCCGTGGTGCGGGAATGCCGTGGTGAGGGAATGCCGTGGTAAGGGAATGCCGTGGTGCGGGAATGCCGTGGGGCGGGAATGCCGTGGTGCGGGAATGCCGTGGTGCGGGAATGCCGTGGTAAGGGAATGCCGTGGGGCGGGAATGCCGTGGTGAGGGAATGCCGTGGTGCGGGAATGCCGTGGTGCGGGAATGCCGTGGTGAGGGAATGCCGTGGTAAGGGAATGCCGTGGTGCGGGAATGCCGTGGGGCGGGAATGCCGTGGTGCGGGAATGCCGTGGTGCGGGAATGCCGTGGTAAGGGAATGCCGTGGGGCGGGAATGCCGTGGTGCGGGAATGCCGTGGTGCGGGAATGCCGTGGTGCGGGAATGCCGTGGTGCGGGAATGCCCGTGGTGAGGGAATGCCGTGGTGCGGGAATGCCGTGGTGAGGGAATGCCCGTGGTGCGGGAATGCCGTGGTGCGGGAATGCCGTGGTGAGGGAATGCCGTGGGGAGGGAATGCCGTGGGGCGGGAATGCCGTGGTGCGGGAATGCCGTGGTAAGGGAATGCCGTGGTGAGGGAATGCCGTGGTGCGGGAATGCCGTGGTGCGGGAATGCCGTGGTGCGGGAATGCCGTGGTGCGGGAATGCCGTGGTGCGGGAATGCCGTGGTGCGGGAATGCCGTGGTGGGGGAATGCCGTGGTGAGGGAATGCCCGTGGTGCGGGAATGCCGTGGTGAGGAAATGCCCGTGGTGCGGGAATGCCGTGGTGCGGGAATGCCGTGGTGCGGGAATGCCGTGGTGAGGAAATGCCGTGGTGAGGGAATGCCGTGGTGAGGGAATGCCGTGGTGAGGGAATGCCGTGGTGGGGGAATGCCGTGGTGAGGGAATGCCGTGGTGAGGGAATGCCGTGGTGAGGGAATGCCGTGGTGAGGGAATGCCGTGGGGGGCGGGAATGCCGTGGTGCGGGAATGCCGTGGTGCGGGAATGCCGTGGTGCGGGAATGCCGTGGTGAGGGAATGCCGTGGGGGGCGGGAATGCCGTGGTGCGGGAATGCCGTGGTAAGGGAATGCCGTGGTGGGGGAATGCCGTGGTGCGGGAATGCCGTGGTGGGGGAATGCCGTGGTGGGGGAATGCCGTGGTGGGGGAATGCCGTGGTGGGGGAATGCCGTGGTGGGGGAATGCCGTGGTGGGGGAATGCCGTGGTGCGGGAATGCCGTGGTGGGGGAATGCCGTGGTGGGGGAATGCCGTGGTGCGGGAATGCCGTGGTGCGGGAATGCCGTGGTGGGGGAATGCCGTGGTAAGGGAATGCCGTGGTGCGGGAATGCCGTGGTGGGGGAATGCCGTGGTGGGGGAATGCCGTGGTGCGGGAATGCCGTGGTGCGGGAATGCCGTGGTGCGGGAATGCCGTGGTGAGGGAATGCCCGTGGTGCGGGAATGCCGTGGTGCGGGAATGCCGTGGTGAGGGAATGCCGTGGTGGGGGAATGCCGTGGTGAGGGAATGCCGTGGTGCGGAAATGCCGTGGTGAGGGAATGCCGTGGTGAGGGAATGCCGTGGTGAGGGAATGCCGTGGTGAGGGAATGCCGTGGGGCGGGAATGCCGTGGTGGGGGAATGCCGTGGTGCGGGAATGCCGTGGTGAGGGAATGCCGGGGTGAGAGAATGCCCATGGTGCGGGAATGCCGTGGGGCGGGAATGCCGTGGTGTGGGAATGCCGTGGGGGGCGGGAATGCCGTGGTGCGGGAATGCCGTGGTGCGGGAATGCCGTGGGGGGCGGGAATGCCGTGGTGAGGGAATGCCGTGGTGAGGGAATGCCGTGGTGCGGGAATGCCGTGGTGCGGGAATGCCGTGGGGGGCGGGAATGCCGTGGTGAGGGAATGCCGTGGGGCGGGAATGCCGTGGGGGGCGGGAATGCCGTGGGGCGGGAATGCCGTGGTGAGGGAATTCCGTGGTGAGGGAATGCCCGTGGTGAGGGAATGCCGTGGGGCGGGAATGCCGTGGTGCGGGAATGCCGTGGTGGGGGAATGCCGTGGTGAGGGAATGCCCGTGGGGCGGGAATGCCGTGGGGCGGGAATGCCGTGGGGCGGGAATGCCGTGGGGAGGGAATGCCGGGGGGAGGGAATGCCGTGGTGCGGGAATGCCGTGGTGCGGGAATGCCGTGGTGAGGGAATGCCCGTGGTGAGGGAATGCCGTGGTGCGGGAATGCCGTGGTGCGGGAATGCCGTGGTGGGGGAATGCCGTGGTGAGGGAATGCCGTGGTGCGGGAATGCCGTGGTGAGGGAATGCCGTGGGGCGGGAATGCCCGTGGTGAGGGAATGCCGTGGTGAGGGAATGCCGTGGTGAGGGAATGCCGTGGGGCGGGAATGCCGTGGTGAGGGAATGCCGTGGTGCGGGAATGCCGTGGGGCGGGAATGCCGTGGGGCGGGAATGCCGTGGTGAGGGAATGCCGTGGTGCGGGAATGCCGTGGGGCGGGAATGCCGTGGGGCGGGAATGCCCGTGGTGCGGGAATGCCGTGGTGCCGAGCTGCACCTGGTTGGGAGATGGTAAGGACCCTGGTGTCCCGTCCTCGCCAGATTCCAGAGAGGCTTCCGACGGAGAGACTGGACGGTGTGTGTGTGTGGGGGGGAGGGGGGGTGCAGAGAAGAAGAGAATTGTCTGCTCTGGCGTCTTTTAGGAAGGAGACCTCCTAACCCTCCACGTGACCAGGAGGCAGAGCACGGGCACTTGGGTCTCTTGGAAGGTCCTGGGAGTCAGCTGCCCTCTCTGAGGACTTCTCATGGATACTACTCCACACACAGCCATGCACACACACACACACAGCCATGCACAGCAATGCGCACACACATCCATGCACAGTTATGCGCGCACACAGAGCCATGCACAGCCATGCACACACACAGCCATGTACACACATCCATGCACAGCTATGCACACACACACCTATGCACAGCAATGCACACACAGCCATGCACACACATCCATGCACACACATCCATGCACAGCAATGCACACACACATCCATGTAGTTATGCACACAGCCATGCACAGTTATGCACACATATGTACACGCACAACTGCAAAAGGATGGATGTGGTGGACTGACTTAACAAAGACATCAGAGTAGTCCCATGCAAATAAGAAGTGACCCTTAGGAGAGGGAGACTGTATTTATTCCAAAGATGCCACGTGGCTGCGGACATCATAGTGGTCATTGGGCCTCATGTGCACTGTCCCAAAGGAACCAGTATGAGGGCAGTGGGGACAGTGGACTCTGGCAAGTTTGCTGATAACACAGACCTCCCAACCCTAATACAACTCCACGTGGATGGACAGGAGACACTCAGCCTTTACTCTCTCCACACGGGGAAAGACCCCTCACGCTGAATGTAAAATCCCAGGCCTTTTCTCCGCCACCCTGCGTGCTCCAAGGCCCTCCCCCAAGCGGAGCCTGTGTGGGCTCCGGAAAGCACACTCTTGTTATCAGCAGCCCAAGCTGCACAGAACTAGGAAAAAAATTTTGTTTGAAAAAGAAAAGCCAGTTATTTCATTTCAAATCGAAAAAGGGACCCTCCACACAGGCGGCTCGTGACAACATTTGGGGATGTTCAGCTCGGTTCTAAGACAGTTGGGTGGGGGGAAGGCTAAACTACACAGAAGAATGGACAAGGTGACCACCTGCCTCAGGGGTCATGACAAATACGAACAGACCTTTTGCCTTAGCAGCAGCTGAGCTGGGGGGCGGTCACAGGATTTCCCCTTTCACACACCCACTACACAGGGGCAGCTCTAGCCTCAGTGCCAAGTCAATATCCTGACATGGATCACACAGAAATCTCTCCATCAAAAACTCATACACAAACATTTCTCCTCAGCGAGGACTTGGCGCCACCTGCTGGGGAATCCGGGCAAGGGCTTTACAACTGGAGTCCTCTCAGCACCACGGACAGAGACACAACACCGCTCAGAGAGGTTCCTGGGAGGAAGTTTGGAACAGTAGGGTGTTCTTGATCATTCAATTCAAAGGAACATATTTTCAATACGAATGGATGCTTCTTTTTTTAAAATCTTATTTTTGAAGCATAATATTCACACACGGGGTGAAAGAAAAAAACTACCATGCAAACCTTTAACTTTCAAAAAAGATCGCTTCTCTTTCATCACTTTATTTCACAGTTAGTGAATTTGGCCTTTGAACTTCAAAGGATTCAGAAAAATCATCAACGATGACACGTTCACATTTAGGATATGGAAAATGAAACACCAATCCTACTTTGTCGCATGAGAAATTCAAATGGAACACCTATGGATGCCACATGCTGCAAACAGGCACAGGGGAACATGTTTATTTACTCAGGGCGGCTAGGAATCGTTTGAATTTTAATCTTTAACAGTCAATAGGAGCAGTATCCCACTGGTGCTCACTGGTTACAGCATCAACTTACAAGATACACAACTCAACACTCTATACTTTACTTACAAAGGGAAAAAATACAGAATCTTCGTCAAGATGGCAGTCACCTGACAGGGAATTTCCATACAACAGTCTCTGGGACAACCCGCCCCCCCCCCCCTTGGCAGGGATGAGAGGGAAGGGGTGCACAACCCAGAGCTGTAACAGTGACTTCTGGGAATTCTCCCTCATCATGGATTCTATCGCAGCATGGATATTTCTTTCTCCCTCTCTCTTCCTTTATGAAGTAATAACCTTTTACTCAAATAAAAAACACTCTGTTTCAACACCAACCTATTCAGTAGAATCTTTTTCTCGAGGAACTAACACGTTCCCATGATAAAAACTGCCGGCATCTAGCAAAACCCTCACAAAAGACAGCCTACCCACTACTGACTGCCCCTACATGGGCGGTCTCCATGGTACAGACAGCCTCATCAGGGAACGCCTTGCCTCCCCGATAGGAAATAACTAACTAACTAACTAACTAACTAACTACTGCCTGCAGAATGGCGGCCTCCAGCTCGATGGGTGGCTACTTCGGCCATGGCCACCTCCAAGGAACTGGCTGCCTCAATCATAGCGGCCTCCAGGTGACTGGATGCCTCAAGAACGGCCGCCTCTCGCTGACCATCGCAGGAAGAACATGTTCTCTCGACACCCCTGCGACTCGATGGACAGACTGGCTGCTCCAGAATGGCGGCCTCCTGGGGACTGACTGCCTCTAGAGAATGCCCGCCTCCAGGTGAAGAGCTCACATCCTGAACGCGCCGGGTCACGATGCCAGTGCAGCCGTCTCCAAGGCCTCCCTTGGCAGGGCTGGGATGGAAAGAGGGGGAGAAATCCACACCCGTGACTTCAGTCCATTCAGCGACGGAATCATTGCCTCCCTGGACAGCCTCCATGATTTCCTGGGTTTCTTTTTTTATTTTTTTCTGGCGAGATTTTTGGGGGAACTTGAAATTTCAGCACCAAGGACAGAAGCACAATGTGTTATTTCTTGAATGGCCACAAGACGGCAGCAGAGGATCGTTTTTGCGCAGGAATTGCCTGACAGCGTCCTTGTGAGTTTGCTCATCCAAGCATGCTCTCTTGTCAGTCCAAAGACAAGAAAAACTCTTGGAAATCAGTTAGCCAAAAATAGCAACTTTCATCATCTGCGCCTCCTCATGTGCAATCATAGTGCTTAGGACAGAGGGGACTGCTAAGCTTTAGGTCCCTCCCTGGAATTTACCCGAGCCTGCCTATAACACTGACAGCCTATTTTCCTTTGAACACCTCTAGGAGTCTTAGTTCTATAAATTTTAAAATCCACACACCAGCCCTCTTTGTGTGTGTGTGTGTGTGTGTGTGTTTAGTCCTCACACAAGAATATTTTCTTCTTTGATCTTTCAGATAGAGCGGAAGGGAGGGATGAAGCACGCAAGACAGATAGAAACACCCATGTCAGGGAGAGACATCCATGATTGCTTGCCTCCCGTACTCACAGGGGATCAAACCCGAAACCCACAAACATGTCCTTCACTGGGAAGCACACAAGGGAACCTTCCGGATGCAGGCACACACTCTAACCAATGACCACACCAACCAGGCCACATTGCTGGTTCCTACCTTAGAACATTCATGGCTGCCAGAACCAGTCACAATGCCTGGGCTCTGCCTCCAGAGAGACTGTAAGATGGGGCCGCGCAGCTCAGTACACGGACAGGGAGGTGCTGCTCCAGATGCTGCCGTCCAGCTGCAGGACGTGCTCCTGAAAAGTGGTCGGTCCCACAGGAAAGGCTCCCTAATCTCCACCCGCCTCTCCAATTGGGAAACATTCATACTGCTTGACCTTTAGCTGGGACCTACTGTGGGTCCAGGTCCCCAAACCAGTTATTTTACGAGGCATGTGGACGCAAATGATCTAAGGAGACATCCTCCTCATCATACAAAATTTAGGGAAGGTTTTGGATCATTTACTAAAACTTCTATTCTGTTCCGTTAATTTACATGACAATGAATGCAAAAAGCAGTTAGGTATTTGGAATACAAACGTTTTGGGAAATGGTGAAGCAGGCTGATATTTAGGAAAAGGGCAACACACTTGGCAGTTGACAGAATTTCTAAAAATAAAACCACAAGCAATAGCACATGGACAGGTGGGGGTGCTCAACAGGCTCCTGTTGGCAGCTGGAAGACCTAAAGCTGAGGCCTTCCTAACACCAGGTATCGCCATGGAAATCTCTGAGGAAGAAATGGGGGAGAACTATAGGTTCTTTCTTCACTTAAAGAACAGTTTAATATCAACATGCAAAGTGCAAAGCTGTGGTCTTCTTTCTTCACACCTTTGGAAGAGTGCATAAAAGTTTTACATCCAGAAGCTAACTATGTAGTCTTTGCAAACTTAAAAGCTTAAAATATCAACAACTTTCCCCCCCTTTCATATTCACTGACTTTAGAGAGGAAAAGGAGGAGATACTAAAACTTCGGAAACACCCAGACCTGGGATCACAACAGCATTACCAGTCACGTGGCCACGTTGTCACAGCTAAAACACATCATTTTTGGGAGAACGTTCACTTAAGCTGGGGAATGTGACACACAAAGGGCTCAGCACAGAAGCCACAGGAGAGCCTGAGGGGTGGCTGTGGCTCCTCAGAAATAAGAGTCACAGCCACAAAGGGGAGCCAAGCCTGAGCGGCCTCACCTGTGGCCCCGCCGCTCGTCCAGGACACTGTCACCTCCTGCATCACACCTGGGGGGCTCTCCTCACGTCCTGCACGTGCAGCTCACCCACTCTCAGCCTCAGCCTCGCACCCGGCCGGCCTTTCATTGAGCCACTGGCCGCACACAACAAGACCCAGCCAGACAGCTCCCAGGCCACCACTGACCTCAGGTCTGCCAGCCGGATGATCATACCCCGAAACCAGTGTGGCTCCACTTGGGTCACCAGACTCCCCTCAGGTTCAAGGCGCCTATCTCATCAGTTCCCACTCTGCACACATCCCACGGGTCTTTAGGTTTCCAGTAAACTCAAGGCCACGCCCCTAAGTACCAGGCCAGCTCCAGCCTCAAGTCTGGGCCAGCCCCTCATTCCAACCTGGCCCCGCCCCTCCATCAGGAAAAAGCTTCAAGGCTTAGCCTTTTTTCAGTTGTTAATCCTCACAGGAGGATATTTGCATTGATTTCTTTACAAC
This sequence comes from Eptesicus fuscus, assembly GCF_027574615.1. Taxonomy (NCBI): domain Eukaryota; kingdom Metazoa; phylum Chordata; class Mammalia; order Chiroptera; family Vespertilionidae; genus Eptesicus; species Eptesicus fuscus. Next base: position 87,617 of record NC_072490.1, read on the forward strand.
AGAGAGTGGGAGGGAGAGGAGGAGACAAGCACATCCATGGGTTGCCTCCCATCTGCAGCCCACCAGGCGGGGAATGGTACCTTTGAACAGAACTGAACCAGCGACACTTCAGTCCCAGGGCCGATGCTCTAACCACTGAGCAACATGCTAGGGCTGCAGCCGGACTTTTATCTGTGACCTGCTGCTGGCCTCATGTCTCAACACCATTTATTATAGAATGCACATTTTTTCTATTGACCTGAGGAGACATGTTTATCATACAAAATGTATCTTTGTAATTGAGTCTATTACTACACCTTCTATTCTATTTCATTAATTTGTCTATTTAGCCCAGCCGGTGTGGCTCAGTGGTTGAGCATCGACCTATGAACCAGGAGGTCACCATTCGATTCCCGGTCAGGGCATCCCACCCCAGGCACCCCCTCTGGTTATCAAACACTAGCTGGCACTCGACCCTTAACTCAGGCACCCCCTCTATCCCCCACACTGCCTGCACCAGGACGGAGACTTCGCATCCAGGTCTCTCCTCGCCCATTTCCGCAGGTGCCAGTCACCCATTAGAGCTGGGCTGGAGCCGGGACACATAATTCATCTCAAGGTCTCCACTTGCCCTCATGTCCCCTGGCCCCTTACCTCGTGTCCTCTTTCCCATCACATCCTGGCGAAAGCAGGGATGAAAATTCAGCTTCAGGTCTTCCTCCTTTTTGCCAGGCAACCGCTGTAACCACACAGACTGGCTAGAGCCATCACACAGAATTCTGCTCAACGTCTTTCCTGGCCACGTACCCAACACCACTGTGTCCTTCACAGCGGGTGAAGCAGGGAGGGAGAATGTGCCTGCAGGTCTCTCCTTGACCACTGACTCATGACCCCCTTAAAGGTGCGTGGAAAGGGGATAAGTAATTTGTCTCCAGTTCTCTCCTCACCTCTTAGCCAAACACCTGCTCTTCCCCTCACATACTGGTCTCAAGGCAGAATGGAAATGTTACCCCAGGTCTACCACATTCTTCCCCATAAACCCCTGATTCAAACCAGGATAGAAAACCTGCCTCCAGCTCTCTCCTCGTCCCTTACCCCAGAACTCCCTGTGCAACTCACGTTACATACGACAGATATATGGATGGATGCTAAGAATAAAGATCCCTACTATAAAGGGCTCCTGATGAATAACTGAGCTCAAATTTAGGGAGGAAAAAACAAACAGAGCCTCGTGTTCATTTCTACACAGGGGCTTCTCATACAAACCTCAATTCAAGGAGTGACCTGCAAATGTCCTACCACATTACACTGACTGATAAGTCATCTGGACTGAGCAAAGAGGAGATGCCAGGACCAGACCAGAACACAGACTGGAGCAGAGCGGAGCTGAACTGTCGACTGAAAGGGAATTCACTCAGGGCAGCCTGACCCCAGGACTCCTCAAGCCATGACAAGGACTCCACTTGGTGTTGAGCTAAAGACAAGGACCATCAGTTAACAGACACCAGACAGCAGAGCCAGGCTCGGGGCCCCAGAAACAGACCCCGGTCCCCACAGCAGACCACGAACCAAAAGCTAAACCACAGACATAAAGCCAGACCTTAGGGCATGAATGCCAGACACCAGGTGCCAGAGAATGGCACAGGACACCTTCCATCAGGCCCCGATGTCATAGCTGCACGTGGACCCCACACAGGAACGCAGGAAACCAGCCACACCCAAACAGAACCCAGAACCCAGACAAAGAGCTAAACACAATTCTCCCCGAGACCACAGACACTGCAGTCGGAACTCAGGTCTGTGTTTAGGAACCCAGGTCCCTAAGCAGGCACTGGACACCAGACACCAGTCTCCAGACACCAGACACAGGAGCTGAGCCACAGGCCCCAGGCCTCACTCTGTCAGCAGGGCTCCAGAACAGGGGCCCAAGGGTCAGAAAATAATTAGAACTGAAGGATAATAAAAGTACTACATTACAAGACTTACAGAAAAATGTGCAGTCTTAGTGCACATATTAGGAAAAGAGACAAGCTGAATATTTACAAGTTTTACATCCTTCTTGGAATCTAGAATAGTAAATTAAGTCCACAGAAAGAAGAAGAAAGAAACTGCACATGTAGAGCTGTCTGGAATGGCATGTACTTAAAACGAAAGCAGTTTTTACCTCTCGTGGCAGGATTTTGAATTAACTGTATTACTCTGAATAGTGTCAGTAAGCTGCAACAAACAGAGCCATTTCATTTTAGAAAACAAGGACTAGAGGGAAACATGGGATAGTGGAAAAGTGTAAGAACCTGGATTGCTGTGGTGAGAACACCAGAGGCCTTTTCTTTGGGCACCCAGTTCGGTCTCTTGACAGTCAGAGGGGGAAATTATTCCAAACGTTTCAGAGCAAATTCTATCCTTTTCTACTTTGCACTTCTTCGTGTGTCACTGCAGCAGTTCGGATAGAGGGAATTCTCTACAATTGATCTGAGCCTGGGTCTGCGTTTACAGGCAATGTTCTCTTGTACACAGAACAAACCTCTTAGGGGCTTTTAATTACTAATAAACTTATCATTTTTATACTTCCCACATTCATTGTTGAAAGACCTAAGCTTAAGACTCTACTCTGCTCCCAAGAGCCTGTGAGGTTGCCCCTTGCAGTGCTCAAGTAAACTGGGACCAGAACTGCACACTCCTAAATCCCGTGTCCAGTCTAGAGGATGTGCTCACAGAAAGGTAGTCCCACAGGAATCCCTCACCTAAATTGGCACCTGAGACTTGTACCCCAGAAACAGTGCAGGCACACACTTCTGGTCCTCCCAGGCTGGCTGTACCTGCTCCCCTACCCCAACTCACCTCATGTTTGGTCTCACAACCAGACCCTCCGCTTGCATGGATGCACTTCACCTTATTCCGCCGCATTGCTCTCCTGATGTGCGGACTTTGACTGTGCGTCCTGGCCCAGCTTCTCATCTCAGCTCCCAGTTGCTGTGGACGACAATGGGCAGGAAGCAGAATCTCAATGAATTGAGGGAGAGTGGCGGTTTTTCACCAAGTTCTATAAATTAACAATGAAGGAGTAGATATTAGTGGGTTACATGAAATCCATTGGTGATAGATTAGGGAGGTGGGTGAAAGCAAAGAGGGGAAACCTCTGGGGTTGGGTAAAATTAAAATGATAGACACATGCTTCTTTTACTTAGGTGGGTGCAGGATAGCTAACAGTCAACAATTAACATGAAAACAATAACAATGAGGGAAGTAGTGGTCTCCACCCTGATGCATTGGTTGTGCCCTAAGGAGTTCGGAAAAGGGGCAGTTACAAGTTACCCTGACACCCAGAAGTATGTTCTCAGATGCAAAAAAGACAATAGGCTCAATTAAGACCAAAGTTGATCTTTGTCAGGACATGACTACCCACCATAGACTGCTTTTCAATATAAAACGTTTAATTTCAGACCATCCTTTGTGGTTACGTTAGGTCTCTGAGTTTGCAAGGCCTCCACGCAGACCTTCCCTCAGTTAGTCAGGTTAGCATGTGGCCCATTTTCATCCACAAAATTAAAATATAATATTTTTTAGTTTCCATATTTTACAATTTTTAGTGATTCACATTTTACCATTTCTGGCAATTTTATTTTTATTTATTTATTTTTTCCAATTTGGACTTTTTGTCAGAATATAATAATGTATACTTCACATTGTGTCATGTCAAGAATAATGCAGAGTTTGATTAACTTGGTTAGATAACCCCCCACTAGATTTATAAATTAAAAAATGCTTTTGAGCCCAGCCAGTGTGGTTCAGTGGTTGTGAAACCGGATAATCAATGGGTCCGGGCTGCCTGTCAATCAAGCAGAGACAACAGGGTTGAATCACTTATGAGCGTTTATTCCAATCCTGCCGGCAGCATGGAGAGCAGCAGGTCATCCACAAACATCTGCTCTGCAGCCCCCATCAGCCAGCTGCTCATATGGAGCAGGACAGAGATTACGTGGGGAGGCAGGAATCACAGGCATGAGAAAGTAGCCAAGGTGGGGGTGGGAGGGCCTGAGGCGGGACTCCATTAGGCAACAAAGCTGTTAATCTTTCCATAATGGGCAGGTTTTTTGTGTGTGTTTTTAAAAAAAATTTTTAAATTTCTTTATTGATTAAGGTGTCACATATTTGTCCTCATCCCCCCATTCCCATCCCACCCCCCCCCCCATGGATGCCCCCACCCCCCTGTTGTCCTTAACCATTGGTTAGGCTCGTATGCATGCACACAAGTCCTTTGGTTGATCTCTAGAAATATACTTATAAGAACCGAATGTGAGACGAACAATAATAGTTATGCTGACAGGCAAATGAATCAGTCTGTAGTGAGTTTCTTTCTGGACCAACAGTTCTTTTGCGACCCAATTTCAATGTCCACCAGTTCCTTATGTGTACATGTCAGCACTGACTTTTCAGTTCTGGATGGTGGACAAATGGTGGTAATGCAGGTCCAACTCCCTCTGGTTTGGTCTCGCCCGGACCCAGGGGCGCGGCCTCACCCAGACTCAGGGGCGCGCGGCCTCACCCGGACCCGGGGGCGTGCGGTAATAGGCAGATTTTTAATGGGGATGGACCGCATTCCAAGGCTGACTCCCAGGTACAAGGTGGACTCCCAGGTGTGCGTGTGTGCGTGTGTGTGTGTGTGTGTGTGTGTGTGTGTGGTGGGGGGGGGGCAGCATACAACTCCCAGCCAGGTTAGAATGTGCTTTCTTTAATAAAACAATCACAGTTAGCAGATCATGATCAATATTTCTTATTTTATTTCTTATAAATAATAATTAGTCCCCAGTATTCTATTTCTGCCCCTAACAGTTGAGTATTGACCGATGAACCAGGATGTCACAGTTCCATTCCAGATCAGGGCACATGCCTGGATCCCCAGTGTGGGGCATGCAGGAGGCAGCTGATCAATGATTCTCTCTCACCATTGATATTTCTTTTTTTTTTTTTTTAAATATTTTTTTTATTGATTTTTTTACAGAGAGAAAGAGAGAGGGATAGAGAGCTAGAAACATCGATGAGAGAGAAACATCGATCAGCTGCCTCTTGCACACCCCCTACTGGGGATGCGCCCGCAACCAAGGTACATGCCCTTGACCTGGAATCGAACCTGGGACCCTTGAGTCCGCAGGCCGACGCTCTATCCACTGAGCCAAACCGGTTTCGGCTCATCATTGATATTTCAATCTCTCTTCCTCTCCCTTCCTCTCTGAAATCAATAAATATATATATATATTTTTAAAATGTATTGTAACCAGGTTACTTTGGTATTTTAATTCCTCAAAGTTGAATGGTAGGAGCTCCTCGATGCCTCCATCAGTCTTTTTTCCTCTTTATAATCATTAGTAGTAGCCCGTTGTGCAATATCGTGCACGGTAGGCTGCCCACCGCTTCCCGGGAGCTGGGGGAGCCGGGATGGAGCCGCACTGCTTCCACGGGAGGCAGGCTCACCGTCTCCTCTCCGGGCCTGCGCTCGGCCACGGAGGCTGCGGGCCGGCTCCCGTCCCCCAGAGGCCATCCATGGCTGAGGCGTTGCTGCGGAGACAAAGCACATGTCCCACCCCAGCCGCTCTCCGCCTGCTGCCCAGAGGCCCTCCGTCACCGTGGCAATGAAGCAAGCATTCTGCCAGGCAGCTCATGCTGCCCACTCTCAGCGGCAGGCCCCCCAGGACTGCGGGACTCTGGTGAGGCTGAGGGGACTGGGCACCACCATCTTGTGGCTATGGGCACCGCCATATTTTTTACAAAGTGACGGTTAATTTGCATATTGCCCTTTTATTAGATAGGATTATTTTATTATTATTTGGATTGCCAGCTCTCCCAAAACTTGACATGAGAACAGAAACACCAATCCCAGCCAAAGAGGATATGAGGGCGAGGAGGCTTCTGACCACCATCCTAGGTATGTAAACAAACCAGAAAAGGCCTCTGTGGCTCGGCCCTGACCCCTTCCTCTCCCCACAGCTCCCAGTTAGCATCCGAGTTCTCCTTTCCTTCCTCTCTCTCCAAGAGTTTCAGATGGTCCACCTGGCAGAGAAGGACAAGACACTTGCCCATCTGGTCTGCTACATTTGCCACATCTGTCCAAAGATCCGACTGTCTAACTGTCTAAGATTCTGCCTGTCTCATATGGCCTTTTGTTTTTCCTTGCTGAGCACTATTCATTCTATAGTGCAATTATACACTGAGTGGCCAGATTATTATGATCTCTGAACGCATAATCTGGCCACTCAGTGTATATCCTATATAATAAAAGGCTAATATGCCAATTGTCCCCTTGACCAGGAGTTAGACCAGCAGGCAGGCCAACCACCCATGTCCCCTCCCCCTGGCCAGGCTGGCCGGACCCCACCCATGCACGAATTCATGCACCGGGCCTCTAATACACACACACACACACACACACACACACACACACACACTGAGTGGCCAGGTTTTTATGCGTTCACAGATCATAATAATCTGGCCACTCAGTGTATTGTCCCAGAGAACTCCTGTGGCCATTTCCTGTTCCCTGTCATCCTATCTTTCCTAGTTCTTCTAGCTATTGTGTTATTTGAAGTGGAGCGAAGGACGGGAAGGTAAAATTTCTTTTTCTCCCATTCCAGTGGAAAACTACATGGCCCTACTGTGGTTTAACCTGTTGTCTCTGCCTTGGAAACAGACAGAAAGCACACAAAACACCACGTCAATCAGGCAAAGGAGAGCACAGCCATCTGTTCTACCTTGTGGCCACCATGGAGCCAGTTCTCAGGGTCAGAGTTCCCACAGGAGGCTTAGCACAGGCCACACTGAGACGCATACGAAGAACCAAAGGGTTGGACTGAGGGCCTGGACTTTATCAAGAGACAACAGGGGAGTGGGGTTCAGTAACGTGAAGTGGGTGATGTCCCGCAGAATAAAAACTCCCAAAAGCAGGGGCGTGTGAGTGCTTACAGTTCCCTGCTGTGGGGAGTGGGATGTAAGATGACACGGTCCTTGCACCTGTAGGGGGTAGCAAGGCTGGCACCCTACCCGCACAGATTTCCCAGGCCTGTTGGGATGGCAACTAATCAGTATAACGAGAGCAGCCCCTGCCTACAGAGCTTTCCCAGGGTTTGTTCATATGACTGCTATCAGTAGGATAAGAGGTACTTTCATGGCTTACCAAGAAATATGTATCCAGCTAGTGAGATTTATTGTAACAAGAAACCTGTCCTTCAACTTATCCCTCCAGTAGTGATTTTAGAGAAACAAAGAATGTTTTCCTTGTGAGTGATTCCCTGCTTAGTGTCTTATGTATAAAAAGCATTGTATTGCTAATAAAGATTGCCAGAACTTCTCGAGAGTTCTTGGACCTCCTGATCCCGCTGTTGTTTCTCTTGCTTTTGTTTCTCTTATTCTTTCTTTTCTCAAATCCCACCTCCCTACCTCAGCCCAGTTCAACCTGTCAGGCTGGTCCCTGACACCCTGTTAAAGTGAGAGCCGGGTCTCTGAGGAGCACCTGGAGTTGGCTGGGACTCCTGAGAAAGACAGACAAGGCTCCCTACGCACGCTGTGCCTTTTGGCTGACTGGTCCTATGCACCTAAAGTCTGTGGCAGGGTCGGGGTCTAGAGAACCTCCACCAAAAAGAGGAAGGTATGGGATTCCCAGAGACGGGCTTCCACTGGGATAGGCCAAGGCCCAATGGGTGGAGCCAAGATTCCCTCAGTTCGTAGCACCCATTCAGGTGGCCTGTGAGCATGAGCTTCAGGTGCTGATGGAGGCGGCTGGAGAAAAGGGCACCACTGAGCTCTGAGAAGGGAGGCCTCCCGTCACTGTCACTGTCACTGCCACTGAGGGCGTCTCTCGGGCACATGGACCTTGCTGGGGCTCCATTTTCCCATATCCTGGGGGGGAGGGGGAGGAGGCAGCCCACCTGAGTCTTAGAAACCGAATCTCAGGGCTGGAAGGACCTTGGAAGCCAAACCTGGGGCCACCCGGTGTCTCAGCACGTACGCCACCTGCCTCCCGCCTCCTCCTGCCCCACAGGAACCCCAACCTGAAGACCCTCTTGTCCGTGGGAGGATGGAACTTCGGTTCTCAAAGGTAGGACCCCTCCCAGATGGAGATGGACTAGGAGTGCGGAGGCATGAGGGTCACAGGACCCCAGACTGGTTAGACACAGGGGACGAAATGGCCGTCAGGGGCCCACCTCGTGTACAACCAAGAGGGACTTGCACAGCAGCTGACAGTGGATCTTATCTTTCCTTTTTACCACCTCAGACCTGAGGCTGGACCGAGGGGGGTGGAAAGAATGGGAAACGGGTGGAGAGCCTGGGAGGACTTCCCGGGGTGGGTGGCGTGGGAGCAGAGCGTACAGAGGGGGGGGGCGGGGCACGGCCACAGCAGCTCCCATTTAGTGCGTGGTTACTAAGTGTCAGGCACCCTTTCCAGCCATTTCACATGCAATCCTCACAGTGGCACCAAGAGAGTATATTTATCCCCATTTTACAGATGAGCTCACTGAGACCCAGGTTACAACCTGTGCGAGTGGCTTGGCTAGTGGGTGACCGAGCCTCCCTTGGAAATGTGGACAAAGGGGCCACACGCTAACCTGACAGCTCAGGGGAGGCCTGCATGGCGGTCTTGCAAACTCAGAGACCTAAAGTCACCACAAAGGATGGTCTGAAATTAAACTTTAACTAAACGCAGTTATGGTGGGCAGTTACATCCTAGGCCAGTATCTTCACTGACAAGGTCAACCTTTACCTTAACTGAGCCTGTCTGTCTTTTTGCATCTGTGATAACACACCCTTGAAATGTCTGGGTGACTGGTAACCTCCCTTTTTCCGGAGCTCCTGGGGCACAACCTAGTGGGCCTTGGTGCCAGGACAGACACCAGAAATCCCTTCGTTGTGATTGCTATCATGTTGTTGACTGTCAGCTATCCTGCACCCACCTAAGTATGTGTCTATCATTTTGCTTTTTCTCCAATCCCAGAGTTTTCCCCACTTTGCTTTCTCCTGCCTTTCCCATCTATCTCCAATGGATTTCATGTAACCCACCTACGTCCCCTCCTTTGATTGCGATGTATAAAAATAGATGAGAAACTGCCATTCTCTGGAGCATTATTCCAACCCGTTGAGATACTGCCGCTGATGGTGTGGTCCCCATTTTCACGAACCCAGGAGCTTCCAGGGCCCTCTGTGCTTTTGTCACGGTGGCTTTGTCGCCGTATTACCCTGCAGAGAGGTGACACCCCAGAGATATCTGAAGAGACAACAAGCAGAAAGGCTGTTATTAAAGGGGCCTGGAGGCCTGTCCCCTTTCCCCTGGTTGCCTCGAGGGGGCGCCCGCACCCTCCCGGAGAGAAGGGCAGGACCCGGGCTCCTGTTGTGGGAAGGTGAGACCGGAGCCTGGACCGTCAGAGCTGGAGAAGTGCCCTTTGCTTCCTTGTGAGGGGCACAGGCACAGGGAGGCCAAGGGGTGTTTTCTTTGTTCTGTGGACCTTGCACTGTCCACACTGGTGACGTGCAGCCCTGGTGATGCCTCACACTGTACAAGCTGTCGTCCCTCCTGCAATGCCCTCCCTGGCCCTGATCTGACCTCCATCTCCTGCGTCCTGTCTCAGGCTGGTGAAGGGGGCAGTGCCCACGGCGGAGTGAACGGTGAATGAATGAATGCACAGACCCATCACCACAGAGGCCACCAGGGGCTGCTCTGACATCACAGGATGGGAAGAACCGGGCTGAGTCTTCCTGCCACCCTGGGCGCACCTGTCTCCGGACCTCGTCCCAGCCCTTTCATTCCTTCTGACTCATCACGGTGTTTAAAAAATATTTTTTAAATTTATTTCAGAGAGGAAGGGGGAGAGAGAAAGAGAGATCAATGATGAGAGAGAATCATCAATGGGCGGCCTCCTGCATGCCCCACACTGGGGACTGAGCCAGCAACCCAGGCATTTGTCCTGACTGGGAATCAAACCGTGACCTCCTGGTTCATAGTTCAACACTCAACCACTGAGCCACACCAGCCAGACTAATGTGGTTTTAAGTAAAAAATAAAAATTTACATCATTGGTATTCTGAATTAGTGCTAATAAAACGAATAGTACTAATGCTCTGCTGCTCAGAGTCTGAGCTGAGACCAGAAGGCAGGAGCTGCCCTGCTCAGTGTCAGCAGGACCCTGTGTCAGGTGACAAATCGGCAGCCACCACGCTTTCAGAGCCACCTCCCCCCCGGTCAGAGAGAGTGACAGCGAGTCCCCAGAAGCCCTGGCCCTGTTCCAAGCAGAATGGCCTGTGGGCTGGACAGAGAAGAGGGAGGAGTCACAGCCACTGGCCCTGAGGAAGGGAGTGGCAGCCTTGCCAGGTAGGAGGCTGGGAGGCCAGCTTGCATGCAGGTGTATGAACACCTGTTTCCACGGTCAGGGTCTCTGCGAGGCCCCAGAGGGTTCCAAACAAGGCCCTGGAAGTTGTTTTTGTCACGCTTCAAGCAGCTTTGGCTCGTGGGCCCTTCTCTGCCCCAGGCATGCCTGCCACCCTTCCCCGGCAAAGGTGCCCTTTCCCCCGGCCAAAGCCTGAAGTGACTTGTCCACTGTCCCACAGCTGGTCAGAGCCCCAGACTCAGGATGCCCTGACTTGCAGCCCGGGTTCTCTCCCCTGCCCCGTCCCTCTGTAAGCTCTCTGCACTGAGATTGAGAGCGGGTGGGAGGGGCTCCGACAAAGGCTGCCAGAGAGAAAGGCTGAGGGGAGGTAGCAGCAGAGCCAGACTGAGGTCCACCCTCCTGACGTGGGGCCCCAGAGCTGCTGGGTGGGCTTTTGGTGAATGACACCATGCATTCCATGTCTTTCGAAATTCCCTGTGAAGCCTGACTCAATTGACCTTTGTCCTTGGGGCAAAGACCAGGTCCGCAGGCCCAGTGCAGGGCCATAAAGGGGAGCAGGTGTGAGCCCGTGCTCTCTACAGTGGGAACCACACATTCGGCTAGAGACCCGTCAGAGCCCAGGAGAGACTGGTGCCCCAGCTCACCATGCCAGCAGCCGAGGGTCAGGATGTGAAGGTGTGGCAGAAAGTGTTTCAGGAATTAATTCACCAGGTGAGACCATGGCACCAATGGACCCTGACTCTAGACAACAGCCTCATTCCCAACACCCTGCAACCAGGGTGGGCCCAATACCAGCAGCAGGTCTTTGCCAGGTGAGTGGGGAATGGGATGGGTTGTGTTCCAGAATATTCTTCCTTATTCCATACTCTATATACTGGTTACCTTTCTGATTCCATTCCTGTTTGTACTCGTAAACTGAAGATTATAGAAAGAAAGGAGCTTCATTAACGATTGTTTTCTTACTACAGTGAGTCCCAAACAGCTGCAGGGCAGCGGGCACTGGTGTGGGGTAATGCCCAGATATGGAGAAATCAGGCTTTGAAGGTGAGGCAAGAGCAGTGAGGCCCAGGAGAGATGAATGAGCAAGGCTTGCTGCAAATGCAAAGGCAGGGGGTTGGGGGGAGTCCAGAGACCCACCACAGAGCCCACAAAAGAGGGGCCCTGGGCACTGAGGAGACCCCCCTCATGGAGGGGCAGAGCCACGTGCAGCCATCTTAACCTCTCTACTCTGAGCTGCTGGGATCGTTGTAAAAACAGGACCCTTAGAGGCATCCAAAGGCTAAGCCTCTGGTTTCCATGTGGGAAATCAGAGCCTAGGATGGGGCCCACCTCCACAGACGATGGTTCCTGGGCCTGGGGAAGGGGCGTGTTGCCTGCCCACTGCCCGCTTCCTGGGAGGTCTGGGAAGGGGAAACTGAGCTCTCCTCTCCATAGCCTGTAGTTTTCCCAGGTCAGGAGCTGGCACCAGGAGCAGCTGAGCAAAGTCTCAGTTCCTTTTCTTTTTTTAAAGTCTGAGCTGGCACACCAACACAGCAGCAGTGACCCAGAATGGGGCGGGGACTGTAGTTCAGAAGAGCAGGGCCCAGGCCCTTTGCTCCAGCAGGTCATCTCGCTCACAGTGGTCGGGGCTCCTGGGCATCTTCCCTGCATTTCATCCTCACTTTCACCCAGGGAGCTGAAATCTTGAGGCTAGAATCAAGATAAAGAAGGAAGCCCTGGTCGCTTTGGCTCAGTGGATAGAGCCTCAGCCTGTGGACTGAAGGGTCCCAGGCTTGATTCCAGTCAAGGGCACGTACCTCCCTTGCAGGCTCGACCCCCAGCCCTGGTTGGGGCACATGAGGGAGGCAACCAATTCTCTCTCACATCGATGTTTCTCTCTCGCTCTCTTTCCCCTTCCATTCTTTCTAAAAATCTCTGGAAAAATATCCTCGGGAGAGGATTAACAACAGAAATAAATTTTTAAAAAAGATACGAAAGGGAAACCTTGATTGACTCCCTCCCATAACCCTCTGATTCACCGTCCAGACGAGGTACTCCCAGCAAGGCCATGCTTGGCTATTGGAACAAATAACCTAACACATGGCCCCAAGCTCACCATGGCACAGAAGGAAAGAGCTGGAAAGTCGAGGGCTTCCGTGACAGATCTGGAGGCAGCGCCCATCACTTCAACCCACATCCCATCAGCCAACTGGTCACCCTGCCCCAACTTAACTGCCCAGCCAGGCTGGGACCTGAGGGGGAGTGCATGGATAATTTGGTGAGCATTCATGTGCTCAGCCCTCTGCTCACCTGTAATTCCTATCCTGGGTGCTGCCATGTGCTTCCCTGCCTTCTTCTCTCTCTCCATCTGTGCTGACATGTATTTGTACAGCTACCTTAGGTCAGAAAATTGCCCTCCTCCCTGCTGAGAGGAAGGGTCATTCTCTGGTACCCTCTCTGGGGCCAGGGCACGAGGAATCACTTTGAGCAATGGCTTGAGGCAATGAAGAGAGAGCGGACACGGCACCCGCCTAGTAATAATGGCAGATTGGGGGGCCCTGGGCAACTGAGAGGAAAGCAATGCTTTCAGTCCAATGGGACAATGGACTGTTTAGGGTCCCTCCCTCCCTAACCTGGGCTCTATGACTCAGGATCTTAGTTCTTTGGGGCTGCTATTAAAAAACAGCCACAACAACAACAAACACAGCCTGGGCGGCTTATAAACAACAGAAACGTGTTGCTCACAGTTCTGGAGGCTGCAAGTCCAAGACCAGGGTCCGCCGCGCTGGTCAGGTGAGGGCCCTCCTCTGGGTCGCAGACTTCCTGTGGTGTCCTCACCGGCTGGAGGAGCTGGAGCGCTGTGGGCCTCTTGCATAGGGGCACTTAGCCTTTCACCAGGGCTGCACCCTCCTGACCCAATCATGATTCCGTGAGGCGCATAAGGTGCCCGAGATCCCTTCGGCTCTGAGAGCGTGTGACCCGCTGTCGCAATGACAGACACCTGTGAGTCGCGAGCTTGTCGGCGCACAATGGAGATAGAAACAACGGACGCGGTCACCTCATCCCCCACTGATCCAGGACCCAATCCACCGAGTCTCAGTAACATGGGTCTCTCCTGCTTCCCTCTGGCACAGCCCACGGCTCGGTCAAGCTGAGGGTCTCGTTTTCTGCCTCCACAGGTTCACATGCTCCTGGTGCTCTCGCAATTGGGCCTCTGCCCACGTTCAAGTCCTTTGCCACATGCACTGGAATAAGAGGGAATCCACGGGCCAGGTGAAGATGAGGATCTTTGCCCAGAGATGTCAGAAGTGCTCGGAGCCTCCATTTGAGGTTCCAGAATTCACGGAAGAGAACGTCTCAAGGATCCTGAATAACCTGGTGTTCCGAATTCTGAAGAAATGCTATGGAGAAGGATTTAAGTCAATGGAGAAGATTCCTACAATCAAGGATATCTCTCTTAAAGGGCCACATGACACTGACAATTGTGAGGCGTGTCTCCAGGGCTTTTGTGCTCAGTGTGAGTTAGATCTAGCCAAACCATCACCAATGTCCCCTTCACTTCCCACAATAAGCACACCTACCTTTGGGGTTCCCATCTATAAACCTTCTCTCACAAGGAATAGCACCATAGTGGATGCAGTCACAGGGGACACTGGGGTGAAGAAAGGAGGGGTAATGCACAACCCCCAGTTTCCTGAGCCCCCACGAGCTAAGAGTCCCAGAGCAAACACCAACTACCGGGAAGAGAGCACAGTCCGGAGTAGCACCATAGTGGATGCAGTCACAGGGGACACCAGGATGAAGAAAGGAGGGGTAATGCACAACCCCTGGTTTCCTGAGCCCCCACCAGCTAAGAGTCCCAGAGCAAACACCAACTACCGGGAAGAGAGCATAGTTGAGGTCTCTTCCCAGAGGGAGGATTTGGGTTACCACAGCACCCAGAATCGCATGCGCTGCAATTTCGGAATTTGCTGCTGTTCAATCATTCTAATCCTAATCATTGTCGTGGTGGTGGTGGTGATTGTTAAAATCAATACATGAACCTCAAAAGCATGGTGCTAAGTTTAAAAAATCAGACACACCAAGTCATATGTTGTATGATCCAGCTGATGTGAAATGTTCAGTCCAGGTAAATCAGGAAGCAGGTTGGTGTCCATACTACTGTTGTGGCCGGTGTGGCTCAGTTGGTGGATCGTGGTCCCGCGTACCAAAAGGTCGTGGGTTTGATTTGTCAGGGCACATGCCCAGGTTTCAGATTCCGTCCCCAGTTGGGGTGCATGCAGGAGGCAGCTGATGGATGTTTCCCTTTTCCATTGATATCTCTCTCTAAAATCAATAAAAACAGTGTGTTTTTTTCTAAATAGTATCTCGGCTCTCCAGGTGGCTCCTGCGCAGCGATGCGGGCAGGGGGAGCGCTGGGGCCCACGGCCTTTCGCCTGACTCTCAGGGCGGGGCGAGGGGGAGCGGCGAGCAGCAGTGGGGCCAGGTCAATGGTGCGGGGAGGCGCTGGCCCAGCAGGTGCACTGCCAGGCGAAGCAGACGCTGAGCCCAGCGCCCCAGACCTACGCTCCCTGCGAGTTCCGGTGCCGGGGTGGGGGTGGGGGTGGGGGTGGGGGTGGGGGAAGGGGGGGGGTACAGGCGCCCGTGGGCGAAGGGCACAGCCAGCGCCTCGCCGCCCCGCAGTAGGAGAGGCGCGGGGACCCGGGCCTGCAGCCAGCAGGTGCCTGAAGACCACGGGTGTCCTCACGGCGCTCCCTGCCGCAGGGAGAAAGGAAGGGGAAGGAGGCCGCACCGCGCCCCTGCGGTTGGGTCTCAGCCGGGAGAAGAAGGTGACCAGGTCTGGGGCAGGCCCGTTACCCTGGGCCACGCCCGGCGCCGGCAGTCGGAGGGCCGCCCCGGCCTCACTACATAGCGGGGCTCGGGAGCTCTGGATGCCCAGGACCTGCCGCGGGCGGGGTTGGGGAGCGGACCCTCCCAAGCCTTCCCCGCAGGGAGAGGAAGGTGGGAGAGGAGGAAGCAGCAGTACCTTTGAAACAGGTGATGCCGTGCTTCACTTTGGAGTCCTCCAGGAAAAGCTGCCGACAGAGGGACGGGCGGTGCCCATGAGCCCGGCCGGCCGGCCTGCCCGAGGCGGGAAGGTCCGTGTGGCCCGGCCGGCGTGTCCGCTTCCTGTGCTGTCCGTGCACACGGTGTGCAGAGGGGCGCGGAGAGGGAACCCGGGCCCTTCCCATTCCCCGGACCGGCCCGCACCGGGCGGCTTCCTCACGCACAGCTTCCCTGAACCCTTTTCCGCTTTAACCTCGCGTTTCTAATCAGGCGCCAGTTCTCTGCGGGGCTACCTGGCTGGCTTCCTCCTGGGTGTGGCCATTGCCCCCCCTTTCCCCCCGCCCGGCCAGGGCTTCCAAAGCAGGCGGGACAGCCCAGAACTGGAGGCCGAAGGTGGGAAGGAACTGGGGGTGCGAGGCGCAGACACGTGTGAGGGGGCAGCCAGGGGCAGGGGGGTAAAATAGTATCTCTACAAGCATTGTATTCAATAATGTATTTGTTTGGGGGTATTATAGAACATGCAACAATTATATAACAATGCAGTACTCTTCTTATATATAAAAGCCTAAGTGACCAAGCCACTGGAGGACCAAACTACCGGTGGCTATGACACGCACTGACCACCAGGGGGCAGACGCTCACCGCAGGAGCTGCTCCCTGGTGGTGAGTGTGCTCCCACAGCCAACTCCTGCAGCCCCTCCCCCTCTTCCCCGCCAACCTCTGCAGCCCCCATCAGCCCTAGATTGCTGGCCAGGCCGAGAGACCCCACCCGTGCACGAATTCATGCTCCAGGCCTCTGGTTTATTTATATGAACACCAGACAGACTTTTGCACAAATGACTGGTTTTATTGAAATAAAATTTACATAAGTTCTAAACAGTCAACTTGTATGAAAGTCCCCATTTCATATATTTTCTATTTGACTATATATAGCATAACCTTGGCATGAAATAAAATTCCAAAATCATTCAAGTAGTGTGCCACGCCAGCACAGCCAAGGGTTCGGTGAGCCTGCGGAGGGGCGGTGAAGGATTAAAGAGAAGACAGACAGGAGAATACAGCTGGGGCTCGGTAGATCTCCTGTGCCTGGATGAGGACATAGAAAGATCCAGCCCGCCAGCCGAGGCTTTATTTTATAGTCAGATCAAAACAAGGGAAGTGGTAACGTGTTTACAATGTTCTTGTGAGTTTCACCTTGTTTTGGCAGCACGTGCTGCACCTCCCACAGCCCATTAGCTACCTAGGAAGGAACTAGGGAGGGCTGTAAGGTGAAGCTTAATTTGCTACTAGGGCTTGGCCCTCCAAGCTGGGACTTGTTTGTGGCCCTGCCACAAAGTAGTACAACTAATAAACTTGAATTACATTGTCAAAGAGTTAAAAAGAAAAATCCAATTGTTTAAGGTTCAATTACAGTGATTCCTCATTTTCCTCTTCTTTTCATCTCTTAACCTACTTCCCTGAGTTTGTCTTTAGGTTGGAGCACTCCTCTACTGTGGTTGTAGAAGCTCTGCCTGTTGAGGATAAATTATTTGGAATTGTGATTAGACCCATCAAGACAAGATATTAGAGTGTCAGTAGTAAGCTTTTTTATGCATGCCTCTGGGGACAGACTGATTCTTCAGATAAGAGAAAATAAAATTCACACTTCATATTTAGCCCAGATTAACTTCCCAAAAGACCCCAAAGGCTAGACCCATATTATCTAATATGGTAGCCACCTCTGACTGTTTAAATTTAAATCAAATGAAAAATTTAGTTCTTCGGTATCACCTATCAACATTTAAGTTCTCATGCTACTGGACACACAGAGAGAAGATTGCCATCGCTGCAGGAAGGGCTACTGGACAGAACTGGGCTGCACCAAATAGCAATCGATTTGTACAGAAATCTATGTGAATACATGAATTTTTTTCCTTCTTAGTCACAAAAGCTACTTGTTTAAGCTTATCTTCAACACACAATCCTGTTTGTTTGAGCCCAAGACAGTGGTATAAATGTAAATATTTGTATAATTTCTCCATATTATGATGTGATGTGAAAGTCCAAACTAATGAACTCAATCTTTATCACGTAAAACAGTCTCATGAGCTCCCTCTGTTGTATTGTCAATCATCAAATGAGACAATCGACGCCTTAATGAGCCAATTAATTAGGAGTCATTTATTGCACGTGGCCCAGAGGGAGGTGTCTCTTCCAAATCTCTGAGCAACACATACAGGAAGCTTTTCCGTATTTAAACATTTCAAGCCTCTTTGTTTGCAGATATTACAAAGGGCTCTGTGTGATTTTTTGTTACAGACAGTTGTAACCTTGAATACATGAGTTTGTCCTTGGCATAATTATCATCAAAGTTAGTCTATTACATTGGATGGCTAGCTTGCAAGGTCAGACAGTTAAGTATCTTTTTTCTATTATTTGAACTAAAAAAAAAGTAATTTTTCAGAATAGCAGACTGTCTTAAGGTGACAGAATTTATAATGACAGAGTTTACAGGACTAGGGACTATCTAACAATAGCAGAGAGTTTCAAACAGCAGTTTTTTACACAAGATGGAGGTTACTATGCTTCACCTCTAGGTCCATGGCATCTTGGCCATGGGCAGATGGTACCCATGAGGAAGCCTTGCAAGGGACCCCTAACCAATGTGGGTCAGTCATCCCCACTACACATCTGGCCACCTTGGAGTGGGAGTCCCTAAGGCATTGCCTCTGCTCCCTGCTCTCAGCTGGGTCCCAGAGCAAGATGACTATCCATGCAGGCCATCCAAGACTTCCCATGACCAGCCACGCCTGACCCTCCTCCACCAGGAGTGCCAGCACACCACCTTAGTGCACCAGGCCCGATGCATGCACTGGCATCCCAGCCCTTTCTTCTACCTTCAAACCCAGATCACACCTAAACTCTCCTGAGAGCACACGTGCTGGGCTGACCAGCAAACCCTGATCAATGGATGAATGATTACTCTGGCACACATTTCTGAGAAAGAGAGGGCTAAGGGACTGCCTGGCTAGCGAAACCAAACAGCCCCATTCACCTGTCTCCTTAGGCTTTTATTATACCAGCAGCTTGAACTAAAATTAACTATTAGATACTATCAGCAGGGTAAGCATTCTTGAGAAGACACATGTGTCTGCAGTGTCCTTTAAGCAAGGACATCTGAAGACTAAGCATAAAGATTCCAGTAAACACCCGGACTTGTTTGGAAAAGTCAAGACAGGCAGTCACCTTCAGCCAACTCCCGACCTTTTGGAATTTCCTCCTTACAAATTTTCCAACCAAGTCCCGTGCTTCCCCCACATACCCCCCTCTATTTTGTTTTGCTGGCTGCAGAAGACAGAGGGAGGCAGCAAACTTTCTGCTTTGGAATGTCAGGGTCGTAAAACATGTTTACTGCTCAAGTTTTGATTTTGCAGACTTTAAGAAAAACAGAGAATTACAATGACAGTAATGGTAAGTCCAATCAGGTGCCAATTGATTCTAGGAACCCATGCGGTGGGGTCTGTCTACTTCAAATGCCCCTTTACTGTAGTTCAGGTAGTAAGTCGGTTGTTCATGTTACTGATAGTGAGTAATGATTCTTTATTTATTTATTTATTTTTAATAAATCTTTATTGTTCAGATTATTACAATTGTTTCTCCTTTTTCCCCCCCATATCTCCCCATCACCCGGTTCCCTCTCCCCCGTTGTCCTTATCCATAGGTGTATGATTTTTGTCCAGTCTCTTCCCATATCCCCCACACAGACACCCCTTTCCCCCTGAGAATTATCAATCCACTCCTATTCTATGCCTCTGATTCTATTATGTTCACCAGTTTATTCTGTTCCTCAGATTTTTAATTCACTTGATTTTTAGAATCACTTGTTGATAGATATTTGTTGTTCATAATTTTTATCTTTACTTTTTTCTTCTTTTTCCTCTTTTTAAAGAATACCTTTCAGCATTTCATATAATACTAGTGGTGATGAACTCCCTTAGCTTTTTCTTATCTGTGAAGCTCTTTATCTGCCCTTCAATTCTGAATGATAACTTTGCTGGGTAGAGTAGTCTTGGTTGTAGGTTCTTGCTATTCATCACTTTGAATATTTCTTGCCATTCCCGTCTGGCCTGCATAGTTTCTGTTGAGAAATCAGCTGACAGTCGTATGGGTGCTCCCTTGTAGGTAATTAACTGTTTTTCTCTTGCTGCTTGTAAGATTCTCTCTTTGTCTTTTGCCCTTGGCATTTTAATTATGATGTGTCTTGGTGTGGTCCTCTTTGGATTCCTCTTGTTTGGAGTTCTGTGCACTTCCTGAACTTGTAAGTCCATTTCTTTCACCAGGTGGGGGAAGTTTTCTGTCATTATTTCTTCAAATAGGTTTTCAGTATCTTGCTCTCTCTCTTCTGTCACCCAAAAAATTCGGATATTGGTACGCTTAAAGCCATCCCGGAGGCTCCTTATGCTATCCTCACACTTTTGGATTCTTCTTTCTTTCTGCCTCTCTGGTTGGGTGTTTTTTTCTTCCTCATATTCCAGCTCTTTGGTTTGACTCTTCGGGTGTGGTGGTCTACTCTGTATATTCTTTATTTCAGACAGTGTATGCATAATTTCTGACTGGTCCTTTTCCATTTTTTTTGGTATTCTCATTAAGGTCCTTGAAGGTCTCTTCAAGTTTCTCAGCGGTTTTTAGAAGATTCTTGAGTAACCTTATAAATATGGTTCTGAACACTGTGTCATCCATTAGTTTGCTTTCATCTATTTCTCCTACTTGTGACATACTTCGATGTCTCCACATTTTGGCTGCCTCCCTGTGTTGATGGAGTGGCTTTGTGTAGTCGGTGACCTATAGGGGCCGGTAGCTCAGCTTCCCCAATCACCCTAGGTGGTCGCTCTTGGTACTCCCCTTTGTGGGCTGAGTGGAAAGTCTTGGTGTAGTTAAAAGCCCTGATTGCTGTTGGTACACTGGGAGGAATTGACCTCTGGTCCAATTGGCTGTGAGGGCCTGCTGTGTATATAACGGAAGAATTGCTGTGCTGGAGACACAGTAGGGCTTTGGTTCTCACTGAGTCTGCCTCTTGAATGTGTCCCTTATGAGAGTGGTTGAAATCTGGTGTAGTCCACACCGACAGAAAAGTCACTCTCACTCTCCGACTGATGGCCGAGAGTCTCGTAGGCGTCTGGGTCCCCCGCGTGTCCCCAGAAACTGGAGTTCAGAGTGGTTGGGATTGTTGGTATCACTGGCGGGAATTGATCTCCAAGCCAGTTGGCTGTGAGGATCAGCAGTGTCTCCACTGGGAGAGCTTCTGTGCTCAGCTTGGATGGGGCGGAGTTTCAGGGTGGCGCAGACAAGCTTTGGTTTCCCGTCTGCTCTGCCCTAAGAGGGCCGGTTCCTCCGTGCCCGAATTAATGGCTGTGCGCCTCTGAGAGAAGGCAGCTTTCGAGCCTCTCCCGCTGCCTAACAGACCAGTTTCTCCCCAGCTGGGGCTGGATTTCAGTGCAGACCCGAGGTTTTGTTTTTCTCCCGAAGGAGAAATCCAGTCACTGGGAGGGCTGTGCTCAGCTTGGATGGGGCGGAGTCTCAGAATGGCACAGACAAACTTGGTTTCCATCCACGCCGCCCTAAGAGGGCCGGTTCCTCCGTGCCCGAATTACTGGCTGCGCGCCTCTGAGAGAAGGCTGCTCTCAAAACAGCCCAGTTTCTCCCCAACTGCAGCTGGATTTCAGTGCAGTCGGGAGGTTTTGTTTTTCTCCCAAACGGGAAAGCTCGCCACACAGCGTCTGCTGCCCTCCCTCTCCGCGCGCTGTGAGCAAGCCTGCCGCGTATTCAGCCGCCCGCTCTTTCCACGCTCACGGATCTCCGCACCTCCACAGTTCCTGAGGCTCAGCGTCCCCCTCTCTGTTTTTTCTCTAGTTGTAGGTTTTCCACTCTGCCAGCTTTCCGGTGGTTCTGGACAGTGTGCGCTCTGTTTTCCAGTTGTAGTTTCAAAATTGTTGTGGTAGGCAACAGTTAGGTGTTTACCTTATGCCGCCATCTTGGTTTCTCCAGTAATGATTCCTTAATTTGCTTTTGTAATGCATTTACTTCTTTAGTAAGGTTATCATGAAAGACTCTTTACAGATGGTTTTTCATATTAATCTACTGATGGTGACTGCTGTTCTGTTTTAAGGGGGTGACACATATGTGCTTATGCTCCCAATCACAATTGAGTATTTGTTTATATGCTGTGGTGTCCTGCCTTCTAGTCAGGTGCAGGGGGTAGAATGAGAAAGGGGAAGTGGCCAGGGTGAGGAATGTAGCTCTGTGTAGGCCTGGGGGACCACAGATGCCAGCTGTTGTCCTTTAGTCATCAGGCGATGATGTTTTCACTCCTGGTGGGTCGACCTGACCATGCTTATCGGTTCTGCTTGCTGGCTTCACAGCTGAGTCAGCTCCTTAATCACTTCACAAAGGCCTTGAAAAGGAAACTTTTAAGAAAAACTTAACTCACTATTTATACATAAGAAACTTAACCCCCTATTCACATAAATATATGTGTTGATTTAAAATAATATGATTACTTTTCAGATTAATTCAGGTGTTCTATCTATCCTATCTAATAAAGAGGGAATATGCTAATTGACCCTCACACCATCACAAAGATGGCGGCACCCAGTCCCCTCAGTCCCACCAGCCACCCAGGGCCAGCCCAAGGTGCAGGCAAGCCTCAGATGGCCGCTGCCCAGCCACCCAGGGCTGGACCAAGACGCAGGCAAGCCTTGGATGGTGACTGCCCAACTGCCCAGGGCCAGCCCAAGGTGCAGACAAGCCTGGGGTGGCAGCTGTCCAGCTGCCCAGAGCTGGCTCAAGGCACAGGCAAGCCTCAGATGGTGGCTGCCCAGCCACCCAGGGCCGCCTGAGGCTCAGGTAACCAGGGCCAGCCGAGGCTTGCGCTGCTGGCAGTGGCAGCAACAGAGGTGTGATGGGGGTGTCGCCTACCCCTGATCGCCGGGTCACCTCCCGCCCCTGAGGGCTCCTGGACTGTGAGAGGGGGCAGGCCGGGCTGAGGGACCCCCCCTCCAGTGCATGAATTTTCATGCACCGGGCCTCTAGTTAGATTACAAGTCCCCCCTCTGATTAGGTAGATTGGTTGATACCTATCAAACTTGTACTATAGTAGTAAATCTCTTTGTAAAAAAGCTTTCCCTTTCAACAGACTGGAAAGGAACCAAACAAATTCTGTATTAGTTTACTTTAGATTCATTTATCTAATTAGATTTATTACTCAGTATACCTATAATTTCCTTTTAAGATTTCTCTTCACAATCCTTCTGATTTTTACAAATATTCTTACATTAACTCACTTTCTTTCTTTTCCTTCAAAATGCATCTCTAGTCCTTATGCCTTCTATTAAGTATTCCTACTCCAATATCCTTTCTTCCTGTTATATCCCTTTCTTTATATCCCTTTTCACCATTTTTACTTCCTCAACTCTAATTCTTTACTAACCCTCTGTAACTTACATAGACCCTCTGCAGCTTACCCAGTCCCTTTCAGTTTGTCTATTACCTTTCTTTTTCCTTCATCTCTATACCTTCTATTATACCAAAACTATAAATTCTTTCTAATTAGAGTTAAAGGCCAGTTCTACACAGGCTCCTCCATTGCTTGGAGTGGTGAGGAGTATGTCTCAGGATCTATTTCTCCCCCAGTTGGCCCATCGTCCTTGTTCTGCTATGTCTATCTCGCTGCCTACCACAACCCCCTCACGGATCTTGGCTGTGAGTTCTTTCAGGGAAAGGGGACATCAGGTCTCTTCTGAAACTGCTTCCTGCTTATGAGGGTGGGAGATTTCTTTCAGAGCCAAGACATCCTTGCTCCCTGTCAGAAGGACAACGAGGCCTGGGCACAGAAGGAGGGGTCACTGGTGCCTGGAGGTGGTATTCCCTAGGTGGCAGTGGGGCTTGTAACCTGGTGGAGACAAACTGTGTTATAAAATTTAGTATTTTTGGGTAAAAGTTAGAACAGCACGAATATGACCAATGGTCTGGTGGAAGGAAAAGACATTTCAGTTCTAATAATTTCTTGTTGAAACACAATTTTTCCCCCTACAATCATCCTCATTTTTATTAAAGAGCCAAATTAAGACCAACTTATTTACTGTGTGAAGTCTAGTTACAATTTGGCCTGAATATTTGCATTAACACAACAAGAATAACAGCTGATCATATAGGCTATTTTAAAATATATATGATTTACTGGAATCTCATGAGAATGTTTACCATCAGAGCAAAGAAGCCAAGCCACACAGTTGCCATCAGGCTTTGCCTGCAATACCTACAGAATTGGAGTAAACTCCTCCCGTTTAGGTCCTCACAGGTGTCCTGAGGTCCTTGTCTTTCAGGAAAGCAACCTTCGTCCCTCACCTGGAAAGATTGCCATGAGCCACGTGACCAAGCAAGGTGCCAGGCTGTTTATCCAAGGGGCTTATCAGCTTCCACGTCAGTCTTCATTCCTCAGAGCTTTCTGGTGACAACCAGACTCCTGGCATGTCTCTCAGACAGGACATTCCAGTAAAGTTTTGGTTAATAAAACCACAATTGGAAACTGACTTATGTCCTGTTATGAAGAAATCAGATTCTTATTGGATTTATGCAAACATATTGCCATGAGAACAATAATAACAAAACTATAATTACTTTTAGCCCTATAATAAAATTCGTTTGCTCCTGATTTTTCTTGCATTTCTATAAATCCAGAGAACCTTTGCTTTCTAGGAAGATAATGGAAAAATCCTCCCCCTTACTTTCAGAAATAGGCTTATTTTTCCAATAGAAAATATACTCACACTAGGGGCCCAGTGCACGAATTCGTGCAATTTGAAAGGAACTGTGGGCCACAAGGCTGCAGTAGGCATAAGGGTGGGTCTCGGCCCATCCTCCAGGCCCCCGCCCAACCTCTCCCACCTCGGTCCCCTCTCTGCTGGCAGCCCTGCTCCCGCCGCTGCTGTTGCCATGCACTGACGGTGCCGGCCACGCTCGCACCCGCTGATGGCATGGAGTGATTGGGGCCAGTGTCAGCAGTGGGTGTGAGTGGGGCCATCACCAGCAGCAGGTGTGAGAGGCGGCTGCCGGCCCCGATCGCCCCTCAGGAGCAGGGGGAGGTGGAGAAGCCCTGAGGGGCGATCAGCACTGGCAGCCACGGCTTGCACCCACTGATGGCACCAAGCGATAGAGGCCGGTGCCAGGTGCCAGCAGCAGGTGTGAGTGCCGGGCAGGACTGCGGTGCACGGGAGCAAAGAATTCTTAGTAACCACCAGAGGCTTGCCTCATGACAGCAACTGGCACCCCGCCTTGTTCTGACGCCCCCACTCACCTGCTCCACCATCCTGCCACGGCCGACACCCGCCATGTTCCACGTGAGCCCTCTGGTGGTCAATGCACATCCTAGCGACCAGTTGTTCGGTTGTTCCACCGTTCCATCTATTTGCATATTATGGTTTTATATATATACAATTCTTAAGAAGCATAACAAAGATAGCGTAACCTTGATGACTCTCAGGAGGCTGGAGAAGAGGTGGGTGTGTATGTGGGGAGATAGCAGGCCCCAGGGTTTGTTCCCAGGACTGCAGCAACTCTGGGGCCTCCAATGGCTTTAGTGCAAAAGTACCATTTTTTTAAATTTTTTTTTCATTTTTTTATTAAGGTATTATATGTGTACATATCTTACCATTGCTTTTTTTTTTTTTTTTTTACAAGGAGAGTGTCATCAATCCTATTACCTTGTTGGTCTTGCATAACTGGGCAAGCCCAAAGCTCTCCTTCTAACATGGCTTGCCTGACACGGATCCCATAACCGAAGATCTAGTTGATGAACTCTCCCACACCAGTGGAAAGGAAGAGGAAATATGTCCTCCGGCAGTGGGGCTTTAGGTACTACAGGCTCTACTTCAGGAGGAGGGGGTGGCGGTAGTTCCTCCTGGCGTTCTGTAGGCTTTTGATCCTTGATATGAAGTGGGCATAGTGCAGCTCGAACAAGAACCCACATAGGTAATGACGACAAGGGCACTTGTTTGCCCTGGGCCTGATTTCTTTTTAAACTCCTGCCCACTTGTTCCCAGAGATGCCTGAGGCCCCACTTGACTCTCATATATTGCTGCTGCTCAGCGGGCAGCTGCTGCCCATTGAGAATCCTTAGCTGAGAAACAATTTCCTCGAACTTGGACGTCTCCAGCGGGCTCCAGGGACCTACTGTGCCGTTACTTTTGTTTTTGAGGTTTCCGCTGTGTCTCGTGTGTTCCTCCTCACATGGGGCACCACTTGCTGGGACTGACCAGCAGACCCTGATCATCGACGGATGAATGATTACTCTGACATACGATTGCTGTGAAAGAGAGGGCTAAGGGACTGCTTGGCTGGAGAAACCAAACAGCCCCGTTTGCCTACCTCCTCAGGCTTTTATTGTAACAACAGCTTGAACTAAAATTAACTATTAGATACTATCAGCAGGGTAGCATCCTTGAGAAGACACTGTGTCCTTTACGTAAGGACATCTAAAGATGAAGCATAAAGATTCCAGTAAACACGGGGGGCTCAGACTTGTTTGGAAAAGTCAAAGCAGGGGCGGACGCCTTCAGCCAACTCCCCCCGGAGGTTCTGACCTTTTGGAGCTTCCTCCTTACAAATTTTCCAACCAAGTCCTGTGCTTCCCCACACCCACACTCGCAATTTAAAACATACGGGAATAGAAATTTGTATAAATCCAAGGACAATTATTCTCAGTAAAAGAAATGATGCATTAAAACTCCTTCAAAATCACAAAATAAAATAAACTCTGATCTGGATTCATCCAATAGAAATGCTCTTTCACTGACCCTCTATCCCTTGATGCCTGAAAACAACACAACTTCAGAATTTGGTCTAAGTTACAATTAAAAAAAAAATGCATTTCTAAACTATTAAATGTGCATTATTTGGAAACAAGTGTATGCAAATGAGCCTTTAAATATCAATCTATAAACCCATTGATCAATTCCCCAGTCCACAGAGAGAAGTATTCATACACTTGGAATTTGAAAGTCATTTCCCCGAAGTTACGGCCATGGTTTTTAGGCTTGCTGCTTAAGCACAAGCCATCACTCCCAGATGACAGGGCCCACAGCACGAAGATTCGCAGCTGCACAGACAGGGAGATTCTGAGGTCTTCTGATGGATGGCATCAGAGCTGAAGGCTAAAAGACACTTTGGTGGTATAGCTGGGAACAGATTCTGTGACAAAAGGAAAGTATATATCAGCCATTCTGTTTCCTTATGGTGTGTGACTACCTGACCAGAAGAACAGGATTAGAGCCTTTTTTCTGTTCGTCATTCTTGTGACGGGGGACACTTTGGAAATCGCCCTTTCCCGCACCTCCACACTCCTCTGTGAGCTCCAACCAGATGGGCGAGTTACTCGTCTGCCGTCTGTGCTTTCCATTTTGTGATTTTGATATGGGTATACCCTGATTTATATAAGAGATGACTTTTTCTAATGTTGAATTTAAATGGGTTTTGAAATAGAATCTTATTAACCCCTTAAGTAGGATACTGTTGTCAATGTCATTTAGTTAAAAACTCATGTACAATTAGCAATACAACCCTCACATTTTAAGTATATGTTTCTCTGTAAAATAGTCGATGGTGTATCAAGCATTCAAGTGCCCTAGGCAAATCAAATATTTTAAGGAAAGATATCTTTTGTTTTTGGTAAATGGAAAGGTAATTTAGGAAGTAAATTGCCCCTAACCAATTAACTTTGTGTCAATTTTACTTTTATCAATAAATCATGTATATTAGTATTACATGAGTTAATGGAATTTTGTATATTCATTTAAAATATTTTCAATATGAGTAACATACCTCTTTCTTTAAGATCTTCAATATAGGCTCTCATAAATTCTTTATCAAAGTGTTGACGATCTTGTTCACTTTCCATCATTTCTTCACCATCTTGACGCTGAATATTATCAATGGGATTGTCCATAAGGTTTACAAATCTATTCAAGAAAATATGGACAATATCACATTTTCCCTTGTGCATTCTGAACTGCAAAATCCCTCCCGTGGGAAGTCAACCGTGGTGGTCCTAAATCCCAAGTTCTCACTTATTCTTGAAAGTCACAGTTGACCATAAAATTATCACCACCAGTGGATTCCACTGTGGAACAATCCATCAGGGTTACGGAATTAGTATTCAGGCAGAGACTGTCCAGAGGCCTTATGGGAGATGAGATCTACTCAGCCACAGACAGAGGGCAATGGGCAGGAGCCCAAAAGGTGGACAGGGACGCTTCTCTCAGTCAGATCCTTACAACTGTGTGATGCCTTACTGTGCTTGGTATTACGCCCAGTTAGTGACATCAACTCTTTTTTTTTTTTTTTATTAAATGGATGGGGGTAACATTGGTCAACATGAACATATATGTTCCATGTGTGGATTTCTATGTTACAAATTTGTATATTGCACCATGTGCCCACCACCCAAGTCAAGTCTTCTCCTGGGATATAAAAGTGAAACTTAGGAACACAAATAGCAGTGTGGTGGTTGCCAGAGGGAAGGACATCAACTCTTAAACCAGGCTTAACTAAAAAGAAATCAGATAAAATCCCCATAAAAGAGGTATTTCTACAAAATAAACTGACAAACAAAAAAGATCTAGAGACACTGAAGCAGGAGGGGTGGGGGAGGTTAATCAATGAACTGACATGCGTATATGCATGGCCCATGGACAGCCCACAGCCCGGGGAAGACCTGGGGAGGGGGCGGGAGTGGAGTGGAGAGGGTAGATGGGGGGGAGGTTGTGTGAAAGGGGGCATCTGTAATATTTTCAACAACAATGATAAATTTTAAAAAGAAAAAATATCCTCAGGTGAGGATTAACACACACACAAAAGAAAGAAATGAGTATTTAATGAGTGAATAAATGCATAAATGTTTGTATTTTTTTCAGTTTTAATTTGGAGGGAGGAGAAGATAAAATCTAACAAAAATCATCCTAATTGGTTTTAGAAGATTATATGTAATATGTACATGTGGCTTATCCACACATACCTGTCGTATTTTAGCATATATGTTTTTTCCAGTTTGTTTTCCTTTTATTGTATTTAATGTCTAAATATACAGAAAGCAAAAAGGTTTTAATTCTTATATAGATCCACTCAATTTTTCCTTTGCAATCTTTCATTGAATTGTTATTGTCTTTCCCTACCCCCACAACAATCTGCCTATATTTCATCATTCTTCACTTTTTAATCTAAGTAAGTCACTATACATATTCTAAATTTTGAACAATGAAATGGCACTTTTTATTTAAAGCAGCAGTCTCTTGCCCTCCCCTTTGTTACTCCCAGAACCCAAAGGCAATCTTTCAGTGGTCAGTCACTGTTTTTGTTGGGGGCAGAAATATTAACCTTTTGCACTCGGATGTCGAGTGTGACTCGACACGGTTAGCATCTGTAGCAGCTCTTTTTATACTCTTTGAATGTATCAATATTTTGAAATATAAAAAATCCAAATAAATAAGTTTGTATGAAAAGAAACTCCAGTTTTTTATTCTACTGCCGCGCTTTGTAAAATCTGGGGTATTTAAAAAATTAAATCCTGAGTAGAATAAAGGAATCGAGAAAAAAGCAAGCGAGTGCAAAGGGTTAATCATGCTCTGTTAACCGTGACTGCTCTGTTCTGATTAGAGAAGGCACATTCTGATCAGCTGGGAGTTGTACAGCTGGGATGTGGGAGTTAACCTGGGAATGCAGTCCATTCTCCTTTTCCAAGAACTGCTCATCGTCATGGAAAGATGAACAACCTTGTTGCCTAGACAATGGAATCCCAGGCATCTGCCCCACTGTGCCTTCCACCAGCACGCAGCATTGTATTGAAACCCTGAGTTCTACCTCCTCATTTTACTGTCCAAAACCTTCAAAATCCTGTAAAAAAGCATCAGAACTCCCGTGAACTGGGATCTGAGACAGGACCTCAGGCTCCAGACGCTCCTCGCTCCTTACCTGGTGTCTGAACATGTCTATTGAACGTGTCTCCACGAGGATCTCTGGTCTACTCACTTTCAAAGTTATTTTTAAATAATTTTTTTATTGATTTCAGAGAGGAAGGGAGAGAGAGAGACAGAAACATCAATGATGACAGAATCATTGATCAGCTGCCTCCTGCATGCCCCCTACTGGGGATCGAGCCTGCAACCCCAGCATGTGCCCTGACTGGGAATCGAACCTCGACCTCCTGGTTGATAGGTCGATGCTCAACGGCTGAGCCACGCCTGCTGGCCGTGGTCTACTCACTTTAAAGGTGTGGACGAGTCACAGAGGGCCGTCGGGAGCTCCACCAAATGGTCCCCACTGACAGCCAACAAGGTGAGCTTCTTCAGGTTGAGCAGGGCATAGGGAAGGTAGGTCAGCCTGTTCTTGTACAGGAGAAACGTCTGCAGCTCCTCGAGCCTACGAGACGGAAAAGGGATTAGCACAAGGACTCCGCTTCCCAGTGAACCACCAATCAGTCCCAGTAGGAAATCCAAGAATTAGTTTATTTTTTATATGTGACCCTTATGAAAAAAAACTAACTTTAGAAATTAAACAAATTCCTGCCAGGTGACACAATTTGTGTTTACTTTGTATTTTTTTACTGACTTCATGGCCGATTGAAGACACAGATACAGCGGCAGCATAAGCACATTGCGCGGTATGCAGCAGGGGGCCTAATAAATTAGCATATCCTTCCCATACGGATGTCTATCCGCTATACTGTACACCCGGAACTGATACAAAACAGTGTTGAATGCAAACTGTAATCGAAAAACTTTTTTAAAAAAAATCAATATATTCCTCCCAGTGTCTGCCTCATTCCAAGGGTGAACAGGGCACGGGAAAGAAGTTATGAAAACAAACAGATTTCAGCCAATGTTTCCTTTTGTAGATCTTGAGAGTAGTTATTCCTCTCTCATCGTATTTTCTAACTTTACAACAGGAAGAAATCTGTGCAGGAAAGGAAATGAGCCGACGATGCTCCAATGCATTTTACTCTGGTTTCTGTTTTATTCTAACTCAGCAACTCCCTCTTCAGTTTTTTCTTTCATCCATTTGCATAATCCTGACAGACCCCATAAATATTTCACAAAGTCCCCTCATATCTCAAACCAAAGCAGTTCCCCTTGACTCTCACAGACCGAGGAAGCATCGCTGCACATCAGAGGTAGCAGGAGCAGAAAACAGAAACTGGAGATGGCCTTCAGACGAGGCCACTTTCGGTGTCATGCTATGTTCTAAAGAAGGTGGCAGATTTCAGAAGGCCAGAGATTTTGTTTCATTCACAACTTTAAACCCAACCTGCCCTATAGGCCACTAATAACATTGGCGGAATGAATGAATGAATGAATGAATGAATGAATGATATATGATTCAGTGTAATAATTATTTTTAAACATGAAATAGCTACAAGGATATAATTTGAAAACCTTAATAAGCATCCCAATTTTGTTTGAAAGATTATGTATAATAAATCAATACATGAAACTAATAAAAATTAACCTCACTGATATTCTAAACATAGAGTGATATATTTCTATTCCATATGTAATAATTTTACTTTTCTACTTCTCTAAAGAAAAGTGGATGATGCCATTCTATTGGGAACCAAAGTAAATTAAAATTCAACAAAACAAGGAAGATTTGTTCAAATGAACATATACAGGTGGGCAAAAGTAGGTTTACAGTTGCTCATATGAAAAACAATACAATAATTATTAAATAATATAAGAATTGTGTTTTGCATACTCACAATGTAAACCTGCTTTTGCCCACCCCTGTATATATACATGTACATGTATGATGTAGACTAGAAACTGTCTTATTATATAAAGAACCAAACTCATTTCCTAGAAACAATGAACTCTGGAGAATTCATTGATTTCAAAGACCATTCGTGTGCTATGCAAGTTTAAGAGGTTACGGTGTTTAAGATGTTAGTAACTAGTTCATATACCTCACCTTCAGAATGCGAGTAGCTACCTGTCTATATCTTGTGGCAGGTCATTCAGGCTATTGTTGCTGATATCCAACCACTGCAAACTGGACATCCTCAGGACACAGATGGGGACACTGGAAAACTTGTTTGCTGAGATATCTACAAATGTAACTTGCTTCAAATTACTTAACTAGAAAAGAACAACAAAATATTCTAATTACTTCTGTAAGAGAGAGAGTTAAGTTCGACTAATAACTTTTCAACTGGTGTCTCTTCCCAGAGGCATTCCTATGAATATACGCAAAAGAGGTCAAACAGCATGCTTTTGGACCACTGGGCATCACGCCGGGGTGCTCGGACAAGTGGCTCACAGTGGCT
Organism: Eptesicus fuscus; assembly: GCF_027574615.1. Classification (NCBI taxonomy): domain Eukaryota; kingdom Metazoa; phylum Chordata; class Mammalia; order Chiroptera; family Vespertilionidae; genus Eptesicus; species Eptesicus fuscus. The sequence goes on from NC_072490.1 coordinate 119,336, forward strand.
GCCCGAGCGGAGATGGTGGTTTCCTAGGTAAGCAATGCAATTTTATATCGTAAATGGGCAAACCAGAATTCTCAGGAGGTGATGGGAATATCTTAAAATTGAGTTGATAACATGTTTATTTATTTGTTTATCTATTTATTTATTTTCAGGGGAGAGCGCAAACACAGCCCCCACTACCATGAAACATGCAGTCGAGTTTCCCACATTTGGGAAATCCCAGGGTCAGCACATCCGGAGGGCAGTGGATGAGCCTCGCCTGGGGAAACCCTTCGTGAGCATGGTGGGAAGTAGGTGAAATGTACACTTACAATGACTGAATGTTCTGGTGCGTAAATTACATCTCCATAAAGCGGGGAAAGAACAAGGAACAGAGACCAGCCGAGGAGGCTGTGTCCCAGTCCAGATGACACACAACTTGGACTTGGACTAGGGTGTTGGTGGAAAGGTGCTGGGCAGTGGCCAGATGTTGAGGGCCTGCCTAAGAGGACTGACTTATGGCATGGAAGAAGAAAGGTCAGAGGTGACTTGGCTTGCTTGTAATCTGAACGCGTGAGAGGGCTGTGCCATTTTCTACACTGGGGAGGACTGGGGACGACCCCTCCTCCCACACAGAAGTTTTCAGGGAAGGAGATTAACACCCCTCCCAGGTCTGTGCCGGCAGCCAGGCCTTGTCCGGACCTTGCCAGCAATACCATTTTTAGCCTGTTCATAGCCTGCAGGACTATCAGGCTCTTATCTCTTCCACACAAGAGGCCTGTTGAGTTTCATTTGGCAATTAAAACCATTCATTTTCATCTGCTCCATTTTACCAGGAAATGATTTGAAATCATTTACCTAATGAGTAGAGACCAAAGGAAACTAATAACTACTTTCAGTTAATACAAGTCTTAAATCCCATCTGTGGGACTTGAGTTACCTACAAGTTGTGTTCAGTATATAAATTTTTACAGTTATACCCCCTTTATTTATTTCCAGCTGTTTCTAACGTATTTCACCATTGTGGATAAATAAATCAGGTCTGTATCACAGACAATAGGCATCATATATTGAACAGGCATTAAATACAAATATCTTGCATGAAAAGAGGATTTTTTGCCTGGTTTTCCTTTGATGGCATTTCTGAACTGAAAATCAGGTCCTGGCCTAGTGTAAGAACATTTTAAAGACCTTATAATAGCCAGGACATGGTGATTGAAATGTCAGGAAAATGTGACATAAAATATATGGGTTTCATTTTTCAAAGCTTCTTCCCCATATTATAGCCATTCCATATCATACACCAAATAAAAATAAATCATAGTGCAGACATGGTTACTTCCTTACTTCAAAGGGGAGCTCAGTTAATTCTAGATTTCCAGAACAATCCAGTTTCTCGAGATTTTCACACTCTCCCAATTCTGGAGGAATGCTCTTCAGATGGTTGAAACTCACGTTGAGTTCTTTAAGGTTCTTCAAACAGCCTGTCACCAGAAAAAAAAAGGAAAAAAATGACTATCACAATGACCGAAAGAAAATGAAACATGCCTAAACACAGCATTGCTGACTCGTGAGACTTCTAGATTCTGAGCACCTGGCCAAGGTCTGTACGTGCTGAGTTACACAGGCGAGACCGTGGCGTCACCACCCAAAGGGGACACCATGACCAAGCAGCTCTAGGAACACAGCACGGCCCTGCCTGGCGACTTCCTGGGGTGGGAGGGGGAGCAGTTCTCACGGCTGCCGCCCCTGTCCACCGGCTGCCTGCTCGCCGGCGGCCTGGGCTCTGCTGAGAGACATACCGATTTCAGCCGGAAGATGGGAGAGCTGGTTTTTTGGCAGATCCAGAATTCTCATCGCTTGGAAGAGCTTGATATAGGCAGGAATGGTTTCAATCAGGGTATGGCTTATGTGCCATTCTTTCAGGTGCGTCTGCTCCTTCAAGGAGTCGGGGAGCTCCTGGAACAGGTGAATGACAGTGGTTGGCACTAGGTCCTCAAGGTGGCCGAGCACGCACAGAGCCCAGGAACACGCGTGCTTGTTTTAAAAGCCAGACGCGAGGGGCACGCGCGACAGCGTCAGCGGAGACTGCCGGCTCCTGGCGTTTCAGAGAGAAGGCAGACACTGCGGTGGCCACTCATCTCGCAGGAAGAGAGGAGCCCAACCCGGAGCTGCCGGGAATTGGTGATATTATTCCAGTCAGATGCCGGGTCAGCACAGACAAGCAGGCTCACAGCCACAGCCACAACATGCCTTACTGTGTACACATGCGTTTAACATCTAAAAATACAGCCTGTCCATGCACCCGGCTGTTCGATTTGGCCTGCATTTCCCTTCCTCGGTAGTTGCTTTTCAAAATAACTGATAAACATGTACTATTTGCTGGGCCAAATTTCTAAATGTTTTTACGAGTCTACAGGAGGGAAAAGATGGACAGAAGACAGAGGACTCCCGACCAGGCTCCGCCAGTGTCCACGGGAGCCACCTCCCTGGGCCTTCGTGGAGGAGGAGCCTCGAGAACCTGGTTCAGAGCAGACCCTCTTGGTTTCTTTTTTAAAAAAATATATTTTTATTGATTTCAGAGAGGAAGGGAGAGGGAGAGGGAGATAGAAACATCAATGAGAGAGAATCATTGATCGGCTGCCTCCTGCACACCCCACACTGGGGATCGAGCCCACAACCCAGGCATGTGCCCTTGACTAGAATCAAACCCGAGACCCTTCTGTCCACAGGCCGACGTTCCATCCACTGAGCCACACCAGCCAGGGCCAGAGCAGACGGTCTCAAGGCAAGAGCGCTCACCCGCCAAGGCCAAGGCCTTGAGCTCAGCTCAGCTGCGGCCATCAGGACCTCAGCACCGCACTGAGCCGCCACTGGCCACAGAGACAGGAACACATCGACTCACCGTCCAGTGCTCTCCTGAAAGCTCAAACACAAACTTGCTGCTGCCTTTGCCCCTGCCCTCGGAAGGCGAGCTCTGCCGCAGAAGCAGGTTCCTCTCGAGCTTGTCCAGCAGCCGCACGCTGGTGTCCACGAAGCCGTTCCTGCAGCAGGCGGCCTGGGGGACGCCTCTTCGGCGGCACTCGGCCACGAGGCTCCACTCCTCCTTTATCCTAAACGCAGGCAGAGGCGCCGTCACGGGCAGTGCCCTCACCTGCCCGCAAAGGGCCCCTGGCGCAGCCCTCCCCTGGCCGGAAGGGGTGGGGAAACCTAAAACCCCAGGGTTGTGAATTACTAGCAAATTTGGCTTTAAAAAGTTAGAGGAGTTAGATAAAATTCCCGGCTAAAATTTCTCCCAAAGTTACCTACACGTGTGATTAATGATGGATAGTAGGTGGATAGTATCCTATCCTAGTCCTTGGGTAGCAGGTGGTGCCAACACAAGTTTTAAAAATGCAAGGCCACAGTAGGCAGCACCAGTTTATGAAACACCCGACTTCAGAAAGTCCCCATCAGCCACCCTGGGAAATTCCCCGCAGCAGGTGCACCTGTTATCATAAACTCCAGGTGCAGTCCGACGCTGGAGCTGGCTGGGGACCCCTCAGCACCCCTGTCCCCCGCCCACCAACACACACACACACCCCTTCTCAGTACTTCTCCTGGGTAATTTTCTGACCATTGTTTGTAGCTTTCCACATTGATGCCTCATCCCCCAACTTTACTGTAAACCCGTGAGGACGGTGGGCCACACCTTGCTGTCCTCGGGGTGCCGCACGGTGGTTACAGAGGTATGTTGCCTGTGGCGGGCCTCTCTCACTTAGTGGTTTAATATCTGCTCGGACCCTTCAACAGGCTAATATTCTATGAGGTACAAAACCAAAATTTGTGGTCGTTTTCCTTCAAAACTCTCAGGCACAGACGTTGTCTCAAAATAGGTCGCCCACGCACCCGGACCCTCCTCAGGGACTTGGTGGCGGGCGGGATCAAGACTTCTAGGAGGGGATGCCGAAACCGGTGTGGCTCAGTGGATAGAGCGTCGGCCTGCGGACTGAAAGGTCCCAGGTTCGATTCCGGTCAAGGGCATGTACTTTGGTTGCGGGCACATCCCCAGTAGGGGGTGTGCAGGAGGCAGCTGATCAATGTTTCTCTCTCATCGATGTTTCTAACTCTCTATCCCTCTCTCTTCCTCTCTGTAAAACATCAATAAAATATATTTTTAAAAAAGACTTCTAGGAGGGGCAACTGTAAAAGCAGACTCTGCGTGGCCAGAGGCTAAGTGACAAGTAAGAAGTTCCAACTCCCTGCGGCCACAGCGTTGTGCAGGGGAAAGGGCTCGGCTAAGTTACCAGGACCCTCGTCCTTGTCTTCCAATTTGGGATAACAACAACCACCTAAAACAGCCATATTTGCTTACAGTAGCAGCTTGATTATCCAGCATGATCAGAATGGGTGTTAGTTCGATCCTAATAGTTCACAAAAGTGAAGAACCAAGAACAGAGAGACATCCACACCTCTGCGTTTTGTTTTTAACTTAAAGTACAGAAATAGCACACTTGGCCAAGTTGGTGTAGAATGGGTGTGCCCATCAGAACCCCATCCTGCCCCTCCCAGAACAAGCACGCACCCACACTGCATCACGCGGGGTTCCGGCTGGGTCTCTTCACAGGGGATACACGTTACGGAATGCAAAGCACCTGGAGGTGCAGCCTCCCAGCTTGCCGTACTCTCCTCAGTCTTGTGTAGTGTTAATTCCATTGTGTGATTCACATTTACCACAAACAGTTTTTCCAAAACACTCGATTTTGTTTTCATCGACATGCGTTTACCTAAGAGCAGTCAGCCTACAAATCACACCACTGCAATCGAATAAAACTGGCATCAACATAAGGAGCCTTGCCTGGCGCCCAGCTCCTGGGGGAGGCTGACCTGCTGACACAGAGCAGCCGGCACCTGGCTCACAGGGGAGTGGAGAGTCAGGCGGCCCCTGACCCAGAACTGGCTGCAGAGGACTTGATCGCATCATCGCTGCCTTCCCTGGGCCTCGCACGGTGCCTGGGGTCCTGTGGGTCCCTACAGCTGTGGGTGCTACTTTATAGAAATCGAATGTTCATGCTGGGCAACAGCGTGAGGGTTCGAAGTTCAATAAGCGGGTGTCACTGACAGAAGGCCCAGGAGAAAGACGCCCCCGCCAGACACAGCTCCCGTCTGCGGGCCCTGCTCGCTGAAGCAGCTACAGGCAAGCACAGAAACATACTTTTCCAAGGCGCTTCTCTCCAGTCTCTCTGCCTCCTTCTTCTGCCAAGCTCTGTGCTTCTTGACGCGCGTTTCCCACAGGCCTCTGATGGCAGAAATGTCGAATGTGACCACTTTATGTCCCATGTTGGGAGCATAAAATTACCTATTTAAAAAATATATACATGTATGTCAGCTTCACCCACACACAGAAGGAGGTAGTCTTACCATGAATGTTGAATAGAAACATGATTGAATCAGTTGTCTTAAGTGACAATGAAATGCCTTGTTAGTTCAAGGATGTTCGGCTGGGCTCATATTCTTTATATATATTATTGATACATATATATATATATATATATATATTATTGATTTCAGAGAGGAATGGAAAGGGAGAGATAGAAACATCAATAATGAGAGAGACTCATTGATTGGCTGCCTCCTGCACACCCCCTACTAGGGATTAAGCCTGCAACCCGGGCATGTGTCCTTGACCAGAATTGAACCCAGGATCCTTCAGTCTGCAGGCTGACGCTCTATCCACTGAGCCACACCGGCCAGGGCTGTGCTGATTTCTTAAGGTCTCTGTGTGACAGTCCAAGTGCAACACTCACCCTAGGGTCACCTCCTCTACAACATCACACTTGTCTCAATGGAATTGTAGGTTCCCAGAGCTCCCCGGGAATTCCTCACGCTACAAGCTCCCATAATCTACTGAATTTAGTAGCAGCTAATCTTCCCACTAGGTTGTGACATACTCCAGGGTAAGTTTAATGAGTTAATCACAACACACACACACCTGGTTGTCTACGGCTGCACACCAGCCACCATTCAGTAACAAAAGCAAACATTGCACAAAGCTCCGTGAGCACTTTCCACCCTGGGCCTGACCCCACCCAGCCTGGGACATGTTCTGGGAGATGCTCCTGCACCATGAACGAGGCCTCACAAGCGACTGGTCTGTTCAGGCAGACTTCGAATGCCAAGAAAGTCAGACTCAGGCACGTCTCAGCTCTCACATCTCAAGGAGACTCAGCACAGTGCCTGGCACACAGTAGGCCCTTCATAAATATTTGTCAAATGAATAAGTGAATGAATGAAAGTGACTAAAAGAATTATATCCAGATTGCTTCCTTCTCAGGCCACTCAATGAGCTTTCGCTCTTCTTTTCACTTTCACAACTCATCTTTGCTGTTTAAGTGATTATTTGATCACTGCAAAAATTTATCAGGACATAAAAGTGCATGTCCATTCATTCCACTAAGCTATAGTTACCTCCCTTACCTATGTAAAATAACTTTCTAGAGATTGTTTTAAACTGCCCCTGCCTACAGCATCAAAATCTGGCTAAATCCATTTCCTGATTTGCACACACGGAAACTTGAGGAGACGCCCTGGGCCAGAACAGCTCAGCTAAGCCACTCGGACTTCCGAACCTCAGAAACTGTGAGATAATACAAATTTACTGTTTGAAGCTGTTAGGTGTTGGGGTGATTTGGTTCTGCAGCAACAAATAACATGGTGGACAGTAAGATGAGGGCAATTTATAAAAATCAGCCTCATTACAGTGCCCTCTGGTGTCTATACAGCCAGCTCTTCCTCGGACACATCCACTTGCAGGTCTCACACATATCTCGGAGAAACGTGATTTCTTCTAAACGTACCCATTTAAAACCAATCCATCCCTGGCTGCTTAATCCCCATCCGGAGAGTGACTCCATGTTTACCTGGAGGACACGTTTTCACGCTTTGTTTCCTCACTCTGACCACCCCTTTCGGGACGTACGCACACGCACACACACTGATGCACACACAGTCTCTCTCACGCACACGTCCCTTTCATCACCCAAGTCTTAGTGGGTGTGCGATTCTCATCACCAGACAGTGTCACATCTGGCCTCAGTTGTGCAAAAACCACAGCTGGTCCCCTGACTTTCCACTCAGCCACATCCAGTCCGTTCGTCACACGTAGTGACAGCCATTTTCCAAGGAGAACTGGATCGAGCTGCCTGCCACCGGGCACAAGTCCTCCAGAGACTTCCCTTTGGAACTCGAGGGAGACCCAGCTCCTCACAGCGCCCAATAAGCCCCTGGTGTGATGTGCCAGGCCCTGGCCAGCCCCTCCCACTCACCCCGACAGCTCTCCTCATGCTTGCCCCCTAGCTTCCCCCCTCAGACTGTTCACAAGCTCCCCCTGCCTGGACCAGCCATCTGGGAGGCCCCAGAAGAGCTCAGAGCCTGGCCCCTCAAGTCAGCCCTCCCACCCACACACTTGTGCACTGAACCCTGTGCATGGAGCCCCTTTACTAGGTGTGTTTCTGTCCCTTGATTCCTGGGAACCCTTCATACCTGGCATTTATGGGCACTCGCTAAATGCAGGAAGACGAATGCCTTGCCCCGAGTTAACAGAGGGAGAATGGATGCTGAAGGGATACATTCTAACAGCAGCAGGTGGATGCAACACAGAGGCTGCGCTGCTGTGGAGCCAGAGAGGAGAGGCCCCTCAGTGTGCGGGGGGAGAGGGGATGGGCTGGTCCTGCAGGAACCGTGAAGAAGGGGAAATACCTTCCCACGCCCCCCCCCCCAACCCCAGGTATGTCAGAGTCACTTCACAGAACCACCCGTGCCCCCAAGCCAGAGGGCATGACTGAGAACCATGTCCCCTGGCAGGAACACGCTCTCCACTCAGCCAGGACTCCAGGCAGGAGCGGGGCTGCTGGTCACCTTGTCCTCTCCTTTCCTGTCAAATGACAAACTGGCCTGGCCGAGGTGGCTCAGCTGGTTGGGCGTCGTCCAGTGCACTGGTCTGATTCCCGGTCAGGGCACATGCCCAGGTTTCAGGCTCGATCCCCAGTAGGGGGTGTGCAGGAGGCAGCTGTTCAATATTTCTCTCTCACATCAATGTCTCTCTCTCACATGGGTCTCTATCTCTCTCCCTCTCCCTTCCTCTCTATAAAAGTCAATAAAAAACCTATTTTTACAAAATGATAAACTAGATTGGGGGTGCGGGTGGGGCAGGGTTAGCATCTGAGAGAACCTGAGTGGGAAGGACCTGGGAGTCTGGGAGGAGACCAAAGTCCACAGTCCAGGCGCCGAGCCCTTCCTGGTGCCCCCTCTTTGAGGTCAGGAGAGGGTCAGGGGGAAGATGGGAGAGGGGAGCAAAGCTGGTGTCAAGAGGTCCCCTGAGCCGAAACCGGTTTGGCTCAGTGGATAGAGCGTCGGCCTGTGGATTGAAAGGTCCCGGGTTCGATTCCGATCAAGGGCATGTACCTTGGTTGCGGGCACATCCCCAGTAGGGGGTGTGCAAGAGGCAGCTGGTCGATGTTTCTCTCTCATCGATGTTTCTGACTCTCTATCCCTCTCTCTTCCTCACTGTAATAAATCAATAAAATAAAAAATCAAAAATAAAAAAGAGGTCCCCTGAGCCAGCCGTGGGGGGAGAGGCATGGCCCCCCTCCTGCCCGCCTGACCCTCGGGGTCCCCAGGGCATCTCCTCCCCTTGGGCAGGCTGACTCCAGGCCTTCCGGGTATCTGCCCGAGGGAAGGACAGTGACCAGTGGGAATTTCTGGGGACACCAGATACAGGGGGGACCAGAGGGCAGACAAGGGGCGTCAGTGGCACTAATTCCATTCTGTCCTCACTTAAGGCCACTGCCTGGACCCCAGTGGGAGTTTTCCGGTAGGAAGTGTGGGGTACACAGGGGCTCATATTCAAGTGAGGTCAGTATAGTCACAATACATCCCCAAGCTCTGAATTAAATCACATGTTCTGTCACATGATCAGGATTTCCCTGGGGCACCCTGACTTTTATTGTAATCTGTTAAGCTAGCAATGGGGATGGGGCACTTGGCTGCAGGTGGGATGAAGAGGACAGCTGAGTGGGGTGCCCGGGCCGGAGTCCTGCCTCCCGGTTACTGGTTACTGCTGCATGTCCCCGAGACGGTCACCTAGCTCTCTGAACCTCGGGGTTCTCATCCGGACACGGGGTGGAACAGCAACACTGAGCTCCTAGGGTTGGTGATAGGATCACGCATAATCCTGTCAGGTGCTTAAGACAGTACCCGACACCTAGTGAAGCTCAAAAAGTGTCAGTTATTTAAGAAAAAGAAATCAAGACGGACATTGTTGCCAACTAAGAATAAGATACAAATGAGAGGAGCAGAGCATCTGAGGATCTGTCTGCACCCCCATGGCTGGCAGAGGCTGGGAGAGCAGCCCCGAGGTACCGGGAGGGTCGGCTCTCCTCTGGGAGTCCCATCACTTTTTTTAAAAAAATGTTTTTATTGATTTTTAGAGAGAGGAAGGGAGAGGAAGAGGCAGAGAGAGAGAGGGAGGGAGGGAGGAAGGAGGGAGGGAGGGAGGGAGGGAGAGAGAGAGGGAGAGAGAGAGGGAGAGAGAGAGGGAGAAGGAGAGGGAGAGAGAGAAGAGAGAGAGAGAGAGAGAGAGAAGAGGGAGAGAGAGAGAGGAGAGAGGAGAGGGAGAGAGAGAGAGAAGAGGGAGAGAGAGAGGAGAGAGGGAGAGGGAGAGAGAGAGAGAGAGAGAGAGAGAGAGAGAGAGAGAGAGAGAGAGAGAGAGAGGAGAGAGGATAGGGAGAGACAGAGAGAGAGAGAGAGAGAGGGAGAGAGAGAGGAGAGAGGAGAGAGGATAGGGAGAGAGAGAGGGGGGGGGGAGAGAGAGAGAGAGAAGAGAGGGGGGGAGAGGAGAGAGACAGGGGGGGAGAGAGAGAGAGAGAGGGAGAGAGAGAGGAGAGAGGAGAGAGGATAGGGAGAGAGAGAGAGAGAGAAGAGGGGGGGGAGAGGAGAGAGACAGGGGGGGAGAGAGAGAGAGAGAGGAGAGAGAGAGAGAGGAGCACCCAGGCTGCCTCCCGCACACCCCGCACTGGGGATGGAGCCCAAGCCCAGGCCTGTGCTCTGACCGGGAATCCAACCACAACCTCCGGGTTCATAGGTCGCTGCTCAGCCCTGAGCGCCCGGGGCTGAAACACAGTCGCAGCTGAAACCCCTGGCGCTGGGGCCTTTCGTGCCGGGGAGGTCGCTCCCCCGCTGAGCCGCACGGGCAGGGCTCCCAGCGCTTGTCACCCCCCCCCCCGGCCGGGCCAGGAGGAGCCCCTCCCGGCAGACGCCAATCACCCTTTCGGGCCGGAACACGCAGACGGCGCTGCTCTCTCTCCCCGGACAGCGCTTGGGACCACCGAGGTCTGAGCCCGGCCTTGTCGGGGCGGAGTGCTGGGGGTACCCACCAGCCAGGAGCAGGAGTGGGGGACCTCCCCGGAGCCGCCCGGCCTCCTCTCCCCGTCCCCGCCCCCCGCCCCCGTGTGCCCTTGGGGGTGAGCACCCGGCCCGCCCAGGCACAGCGGGAGGTAACCAGAGAGCGCTGCCCCCCCCTCCCGGCAGGTGCCGCCCGGTCCCCGCAGCCCCCGGGTTTCCGGAGCAGCCGCCCGCCCGCCCCCCACGACGGCCACGACGGCCACCTACCGTGACTGCCGCCGCCCGCGCCCCTGCCGCCGCCGCCCGCCACTCGCTGGAGCCGGAAGCCCCGCCGCCAGCCGCGGGCGCCCGGGCTATATTTGTGCGCTGAGCGCATGACCCGCAGCCCGGGAGCGAGACCGGAGCCGCGGGCCACGTGCCGCCGGCCGCGCTGCCCTCTCTGCGGCGTGACTCAGCGGCGGGCGGCCGGGGCGGGGCCTGGCACCGGGTCACCGCACCTCCCGGCAGGCGGGGCTGCTGACCTAAGAAATCGACGGGTTTTGCACAAAACCGGCCCGAGGAGGGGAACGGGAACGGGCCGGTCTCAGCACCCCCGCTAGGGGGCGCCCTAAAGCAGGAGGAGAGGCAGGCGGCCCAGGGAATAGAAGGTTTTCTTCAATGTTCGAAGCAACCGGTGTGGAAGGTCTTGATTTTACCCTTACATGTTGTTGTTTTATTTTTCTTCTTACATGTTCTTGTCCCCCTTTTTAATTCCATAACACGTATGTGAGTTTAGGTCCTCTAGAGATTCTACCAACTGGGGAAGTATGATTTGTTCCTAATCCGACATCGTGACAATTTGACTATTAGTCAGTCATCAGGAATTTGTGCATCCCCCCGCAGCCCACACAACCCCCACCCTCCTGGCGACACTCCTCATACACCTTCGCCCTGAACAGGAAAATAATATTGTTTATTACTGAGCCACACCGGCCGGGCCAGAAAAACAATATTGTATCTCTAATTACAAAATGGTTTGATTTTGAAAGTACCATTTTCTATTAGTTGACATTTATAATTGCTGACACTTGTAATCAAATTACCATTTTACATTGTATACACCCGGGAAGAGCTTCGAAGGACGCCTGGAGGTAAACACGGGTGAGATCCACGTAGGAGGCACTTTCAGGGAGACTCTCCGGGTCTTGGGGAACCAAGGGAACCCCGCTGGCCTTCCCAGGTCTCGCTCCTGGGAGTCTGTCTGCCCATCCGTCTGTCTGCGGGGGCCTTGGGCCTCAGACTCAGGAAGTGACTGCCCTCTCCCAATTAGCAGCTCTTTGATACCATTAAAATGGCGTAGATTACTGGGCTTGTCTTATCTGGGTGGCAGGGGGAGGAGGGAGAACTCTGTCTCCTCACGGGGCTCAGCACAGAGGAGCTGGGAGTAAATATTTGTTGAATTTGGTTGGAAGGAGAAAAATTTGGGTGAGAAGAATTCTAAACCATAGCCATGTCTAAAACGCTAAATCAGACTTTTCCTGCCCTCACTGACGTCCAGTGAGGGCATCAAGATGAGCTTGTGTTACTTCCTACTTCCTCGGTGAACTCCTGAACAAGCGGCCCTGGAGTGGCATTGCTTCGGCTTCTTGGAGTTGCTTCTCTTTCCTCTTTGTTGGATTTCCTGGCTCAGGGCAGGAAGGGCTTCAGAGCTAATGGCCTGGCTGAGTCTCCAAAAACAAGCCAGTTCCAGTTCCTCTAAAACAGTGGTTCTCGATCTTCCTAGTGCCGAGACCTTTCAATACAGGTCCTCATGCTGTGGTGACCCCCAGCCATAAAATGATTTTCGCTGCTACTTCATAACTGTAATTTTCCTACTGTTATGAATCGTAATGTAAATATCTGTGTTTTCCGATGGTCTTAGGCGACCCTGCTAGCGGTTTTCAACCTGTGGGTCTCGGCATTAGAAAGGTTGAGAACCACTGCTGTAAAAGCTTCCTGCCAAATCATAGTCCAGAGAAAAGCAGTTGACCCTTGAACAACACAGGGATGAGGGGCACTGACCCCAAGAGCAGTTGGAAAGCCACATATAATCTGTGACTCCCCCAAAACTTAACTATTAATGGCTGACTACTGACCAGAAGCCTTACCCAGAGCAAAAACAGACCATTAACACATTTTTGTATGTGCTATCTATTATATACTCTATTCTTACAAGAAAATAAACTAGAGCAAAGAAAATGTTACAAGAAAACTATTAAGGAAGAGAAAATACAGAATTTATGAGAAATACACATATAAGTGTTAGGTCGAGGCAGGGGGGAAAGACCACAGCCATGCAAGCACCCGCAAGGTAGATGGTGACAAAGATAACTGGCGCCTTCCCAGACCCTTGCTAGCCTTCCCAGACCCCTGCCCAAGGCAGGAATTCCACACCTCTCATGCCCTCCACCCTCCCCTCACCAAACGGCTGTATAAAGGAAGTACCTAAGCCCCTGTTTTGGCGCGAACTCCCCTGGCCCACTCTCGGACCGGTGAGTTTCGCCCGGGAGCGCAAGATTAAAACCTCCCCCCCTTTTCCATGGCCTGGACTCTGTGTCTTGTTTCCTGCGTCGCAAACCTTTCATCTGGTACCGAAACCCGGGTGGGGATTGAGTGTGTATCCCATTTGGGGTACCCCTCCCCACTTGTCTCCCGGAACCCTCAGGCTTCTTTCCAGCTCGGCAGCGTCAGTTGGTGAGTCCCAGTCCCTGTTGACTCCTAGGGTCCTCCGTCGGCGTCTCTGTCCGTAAATCGCGGTCCGCGTCAGAGATTGCTTTCCGGGCGTAGCCCTCCGGACCTTTCCAGGAAAGGTTCTGACCCTGGGGTGTAGTGAAGACGTTCCTACTCCACCTCGGTCTCCGGCCTTTGGCCTCACTCTGATCCCAGGGGGTCGGCGAGAGACGTCTCCCACCATCCCTCGGATTCCGTCCGTAGCCTTGGCTCAACGATTGGGACGCTGATCCTTGGGCCTCGCTACTGACCCTAGGTTTCAAAATGGGCACCAGAAATCCAAAACTGACTCGCAGGCGCCGCTGGGTGCCTGCTCACCAATCTGGCTAAGCTGGGCCTGTCCCGGGATCTGCGTCCTAAACGCCTCGTTTGCTTCTGTACCGTGGCATGGCCTCAGTATGAATTGGACAACAGGTCACAGTGGCCTGAACATGGGACTTCGATTTTAACATCCTGACCGACCTTAACAACTTCTGCCAAAGAGCTGGGAAGGGGCTGGAGGTTCCATGTGTCCAGGCCTTTTTCAATCTGCGCTCCCGTCCCTCCCTCTGCTCCTTCTGCTCTCTCTGACTCTGTCCTCTGCTCCTTCTTATCTCTGACTCTGGATCCAGCTGCTCTCTCACTTCCACCCCTCTTCCTCCCGCCGAACGCTTTCGGCCCCCTCCTCTTTCTCCTCCTTCGCCACGGCTCCCTTTCTTCCCCATGGCAGGTGCTTTCTGCTTTCTTGGCAGCACCTCACCTGCCCACCCGCGGCTTCCGCGGCTGCAGGTACCACCACCGCGACCGCGCCGCTCCCTCCCGCGGCCGCCGCTGCGCTTTCTTCCCCGCGGCCGCAACCATCGCCGCCGCACAGCAGGAGAGCCGCCCGCCCGCCATCCCGCCCGCCGCTCCGAACAGCTGGCTCCCGCGCTCCGGGGTGGGGGAGCGGAGGCGGCAGCGGAGCAGGCGTGGGGAGGGCGGGCAGTGCCACTGACTCAGGCACAGGACGCCCCGGACAGCACCGGGCTCGGACCCCCGAACCCCCGGGTCCGCGGCCCCGCCTCCTCCTCCTCCTCCCCTCCGACTCGCCGGCCTCCCTGCAACAGGGCTCCTTCCGCCCTGCCTCCTTCTGCCCTGCCGTCTGCTCCCTCCCTTCCCCCATCCTCACTCCCAGACCTCCCCAGGCCGTTCCTCATCAGGAACCAGGCTGGGAGTACCCACTAGATACCCCGAAGGGCGAGAGGGGCGCCGACATCGCGACCAGATGCTCCAATGCCTGATAGCCGGCCTACAGGCCGTCTCCCACAGGTAGTTAATTTTGACAAGCTGAGGGAAGTTACTCAGGGACCAGATGAGAACCCGAGGTCTTCCTTAACAGGCTGACTGAGGCTCTGACCTTATATACTCGTCTGGACCCTGGGTCCCCGGCCAGAGCAACAGTTCTAGCCACTCACTTCATTTCACAGTCAGCCCCAGATATTCGAAAAAAGTTTAAAAAAAAAAAAAAAAAGGCAGGTGGCCCTCAGACCCCTGTCCGGGATCTGGTGAATATGGCATTTAAGATTTTAAATGCCCGTGAGGAGCAGGCAGAGTACGCCCGCCTTCAACAGGAGATGAGTCTGCAAACCCAAACCTTGCTACCTTTGGGGCCGGCCGGCAGCCACGTTTGGTCCAAAAGGGACTGTGCGTGGTGGGGGTGCAACGAGAGAATGCTTCCAGTGCAGAAACGAAGGCCACAGTGCCCCCAACCCTGGGCTCCAGCCCAGCCCTGCCCGGCGTGTGGTCAAAGTGGCCACTGGAAAAGTGACTGCCCCTGGAAAAGTGACGGGCCCTCTGCATCTCAACGTAGAGGGGCCGTCCTTCCAGGTCATGACCCACTGCTGGCCATGCTGGGACTGGCTGAAGACTGAAGATGCCAGGACTCGACGACCCCCATCACCCTCGCCGAGCCCAGGGTAATGCTCAAGGTAGTGGGTAAGCAGATCTCCTTCCTGATCATACGGGGGCTATGTCTCTGTCCTTGCCCTCCTTTTCCGGGCCATTGCCCCTTCCACGATCTCGGTCATGGGTATTGATGGCAAACATGCTCTGGCCTCAGCGCCTTCTCACCCCGCCCTCTCCCCCACTCCTCCCTCCCTAGAGAACAACTTTCTTGCTAGCACAGGCTTATCAGAAACTCAGTTCTGAATTCAAGCAGTTAGAGGCCTGTTCCAAGAAGTTTTAAAGTTAACTGTTGACAAGGATTTTAAAAGGACCCACTCACCTGGACGGTCCTGCCCCAGGGGCTCAGAGACAGCCCTCATCTGTTTGGCCAGGCCTAACAGAGACCTCCGACAATGCTCATTAGAACCCAGCACTCTCCTCCAGTATGGAGATGATCTCCTTCTCTGCAGCCCCTCCCTGGACATGTCTCAGAGGCATACAGCTGGCCTCCACTGGTAGGATTCTTCCAGCCTTCACCCCGCAGCCTACCTGTCCAGACAGCTTGATCCCACAATTCAGGAATGGCAGCCCTGCCTCCGGGCTCTGGCTGCAGCTGCTGCTCTCACCACGGAGGCCCAGAAGATTTGCCTCCAGCAACCCTTACAGGTCTTCTCCAGGATCTTCTGTCACACCGGTCCTTATCTCTCCTTGCCCCCTCTCCCATGCAGGAACTCCATCTCCTGCTCCTGGAGAGTCCTGACATCTCCCTAACTCAGTCCCCAGCCCTGAACCCAGCCACACTCCTTCCTGCTGCCTCCACCCAACCTGCAGCAAAGTACTCCTGCCCCGAGGTCGTCAGAGGCCCTCACTCAACCTCGGGCAGGACTCTCAGATCTTCCTCTCTCTAATCCTGATTTAACTCTGTTTGTGGATGGAAGCTCTTGTCTAGACCCCCAGGGACGTCAGAAAGCCTCGCGGACCCTGGATACGGCCTTCATCCCTCTTCACTTCGCCCACACTGCCAGAGGCAGCCACAAGTGCCTGCTCCTCCTGCTCACCCCAGGGAGGAATGCGCCCCAACTTTCCTACCCATCAAATGAGGGGACACCTCCCAGGGCAGGACTGGCAGGTAGACCTCACCCATATGCCTCCCCACAAGAAGACCAAATATCTGCTTACCATGGTAGACACCCTGACAGGGTGGGTAGAGGCCTTCCCTACTCGCAAGGGAACTGCTGAGGTTGTGGCTGAGACCCTAATAACACACATAATCCCCAGGTTCGGCCTCCCCACCTCCATACAATCAGACAACGGCCCGGCGTTTATATCAAGGGTCGTTCAGCAGGTTAGCACCTCACTTGGCATCTCCTGGAAACTGCACATACCCTACCGCCCACAATCATCGGGTAAGGTCGAGAGGGCCAACGGCCTCCTTAAAGACCATCTAACAAAACTCTCTCTAGAAATTCGCAGCTCCTGGCCGGATCTCCTGCCCATAGCCCTGACCGGAATCCGGGCTACACCAAGGAGCCCCACCTTCTTAAGCCCTTTGGAACTCCTATATGGGAGACCCTTCTTGCTCAACCATCGTCTCCCTACTGATCCTCCTCTCTTGGCCAATTATCTTCCATACCTGTCTCTACTCAGGCAGCTGCTCCGGGAACACGCTGACAGGTTTCTGCCCAGGCCAGAACCAGCTAACCAAGGCTCGCGAGGACCACCCCTCCAGCCCGGGGACTCAGTTCTCCTTAAGAATCTACATCCCAAGGCCTTGGAACCCAGGTGGACGGGACCTCACACAGTTATCCTCACAACCCCCACTGCAGCCAAACTACTTGGAGATCCATCGTGGCACCACCTCTCCAGACTCGAGAGGACCCCGGAGCAGCATGACTTCTATAAATGTGAGGTGTTGGGCCCCACTAAGGTCCGCCTTAGCCGCCCTCCCCCTCCTTCTTCTCCTCCCAGCCCTGGGCAACCTACACCCTCCTACACCTGCTTATGTGTGGAGGTTCAAGGTCCATGAAACCTACAACCAGGACAGCACACAAGTCACCCGACAGGTAGGATCTCAGGACTGCCCTCTGGCCGGATGCCAGGCGGAGATCCTGATTGCTGTCAACCTCCGGTCAGTGTCCAATGGTGGCCGACCATACGCCTGCTTTGCTTACGACCAGCGGAACCCAGACAGGTGTAATCGAGACGTCAACACCTATGGGGGTTGCCGCTGGTCAGGCTGTGTCATCCATGATGCCTACAATGAGGTCAGGTCTGGTCCCTTTTTCTGGAAGGACGGGACCTTCAACATCAGGGTCCGGGACCCCTGGGACCAGCGATGAGTTGCGGGCATTATGGGAAAACTATATGGGGATGGTTGGAGCTCAACCCCTTCAGGGACCATCTACATCTCCCGGGAATATGTCATGGCCCAGGAGGCCCAAATCCAGGTCTCCAAAAGCATCCTACAGGCCGAAAATTCCCTTAAAGGGAAGCTGCCTGATTCCCCCCGGGTAGAAGTCCTGTCTTCTTGGCTCCAACTTATCCAACACACTCTACTATTCCTTAACAAGACCCGCACCCTGCCCAATGTCTCGCACTGCTTTTTATGTGTCTCTCTCCAAAGACCTTTGCTGGCTGCCGTCCCACTCATGACTCCTCCAGGAACTCAAGGACATGGTGAATGTCAGCCTCCCCTGACTGGCATTCCCCTCTGGGAACCCGAAACTCCAGAGCCCACCTTGCCCCTGCGGATATGCTACCCGACCAGCAACCCGGTAACTGTGGGACGGGTCACTTGGAACTGTACCCAAAACCACACTGCAGCCAGTCCCGCCAAGGCCAGCCCGGGTACCTTCTTTTGGTGCAACGGCACCTTGAGCAACTGCATAAACTCCTCTGACCCCAGGCCTTGCTTCGGGGTCACAGTAGTTCCCCAGCTAACCTTGTATGGAGAGTCGGAGCTTGCCTGGTTGCTCCCTTCATCCCACCCCCGGGCCCGCCGGGCCGCCTTCCTCCCTGTCATGTTGGGGCCCTGCAGAACCGAAGGGCCCTAGACCTTCTTACTGCAGAAAGAGGAGGAACCTGCATGTTCCTTCAAGAAGAATGCTGCTACTGCATCAACGAGTCCAGAGTGGTGGAACAGAACGTGCAGACCCTGACTGAGCTGAATGAAGAATTACGTGCAAGACACTCCCGGGACAGCTCTCTTTAGAGCCACCTGGATCCTACCCCTGATAGGGCCCCTAATTCTCATCTGTGTCTTTTTTTCCCTAGCTCCCTGCCTCCTCAAATTCATCTGCTCCGGATCGCAGAAATGTCTCCGGTGACTGTAAACCAGCTCCTGCTCCATCCCTATACTCGGCTGCCCCTCAACCCGCCTCTGCCTGACCCTGGCCTTTAACATCCCCCACCCTCTTCGCCCCTGGTCAGCAGGAAGTAGCCAGGACGATTTCGGCGCCCCCTATCACCAAAAAGGCTGGGATGTTAGGTCGAGGCAGGGGGGAAAGACCACAGCCATGCAAGCACCCGCAAGGTAGATGGTGACAAAGATAACTGGCGCCTTCCCAGACCCTTGCTAGCCTTCCCAGACCCCTGCCCAAGGCAGGAATTCCACACCTCTCATGCCCTCCACCCTCCCCTCACCAAACGGCTGTATAAAGGAAGTACCTAAGCCCCTGTTTTGGCGCGAACTCCCCTGGCCCACTCTCGGACCGGTGAGTTTCGCCCGGGAGCGCAAGATTAAAACCTCCCCCCCTTTTCCATGGCCTGGACTCTGTGTCTTGTTTCCTGCGTCGCAAACCTTTCAATAAGTGGACCCGCACAGTTCCAATCCATGCTGTCCAAGGGTCAGCAAGCAGCACACGCATCCCATAAAAGACAGGAAACAATGCAAATACAAACAACAAGGAGATGCTGTTTTTCACGTACAAATTAGCAAAAAACTAAGAGGCATTGTAGCCAGCCGGTTAAGGACATGGGTGTGTGAGGAGAGGGAAGAAAGGGAGGAAAATTAACTTGGACAGGTTCGCCTTTTCACCAAGCGACTCCAGGGCTAGAGATGTACCAGCCGATGTCCTCTCAAGCACTCACCAGGATGCATGTTCACTGCGAAATGCAGGAGCACACCAACTGTCCATTCATTGATGAGATAATTTATGATGTGTCTGTAGAGGAGTTCATACAATATACTCTCCCCACTCACACATATGTAGTCCTCTCCCAAGCCCTTTTCTTCCTTCCACCCAGTTTATAGGACAACGTAGCTTTCAAGGGACTGGATTTTCAAGGGACTTGTCTTCCCCGCTGAGATTGAAAATTTGCGAGAGCAAACATCCGTTCTTCTAAACCCCAGCACCGAGACGTGTGGCAAATGCAGACTAGGTTTCCAGTTGCTGTTTAAATTCATTGGTGAGAACAGAAAGCCATTAACTTGCTAATGAATGGGCGAGGTTTCCTCACGAGCTGTTGGGTGCTGAGGGGGGAGGGGTCAGAGGCCCTGCCATCCTATGCTGGAGGGACTCCCCAGCCCAGCCTGTCTGAATGTTCCGGGAACAATGACAGGTAAGACAATGCGTCCCAAGAGTTGTATGATAAAAGTGGCCTTGTACCTGAAGACCTCACCACTACTCAGAAGTGGCTGGCCTTTTGGTTAACTCTTTAGTTGGGGTTTAATTCTCTATGTTCTCGACCAAGCTAACGTCTGTCCCATCTCCAAATGTGTTTTCTTCCTTGCATCTTAGACACGGGAAGTCTGTCTTTTGACCGTGATGTTTGTTGGTTTGACTGTTCTTGGTTGGGTGGGTGGTTTTAAGCCAAATGCTTACTTGTGTGGTTTTACATACAACTCCGTCTCCTGGCCCAGCTTTTAATGTACACCTCTGAGGGCGAAGTGAAAACTCCCAAGGCCAAGAGCGTCTGCTGGGAGGAGGCGGGCTGCCTGGGACTGGGGAACCCCCCTTCCACAGTGTCTCCTAACCCCAAGCCTGGTGCTCTGTGGTCTCGGACACACAGAACTCACTGGCTGGAGACTGGGTGGCCTCTGTCATCCCAGCAGTGACCGAGCAGAGGTGTCCAGCAGCCACTCTGAAGTCACCAGCCAACTCCCCCACTCAGAGGCTCAATTACAGCTGTCCTTTCTCCCTCTCTGCACGGCGGGGTCACTTCTCACAACTGGGTCCCCAGGGCCCAGCCCTTGACAGGGACAGAGTAAACGCATTAAATACCTGTTCAGTGAACGGCCTGGGGTCCCCACCCCATAGCAAACACCTGGCCACTCACACACCAGAGCCCTTCTATCCGGACACTGACGCTCTGTCTACCTGTGACCACCGACTTCCCCGCCCTCGCACCCTGAGGCCTGCGAGTTCCGGCCTCAGGTGAGGGACCTGGTGGGACAGAGAGGCTGGCAGCTGAACCCGGGGTCAGTCCCTCCCCCTGAAATGGGGAGGCCTTTGCCAGGGCCCTAGTTCAAGTTCTAAAGTCCCGTCACGGCCTCCGCAGAGAAGACCTGGAAACCCACAAATGGATGTGGGGTCCCTAGTGACGCCCAGGCTCCTCCCACCTGGAAGGGAGCAGGGGGAGCGCTCCTCCGAGCGCTGTCTTTGTTTCCCTGACGCCTCCCTGCACCTGGGGGGGGGGGGGCAGCCTCCCAGGCACCGTCCCCCCCACATCCGGCTTCCAGCCTCGGCCAAGTCCCCGGCCCCCTAAGAAGGCCCCGCGGGGACTTAATGGCCGGGCCGCCCGGGGAGGACGCTGCTGGCTATTGGCTGGGCTGCCCCCCGCCCTGCCCCCCGCCCCCCAATAAAGACAATTTCCATTTCACTCTCCCGAGCGGCCGGCGGGGGTGGGGGCGGGCGGCGGCGGTTCCTCCGCGTGGAGGTGTCTCGGCTGGGCCACTGGTCCCCCCGCGACACCAGGACTGGCCCCAAGGTCAGGGGTCCTTGTTCCCTCCGCGCGGAACGCCGTGCGCCAGTGTTTCCTTCGTTGCTGAACACGCCCAACGTCCGGGTCGTTCCCAAATACAATTTAACCCCAATTTCCAAGTCAAAGCCTGGCGTTTGCTAACCTCGCCAGCCACCAGGGGGACGCTGTGAGTTCCTCCCCATCTGCCCAGGGCGCCCCTCCTTCGAGCCCCATTGAAATTCCGGTCCTGGAAGCTTTAGCCTCACGTGTGGTCAGGACCCCTCCGGGCCCTTCCTGACTCTGAACTTGTGGCTCCTTCCTAGGCTCTCGGGCCCCCCCCCCGCCCCCCAACTAACTCCCCACTGCGCCCCGAGTAAGCCCGGGCAGGGCGCCGGGCTCTACACACCTTTCCTAGGAAAACGAAGATGAAAGCAAATTTCAGGAATTAAAACTTGGCAATGAAATATCAACCGCCTTGAGAGCCCCATACCGGGTGTTTAGAATTTCCTGATCAAAGCAATTACTTTCCGTCATTCTTCCAACCTGAATCGCCAACTGGCTGGTGTGATTGATTTGCCTTTTTCCCCCCAAAAAAGTAAACCTGATATTTTTAACCCACAGCTAATAGACATTAGGCCTGGTTAACCCCAGTTTTACAAGATCCGCCTTTTCCACTCGCTCTTTGTTCAGGTGGCTTCTCTGCCTCTCATCCCCTCTGTGGGGAGCTTTAGCGCTGTAACCGTGGGGGTCCCCCCTCCCTGCCCAGCCAAGGGGAGAAAGGAGACTCCCAGGCAGGCTGAGCCCCCACCTCCCACCTGGTTTCCCCCAGACGTCCTGGCTCCTGGCTCCTGGCTCCTGGCTCCGGCTTCTAGGACCTGGGAAACGCGTATTTCTCACCCAGGATATTTTTATTTTTAAACTCCCATTTCTATGTCAGTAAACCGATGTGTTCCTTTGGCAACGACAGAACTGAAGCCGTGCTAACCTTCCCCCCGAGTTGTTCAGAGCTGTGGGCGCGTGAAGATGGAGAGCTTCCCCTCCAGGTATGAGCCCCTTTCCTGTGAGCCTGTGGTGACAGAGCTGGAAGGCAGCTCCAGAGAGCTGCCAAAGTGACTGTGCCTCGAAGACTTTCCATCAGGGTCGGGCGCTGCCTGTGACTCATGTGTGAGAAAAGGTCAAAGTTGCAACCAAATTAAAAATCTGCTCCTGAGAAGATGCAAGACATAGACAGATTCAATATTTGCAAAACCACGGGTAGCAAAGAGAATAATGGGAAATGTTTATAACCTGAAAACGTTTCAAATGACTGGTTAAATGAAATAGTCAGCAAAACGTGACTTTGTCAAAGACACAGGAAAGGCCATATGTAAACATTATATGAAGGAGGAAAACACGTGAACTAGGTGGTCAGAGATTTACCCCGTTAGCTGAAGGTGCCTGTGAGGGCAGCGCCTCGGAGTCGGAGCGCCTACTGAACAGAGATGGCTGTGGGTGGCTCCGGGCTCATCAGGCTTCCTTCTGCTGTGACTGACTCCGTGTTTCAAAGGAAAGGGGCAGATGGGAGGAGGAGCCAGCCCAGAGGCTCCCCTCCGTGGTCTGTGGTCTGTCCTGGGGGAGCCTTTCTTCGCTCTGTTTTGCTGACACTGTCTGACTCCCCTTCCTAGGCTGATGCTGATCCTGGCCATTTCCAAAGCATTGGAACTGGAATTAGTTGCTGGTAAGAGACTTTGGGTTCTTCGGGTCACTAGCAGTTTTACGCAGCCCAATGCACAGACCCACGAGGTGGTTTTGTCCTTAAGGGTTGGGCCACCGCGAACATCCATCACAGGGAGACCTGGCCGTCAGAGCGGGCAGCCTTCGGTCCCAGGAGGAGCCTGCGATTCGTCATCGGCCTTTCCAGTTGGTGCCACCCATGAGCATCCAGGACAGTAAGAGCCGCCTGCCTTCGGTCTCCACGGTGGGGGTGTCACGCCGGGTCCTTCTCCTGTCTCCTGTCTTTGGAGCTCTTTCACCCGAGAGTGGGAACCTGCTTCTGGAGCGGGGCTGATGCTGGGACAGGTTTTCGTTGTGGAGGGAAGACGGGCATTGTGTGTGCACTTTGCGCCCCTGGAGTTTCCTTCGCCTGATTCCACTTCACGCTGGGGACCCGGGAACCACCACTGGCCTTTGCATGAACAAGATTTCTCTGCTGCCCAGCGGGGGGCTCAGTGGTTGAGCATTGACCAATGAACTTATGACCTATGAGCATTTGAGTCCCGGTTGGGGCACATGCCCAGGTTGTGGGCTCCATCCCCAGTGTGGGGCATGCAGGAGGCAGCCAATCGATGATTCTCTCTCATCACTGATGTTTCTATCTCTCTCTCTCTCTTTTTTTCCCCCCCAATTTTTTTTTCCTTTTCTTTCCCTCTCTCTCTTAAATCAATAAAAATATATATATGTATATTTTAGAAGAGTTATCTGCTCAAAGGCATGGGTAGCAAAGAGAACATTAAAAACCAGTCTTATTCTTGAGGTTTGTAATGTTTAGACATCAGCCCACACTTTCTGTCAGGGACCAAGGCGGCCACGTCCTTGGTGCTGCACTAGTCTTTGCTCACAGGAACTCGGCTCTCCCATCCCTCCACCCTCTCAGCCATCTCTCCTCTTTCAGGCAAGGAGCTCAACAAGACCTGCTGCCTGAACGGGGGGACCTGCATGCTGGGGTCCTTCTGTGCCTGCCCCCCCTCCTTCTATGGACGGAACTGTGAGCACAATAAGCGCAAAGAGTAAGCCATGAAATGGGGGGCTGCGGGGAGGAGAAGTGAGGACTTTAAATATGAATGTGCCGCCTTACCCGCTCCTCGCAGGAACTGTGGGTCTGTGCCCCACGACACCTGGCTGCCCCGGAAGTGCTCCTTGTGCAAATGCCAGCACGGCCAGCTGCGCTGCTTCCCGCAGACATTCCTGCCGGGGTGTGGTAAGTGCCGTTGCCCTTTCGGGTTGTCAGTCGCTGTGGGCACTGGGCCAGAGGGGTCTCATCGTACCTCGTGGCTCGCTGGGGACTGGCAGCCGGAGTTCTGCCGGTGAAAGTATCGAGGACTGCAGATGGGAGAGTGGCCTCGGGGTCCTTGGCATTTCGCCCTCGGTTGTCGCTGGCTGTGCTGCCTTTCGGGTGGAGAGCCATTCCAAGTCTCTGACATTTTCTAGTACGTGACCATCTATTGAGGAAAATAAACAAGAAGAAGGTTTGGCCTCTTAAAACACCGAGCGACTTTCTGGCGTTCCTTGCCTTCAGGCAGAGAGACCAGACCATCTCCAGGGGGTACAGCTCAGTTAGTAGCCACCCCAGCAGCAGGGTGGGGGCACCCAACTCCAACTATGCCCTTAAGTTATACCAGGGCCTCGGACCCATTCTTGTCCCTTAGGAACTTACGGGTCCTAAGAGGTCCCTGCACGGACCTCCTGGGGATTGGTCTGAGGACCCTTGCACCTTGTTGATTTGCATTGACTTGAGGAAAACAAGGACAAGAAGGTGGACATGAGGAGAGGGGTCTCCCCACCCGACCTGACCGGTTTCTAGGTCCACCCAGGTCCGGGGGCCTCTCGTAGTTCTGCCCCTGCAGGTGTTAGAAAGTGAAAACATTCTGTCCACACAGTAGGTAAAAGCGGTTGCTTCCTGTGAGGACAAGATGGGACCCCCACCACCACCCCCGATCCAGGCGGGGACTGTCTTTCCCTTTTGCATCCCTGCATGTCGGGCCCAGGACAGACGTTTGCTAAGTGTGAGTTGAATGGTTGGATGGGTGAGGACCGTATGCTCTTCCTGCAACATGCGACCCAAAACATGCTGTGTCCTTGCCATCGGGGGCTTGCCACGTTCTGCTGACCCCTGCCACTGAGGGAAGATGTCACCGGTTGGGGTGGGTGAGAGCACAGGTCCAGGGAAGGGCAAGTTCACAGTCGGCCTGTGGCAGCTTCTGTGGGAAGATCTGCCAGGAGTCTGAATCCACGGGGTCAGTACTGTTGATCCCATGAGCACCCGGTACTCAAATATTGAGCCCAACTGGCGTTAGGCTCGTGTCGATCTGCCACGTGTGTGGGCAGCAGGACCGACTGCCGGAGGGATTTCCTTTCATGACCAAACGTCCCTCCTTCCAGATGGCCACGTGATGGATGAGCACCTCGCGGCTGCCAGCGCCCCAGAACTGACGCCATCCGCAGGCACCGCTCTCATGCTGGCTGGCACCTGCCTCGCTTTGCAAAGTTCATGTTAGTTGACCTTTGTGTGCAACATTTGTCATGCGGACTTCACGACCTGTCAAGGCGGTCCCTCCAACGTCCCGGGAGCCGATTATTTGTTAGTTGCCTTGAAGTAGTGACTAGATTTCCATCATGGTCCCTGACATTCCTTACGGAACAGGAATACTTCCAATATTGCAGGTGGTGCCAGGCCACTGCAGTGAAGCGAATATCTCAATAAAGCGAGTCACACACATGTTTTGGTCCCCAGTGCACAGAGTTATGTTTACACTGTGCTGTAGTGTATTGCGTGTGCAATGGCGTTATGTCTAAAACAATGTACAGACCTTAATTTAAAATATTTTGTTTCTGAAAATTGTTTGCCATCATTTGAACCTTCCGTGAGTTGTCATCTTAGCAGATGAGGGGTATTGCCTTCAATTTGTAAAAACAAAAAAACAACAAAAACACAATATCTGTGAAGCACAATAAAAGAGATTTGCCTGAACCAACTACTTACTAGGTGTACAATTTAATAATGCAGATTTTTTTCGATAGATGGAGTTACACATATGTTGATATATATGCGATTTGATATGTATGCTATTTTGTTGTATTGCTCCTTCAGATGACCACTTGTTCTGATCAATGGCACATGCACTTTCTGAGCAGCACTTCAAAACACATGAAGAAGTGGAAAATTGGGTCTCTGAATGGTCTGCCTCAAAACAAGAAAAGTTCTATTGGGACGGTATCCACGAATTACCTGAAAGATGGGGGAAATGTGTAGCTAGCGATGGACATTACTTTGAATAAAGCACTTTTGATGTTTCTCTTGTTTATAAAATTATGTTTTCTCTGATTATAAAATCCGCATTATTACGGTTAATAATGTGGATTAATTATTAGCCAGTTAATAATGCGGATTAACTATTAGCCGGTTAATAATGAAGATTTTGTAATCCAAAGAAAACATGATAATTTCAAGAGAAACATCAAAAGTGCTTTATTCAAAGTAATGTCCATCGCTAGCTACACATTTCCCCATCTTTCAGGTAATTTGTGGATACCGTCTCAATAGAACTTTTCTTGTTTTGAGGCAGACCATTCAGAGACCCAATTTTCCACTTCTTTGTACGTTTTGAAGTGCTGCTCAGAAAGTGCGTGTGCCATCCATTGGAACAAGTGGTCATCTGAAGGAGCAAGGGCTGGTGAATACAGCAGGTGGGTTCATACTTCCCAGCAAGATCTTTTAACATGTCTTTAACTGGTTTTGAAGTGTGTGATGGTGCATCATCATGAAGCAAAATTACTTTGCTGTGTCTTCTGGCACATTCTGGTCACTTTACGATCAAAGCGTGGTTCAAATTGATTATTTGTTGTCGGTAGCGATCAATATTAATGATTTCACCTGGTTTTAGAAGCTCATAAGACACCACACCTTCCTGATCCCACCAAACACAGAGCATTGTCTTCTTTCTGAAGCGATTTGGCCTTGCAGTCGATGTTGACGGTTGACCTGGATCAACCCATGATTTTGTGCGTTTGGGATTCTCAAAATAAATCCACTTTTCATCGCTAGTCACAATTTGATGCAAAAAAGACTTTTCTTTCATGCCGTTAAAGCAACATTTTACTGATGACTTTTCGGTTTTCCTTTTGTCTTTCGTTCAGTTGATGTGGCACCCATTTTCCTTCCTTTAAAATCTTTCCCATTGCTTATAAACAATCGGACATTGTTTTCTGAGCAACGTTTAATCTTCCTGCAAGTTGTTTTTGAGTTTGTCACGCATCTTCATCCAATAATGCTTGTAATTGTTGGTCTTCAAACTTTTTTGGTTGACCTGGACGTTCTTTGTCTTTCACATCAAAATCATCACTTTTAAAGTGTTTAAACCAGAGTTTACAAGTATCTTGAGATGGAGCATGTTCACCATAAGCTTCCCGAAGTATACAATAACGTTCAGCAGCACTTTTCTTCAAAATACTTGTACTTCTCCCTCTTCAGATTAAAATCTAACCTAACGTGGGACTGAAGATAAAGCTTTGAGTAGGTAGAGTTGGTCACAATCCGTTAAGCCAGTGTCTAGAAACAAAATGGAAGCATCTGTAAGGGGAGCAATGAGAGGGGACAGGCAGATGCTGGAGGAATGAAGGGTCCGTGTGGCCATGGAGACCAGTTAGAGAGGAAGCAAATGGGAGAGGGCAGAAACAATATGATGATTACTTGATTGATGATTTATTTGATGGACACAGAGAAGCAAGTTAAAAAGCTAAATTGAAGGGCAAGTTTCTATAGAAAGCTGTAAAAGACAAGGACACCCGTTTTTTCTCAAGGCATTGTAAAGGGAATAAAGTCTCCTTGGAAAAAAATTATATCAAAAAGAAGATGGCGACCGGCAGGAAGGTAGGGAGAGAGAGAGTGTGAGTGAGGAACCCATAGAGGAGAGTGTAGACGTGTGTGGTGTGTGTGTGTGTATGAGCTAGGGACAGTTAGATTCTGCACGTCTTCCAAGGGGCTGCCTAACCGGGCAGTCCTAGACGGCGGAGCCCCGCGGACACGGAGACCACGTCATCTTGAGAAACAGAGCTGCCTGAGACTCGGATCTTGGCTTCTGACACAAACCAGGACCCTGCAGCCACTGGGGACAGAGAACTGCTATCACAGCTTCAGACCAACATACAACAAGAATCCAGACTTCCCGGCAGATTTCCGTGAGTCGAAAAAAATTACATCCAAATTTTCCTAACAAAGGATGCTTAATCGGTTATGAAAGATGAAACAGAGGCCGGAGACCATGGGATACCAGGACACAGGCTTTATTGGAGATCACCCTGCCGGCCGCCTTCCAGAGGGAAAAAGGAGAGAGAGAGAGAGTGAGAGAGAGAGAGAGAGAGAGAGAGAGAGAGAGAGAAAGCGCTTGCCTTGCTTGCTGGGGTGAGAGTGCCTTTTAAGGGGAGGGAAGGAGGGGACGGGGCTTAGGGTACTCAGCCCACGCTGATTGGTGGTTTCATGTAAGGTACATGGTTAGGGGCCTATGTTACCAATATATTGAGCTGTAAACCAGGTGATAAAACTACCGTAAAATGGGTGTGTATGTGCGTCTGCCCAGGGAAGACAGGAAGGATTCTGGCCCGAATGAGCACTGTGGTGACTTCCGGGGGTGCCGTGACCCGTGCTTTGCGAGGGTGTGTTTTCTTTCCTCTGCACATTGGTGTTTTCTGTGGTGAGAGTGGCTGCGGTACATCTGTTTTCACTCGTGAAACAGGAACCGGGAGTGCGAGGTGGTGCGAGGTGGTGCTCCTGGCTCTGTGTGTGCTGCTTCGGGTACTGATTGATCTACGACCCGTATTTTCCCAAATGAATGCCCTGCGGATGCAACATTCCCAAGATGTGGGATTTTTGCCCAATGAACAGAGTTGAGGCAGTGAGGGACGCCCCAAAGAGCTCAGAGCAGGGAGGGGTGGCCCGGTATGGAGGGCTGGGCTGGCCCCTCACTGGCATGGGGTCAGTTTCCAGGTGTGTGAACCTGGTTCAACCCTCCCAGTGTCATTAGAATTGAGGGAAAGAAAATAGAACACACGCACAGAGGAGGTTTTCAACAAATGTCACATCTCTTCCCTTTCTACCTGCCTACTGACCACAGAGGTTTTAAAACGTTCTTTTTCCCAGAAATGGAAAATTAAAAATAAACTTTGGGTTACTGAGAGAAGGCATCTCGTCTGCATGCAAAGACCCATCGCCACTGGGCGAGGCGGGGACAGTGTTTCCAACCTTGGCATTCACATACCGTCTTGTTGGGCCACATCATCTGTATTTACTTTTCTCTTCACATCAACTCCGTTTATTGTAAAATACACATAATGTAAAACTCACCATTTCAACCATTTTTAAAAATATATATATGTCTTTATTGATTTCAGAGAGGAAGAGAGAGGGAGAGAGAGATAGAAACATCAATGATGAGAGAATCACCAATCGGTTGCCTCCTGCACGCCCCCTACTGGGGATCAAGCCCGCAACCCAGGCATGTACCCTTGGCTGGAATCGAACCGGGGACCCTTCAGTCTGAAGGCTGATGCTCTATCCACTGAGCCAAACCAGCTAGGGCTCAACCATTTTTTTAAGTCTAAATTTCAATGGTGCCCTAGCTGGTTTGGCTCAAGGAATAGAGCGTCGGCCTGCAGACTGAAGGGTACTGGGTTCAATTACAGTCAAGGGCACATGCCCGGGTTGCAGGAGGCAGCCAATCAATGATTCTCTCTCATCATTGATGTTTCTATCTCTCTCCCTCCCCCTCTGAAATCAATAAAAATATTTTTTTAAATAAAATGATAAAGCTCATTGGCATTAAGTGCACTAACGTTATTGGGTAACCACCCCCCACTCCCACCACCACAACCATCTCTAGAACTTTTTCATCTTCCCAAACTGAAACTACCCATTAAAAAGTCTCTCTCCGCCTCCCCTCCTCCAGCCCCTAGTACCCCCCACTCTATTTCCTGTGTCCATGAACCTGACTATCCAGGTACCTCACGGAGGTGGAGTCACAGAGCACATGTCCTTTGTGACCTGCACTCCCCCTCCCACTGTCCCCCACCTTCACCCTACCAGCATTGGGGGTAGGGCTGAACTCGCCCACAGGTCTCAGATCCTGTAACACTCCATCACTGATCTGTTTCCATATCTGCCTCCCCCACTGGATGTGAGGACCCCAGCCAATCACTGGGGAACCTGGAACTGCTCTCTGGGTGCGGGGATGAGTGGCGGGGGAAGGGGTGAGGACTGCAGGCTGGGAGGTTCCTTATCTTCCTCATTAGCAGCTCTGTGTTATAAGACAATTAGCACTTGGGACCCTGCCCACATCCCGACAGGGAAGATGATGAAAGGGAGAATGGTGCCATTTACCAAGGGCCCCACAGAGTCTGGCGCCTCCAGGAGTCCGAGCTTCCCTGCAGACCTGGCCAGCGCCATCTGCTGGTGTAAATAACACGTCTCCTAAGCAACTCAGCCCTTCTGAGCTGCACAC
The DNA here is from genome assembly GCF_027574615.1 of Eptesicus fuscus. Taxonomy (NCBI): domain Eukaryota; kingdom Metazoa; phylum Chordata; class Mammalia; order Chiroptera; family Vespertilionidae; genus Eptesicus; species Eptesicus fuscus. The sequence goes on from NC_072490.1 coordinate 149,491, forward strand.
CATTCCATACGTTGAATGTCTGTGTAAATTCACCTTCCCAGATGAGCCCAGTTCCATAGGGATCCTCACCAGGTCCATCTCCCTGGCGGCTGGCGGCACGTCTGTTCAGCACACACTGACAGGCCCGGGCCACGCCCAGGTGAGCCCTGATGAAGGCCCCCGACCCTGAGCTGGGCCTGGGGAGCGGAGCAGCCTGGCCTCTGCTGCGTCTGAGCAGAGTGACCGGGTGGTGCCCGAGCGGCTGCTTCCGCCCACAGGGGCCCTCGGGAGCCTGGCCCACGGGACCTGCGCGAGGAGAGAGGGCGGGAGTGCCTGGCGTTGCAGCAGATCCTTGGTAAATTGCCTATCACGTCTCAGCTTCCCTGCACAGAACAGTGGCCTTTACGAGGAAAGTGCCATGAATAACATTTGTGCCGTCACAAGTATAGAGCCAGGCATGCTGCCAAGGAGACATTCGGTCCCCAGGGCCAGACGGTGGAGACTGGACTAGAACTTACCGTCTGCACTGCCTGGTATGGAAACCTTCCTTTAAAACATTTTTTTAATTGCTTTCAGAGAGGAAGGAAGAGGGAGGGAGAGGGAGAAACGTCAATGAGAGAGAATCACTGGTTGGCTGCCTCCTGCACGCCCCATACTGGGGGATTGAGCCTAAAACCCAGGCAAGTGCCCTGACCTGGAATCGAACCGTGACCTCCAGGTTCATAGGTTAACACTCAACCACTGAGCCACGCCGGCCAGGCTGTATGGAAATCTTAACAAGACAAACCACTGAGTAATTTGTTGTGGGGTCGAACCCTGGAGTAAAAAATAAGACCACCGGAGGCTGCTGATTGATTAAAAAAAAACAGGCAAGGATTTATTGAACTGGCCAGGACGGCCGAGAGGGCACCACACGCAGGTGGCCACCCTCACGACCGCGCTGTCCCCGGTGCAGGGAGTCCTTTTAAAGGTCCAAACCCCAAAAATTTTCCTTTGTTCTAAATTCTAAATTCTAAAGGCTGGGAACAGCCTGCAGGGGGGTTCCCAGCCCCTGCTGGACATTGGAATGTGGCCCTATCTTGGGAAAGCAGGTGTTTACAGAAGCAGACCCAAGCGGAGTCAGTAATCTCTAAAGGTTATCTACAGTTTCTACTCCTGGAGCTACTGAGTCAGTGGGAATCAATCTCCTGCAGTCCTGGTCCACAGGCACAGGAACATTACCTTGTGAGTCTCCAGGTCTCAGTCTGGAAGCTGAGGTAACCACCCTATTGTCCAAGCAAGCAAGTGCGTGCAGAAGCCAGAATAGCAGGGTTAAAATTCAAACAGCAGTTTTTACCTAGGTATGGTTGCTACCATACTTCATAATTGTGGGGCTCAGTGCAGAGAAAACCCAGAGGCTCTCTAGACCTCACTGTCCCTGTCCCTGCGTGGGGGATGATATCAACACCATGTCTGAAGGATCCTTGTGAGGATGGCATGAGAGTGTCAGGGTCCTGCTGGACTGAGTCCGGCACATGGTCCCAGCCACGTCAGACCTGCCCAATGCGGTTGGCCAGGTTTCCCTGGGCTGGGCTGGGCTGGGTGTGTGGATGTGAGTTTCAGCAGTTATTCTGGCTCCTGGCCACCTGGGGGTCACATGAGGAACACGTGCCCCCCCTGCACACACGTTCCCGCTCACGGGTTCTGGTGGAGAGTGGAGGAGGAGCCCCGTCACGGTGTCACTCAGCCTGATCCCTGCTCCGTGAGGCCCGGCCAGAGTGCTACCCTTAAAATGTAAGGCCGTGCTTGGCCCGGCGTCACTGGACTCAGCAGCCTCGATCTTACTGTCTGGAAAGACCCCAAAAGAGGACGGCCCAAAATACTCTTCTCCGTGTCTCTGCCGGCGACTCTGCCCCGTCCTCATTTTTCTTTAGAGATGACAGGGCAGACTCCGGTGCAAACGCTGGTGTGATCCAGGGCGGCCCACCAAGCAGGAACGGCTTACAGACGGTCAGGAGCAACACACAAGCCCAGGCCCCAATTTCGCAATCCTATCTGTTACCAAGCATGATTTATACAAGGTCCTTGAAGACAAATGGCCAGGGGAACAGACTTCTAATTCCCTACAGATGCGTGCATCACACGGAGTCCAGGCTCCTGCCCCATGAGGACCCCAGAGCCTCGGGGGGCCTCTGGCCACGTATGCCAAGGACGGCTTTTTGGGGAGGCCCAGCTCCCAGCTCTGAGTTGGGATCTGCAGTGGACAGAGATCTGAGCTGCTGGGGAACCAGGCCTGTGAGTCAGCCATTCTGTCTGTCAAGGCCCCCCACACCTACCTCTCTCTGGGCTTCTATTTCGACCGTGATGGTGTGGCTCTCGAGGGCAAGGGCCACTTCTTCCTCGAGTTGGTGGAGAAGAAGCAATAGCGTGCTGAGAGTCTCTTAAAGCTGCAAAACAAGCACAGTGGCCGCATTCTCTTCCAGGACGTGCTGGAGCCTCCCCAGGATGAGTGGGCAAAACTCAGGACGCCATGGAAGCCGCCCTGGCCTTGGAGAGGAACCTGAATCAGGCCCTTTTGGAGCTGCAGGCCCTGGTCCTACCTGTGCAGACCCTCAGCTCTGTGACTTCCTGGAGAGCCACTTCCTGGATGAGCAGGTGAAATTCATCAAGAAGATGGGCAATCACCTGCTCATATCCGCAGGCTCCGGCCTCCAGGCTGAGCTGGGCGAGTATCTCTTCGAAAGGCTCACCCTCAAGCACGACTAGGAGCCTTGGGAGCCCAGAGGCCTTTGTGGGACCCCTCTGCATTCCCCTGGTGTCTGGCTTTTGCCTGAGCCTCTCCCCGAAACTACTAACCATTCTTTTAACCACCCTGAAGCCCTCTCCCATGCATTGGACCAAATGAAACAATAAAGCTCTTTGCAGCAAAATCCTATATAATAAAAGCCTAATATACTAAGTGTCTGTTCATTAGACCATTCAACCAGTCGCTATGATGTGCACTGACCACCAGGGGGCAGACGCTCCCACTGGTAGGTTAGCTTGCTGCTGGGGTCCAGCCAATTGGGACTGGGCGAGATGGGCCCAACACACCCTGGAGCCCTCCTGCAGTCCCTCCCCGCCCCAATCATGCAATGGTGGGGTCCCTCCGCCTGGCCTGTGCCCTCTCACAATCTGCAGGCCAGGCAGAGGGACCCCACCAGTGCACGAATCCATGTACCGGGCCTCTAGTAAGTAAGTAAATCTATATATATATATAAAAGCCAAAGCGATCAAACCAACAACCAGTCGACCGGTTGCTATGATGTGCACTGACCACCAGGGGACAGATGCTCAGTGCAGGAGCTGCCCCTGGTGGTAAGTGTGCTCCCACAGAGTGGTGGCAGGCGCAGGGGGGCCATGATGAGCAGAGTGACACGGACTCTTCCCCGGCCGCCTGCTGCTTCTCACACTACTACATCCCTCGGGGGATGTCAGGCTGCCAGTTTTGTCAGAGTGCCTGTTTTGTCCCGATCTGATAGGACGCAGGCCAGGCTGAGGGACCCCACTGGTGCACAAATCTGTGCACTGGGCCTTTAGTCTTATATAATAATCCTCTATAATAAAAGGGTAATATGCAAATAGACCAAATGGCAGAAAAAGCAATCAAAGCGTAATATGCTAATGATATGCTAAGGCTGCTCAACTGCTCGCTATGACATGCACTGACCACCAGGGGGGCAGACAATCAACTGTTGACCAGTCACTATGACGTGCACTGACCATCAGGGGGCAGATGCTCCAACCAGTAGGTTAGCTTGCTGCTGGGGTCTGGCCGATCAGGACTGAGCAAGATGGGCCGGATGTGCCCTGGAGCCCTCCCGCGGTTCCCTCCCCGGCCCGATTGTGCACCGGTGGGGTCTCTCAGCCTGGCCTGCGCCCTCTCTCAATCTGGGACTCCTTGGGGGATGTTGGAGAGCCGGTTTCAGCCCGATCCCGCAGGCCACTCCCCTTGGGAGGGCACCAGACACAGGGCTCATGGCTGGCGAGCACTGCTGTGGCAGCACGAGCCTCTCCCGATTGGTACTGATTGGGCATGAGCCCGCGGCAGGCACAGTGGGGCCGGGATGAGTGGGAGCAGCAGGTAGGAGCTGCAGGCGGTGTTGGACTGCGGGTTTTGGCCCGATCCCTGCAAGCCACCCAGAGGGACCCCACCTGAGCACAGGTTTGCCCAGAGTTAAAGCCACACCCAGCCCTGCTCCAGGTGACTTAGTTGGTTGGGCATCGTCTTGAGCACTGAAGGGTTGCTGGTTTGATTCCTGGTCAGGGCACATTCCCAGGGTTGTGGGCTCAATCCCAAGTAGGAGGCGTGCAGGAGGTGAGGCAGCTGATTGAAGTTTTGCTCTCACATGGATGTCTCTCTCTCTCTCCCCCGCCCCCCCAGGAGTGGCCCCAAATCTACTCCTCTTCTCCCCTATGAAAAAGCCCTCAGGCCCTGGCTGAGTAGCTCAGTTCATTACAGCATCGTTCCAATATGCCAAGGTTGCAGGTTCGATCCCCAGTCAGGGCACATACAAGAAATAACCAATGAACTAATAAATAAGTGGAACAAATCAATCCCTTCTCCCCCCCCCCCCCGCCACTTCCTCTCTCTCTAAAATCAATAAATAAAAAAATTTAATGGATTAAAAAAAAAACAACCCTCAACTGCACGATCTGGCTCTGCTAATACCCCACAGGTTCAAAAGCAGCCGCTCCACCTGCTTCACTGCCCCCGGCATCATCACTGAGGTCCAAGCATCCACACTTAGGAGCCGGGACCAGCAGGGAGACAGCCTGCGTCTGACAAAGGGCTCTTCCAGATGTGACCCAAGGACAGAGAAGCCATCACCCTCAGCTGAGAAGTCCTTGGTTTGGTGACTGTTCCCTGGGAGATGTCACCACGGCCAGATCCTGCGGGGAGGGGGGGGGCAGGGGGAGCAGGCTGTGAAGTGCCTTCACCACCCTCCATTCGGATTAGCGGCTCCAGAGGACAGCAGGCCTCTCTGAGTCATCCTGTAAAGTGACTCCAAAGTGTGACTTGTCACACCATCCGAGGCTCCTTTACCCCAGGGTGGAGGGCGGCTTTGCCCGGGCCCAGCAGGTTCGTGCTCACGGATAATCCCGAGCATGTTCTGAACAATAACTCGTTCCAGCCAAGTCATGGTCCCCGCAGGTTCTGCCAGAGCAGCGCTCTCCTGCCCCTGGGCGGGAGGAGAGCAGGGCCTGGGGGCTATTTTTCACCAGGTAGGAGGCCACCATGTCCCTGGAATGAGACCTCGGTGATTCCACGGAGGCATTTCTGCAGCTCCTCCCGCCGAGCATATAAAGGGCGGAGACCCTGCGGTCCCCGGACCAGGCGAGGCCTCCGGAGCCCAGGAGCTGCGCTGCGCTGCGCTTCCCGCCCTCCTTTACACCATCCGGACCTCGGCAGATTCATCTCAAAGGTAAAGGGTGCGCACTTGAGTGCCGGGGAAGGAATTCACCGTGCACTTCTTGGGAGTGAAGTGCATCTACTCCTTGCAAACCTGTCTGTCAGCCTCTAAAATTCACCTTCCCTTCTGAACCCTCACCTTGCATCTGCTTGACATGACTTAGACATCCCCATGGGGCTTTTCGTATCTAATTATATGTTTAGATGATGCATTTGAAACCAGCTAAACTCAGTGCCAGTGTTCACTTAACACTGTGAGCAAACACAGGGAGTGCATTTTGAGAGAGAGGTGCTAACTCCCCCAAACCAGTGCCTCAGGGACCTCAGAGAGGGACGCTCACCCACAGTGGGCTTCACGCAGACGAGGCCTAAGAAGATGACCAAGTGTGGGACATATGGTGGAAGGGAGGCTGTGTGTGCTCAGGTTATGAATTTATCACACCTACACTGCGTGGAGCCACCACCAGTCAGCACACCCAGCAAGGCCACAGGCCCCATGTTGTGCCTTTGTGGTTAAACTCTCCTCCTCACCCAGACAGTTCTTACAGTCGGTCCTTCCACGGCTGTCACACAAATGGGATCATAGATAACACATAATCTATTTTAGTTTCCAATCGCTGCTTCCCCTCGGTATAACTTCTGGATCCATCCACGTTATTGAGTGTCAGTAGTTTGTTCTTTCTTATTGCTGCACAGCATTCCATTGTATGGATGTTTGACAGGTGTTTACCCTTTCCCTCCCTGAAGGACGTTAGGTTGTTTCTGTTTGTTGGCAATCACAAACAGAACTGTGTACAGGTATAGAGGTTTTTGCATTCAGTGGTCGGCAAACTCATTAGTCAACAGAGCCAAATATCAACAGGACAACGATTGACATTTCTTTTGAGAGCCAAATTTTTTAAGCTTAAACTTCTTCTAACGCCACTTCTTCAAAATACACTCGCCCAGGCCGTGGTATTTTGGGGAAGAGCCACATTCAAGGGGCCAAAGAGCCGCATGTGGCTCGCGAGCCGCAGTTTGCCGACCACGGCTCTAGGCGACATACTTAAGAGTGGGATGGCTGGGTCATATGGGGGGTGTACGTTTAAGTTGTGAGGAACTGCCCGTTTTCTGGAATAATACCTGTACCATGTTGCATTCCCAGGATCAACCTGTGAGAGTTCCAAGTGCTCACCATCCTCTCTACCACCTGATGTCCCCATTTTTTATCTTGGCCCTTCTTATGGGGTGAAGTGGTCTCTGTACACGGTTTTGTGTTTCCCTGGTGACTAATGATGCACATCTCTCAATGCTATTCGATGTCTGTGTGTCCTCTTTGATGAAGTGTCTGTTAAAGTGCTTTGCCCACCATTTAATTGGGTTGTTTGCTTTCATATTGTTGAGTTTTGAGAGTTGTTTATCGATTCTGGATACAAGTCCTTTGTCATATGTTATTGGCAAATATTTTTCATTTGCTTGTATCTTGTCTTTCATTCCCTTAACAGTGTCGTTTGCAAAGCAGACTTCATTTTGATGAAGCCCGATTTATTAAATTGTTTTCATGAATTGTGCTTTTGCTGTCATTTCTAAGAACTCTGTCTAACCCCCCAAGCCACAAAAAAATTTCTCCTATAGTGTTCTCCTGAAAGTTTTACATTTATATTAGATCCATTTTGAGTTAATTTTTGTATAAGGTGAGGGTTTATGTCAGGTTCTTATTTTTATTTTTTGCATATTGGTATCCTGTTGTCACAACACCATTTATTGAGACCATTTGTTGAGAATCAGCTTGCCTCTATCTATAAAATATCCACCTTGGGTTTTAATTAGAGTTTCAATAAATCTATAGATTAATTTTGGGAGAAGTAATGTCTCTGCTATGCCAAGTCTTCCAATCCCTTAACAGGATATGTTGCTCCATTTGCTGATGTTGTCTTTCATTTTACTCATCAGCATTTTGCAATTTTCAGGATATTTTATACTTGTTTTGTTAGATTTATAGCTAACTATTTCACTTGAGGAGTTATTGTATATGGTAGTGGGTTTTCTATATATACATATATATTTACTGATTTCAGAGAGGAAGGGAGAGGGAGAGAGAGAGATAGAAACATCAGTAATGAGAGAGAATCATTGATCGGCTGCCTCCTGCACACCCCACACTGGGGATCAAGCATGTAACCCAGGCATGTGCCCTGCTGGGAATTGAACCGTGACTTCCTGGTTCATAGCTCCACGCTCAACCAGGGGCCACACCGCTGGGTGATAGTGGTGTGTTTTTAATTTCAGTTTCCAATTGCTCACTGGCATATATTAACTTTGTGTGTTGATCTCATATCCTGCATCTTTGCTAAACTCAGTTCTAGGAATTTCTTTGTGGTTTGCTTCACGTGCACTTGGAAGGGATCTGTATTCTGCCGTGGGGTGGAGAGACCCATCAGTTACCCTTCAGTCTACGTGGCTGAGGGCGTGTCAGGTTCCCTCCATCTGCTATGATTCTCTCTCCACTGTCACTGTCCGGATCAGAACCGCACTGTGCAGCCCCCAGGCCAGCCAGGCACTCGGCAGCAATTTGTAAGGAGTCGCTCCTGAGGTCCGCCCACCTCTGTGGTCTCCCCAGTGATTTCCAATTCCCTGGACTCGCCCTTTTCATCCCTTTGGCCAGAAACCCGGGCTGCAGTTCCCTGTTCTGCCGGACACTTCCCGGGGCTGCCCTCATGTCTGGGGTCAAATGCCCAGAGGACTGAGAGGGAGAAGGCAGGGAGGGTCCTCTCCGCAGGGTGGGACCACAGCTCCTCCTGCTGGGGCCCGGGATGCTGTCTGCAGGCCCGGCCGATCCGTCACTTCCATTGTTGCTGCCAGGCCTCCCTCACCTTGAAATTTCCTGGGACCCGAGAGGCGGAAGAAAAGAAAAACAAGTGATTTCTCTCATCTCTGAGCATGAGAGTCTCCTCTCCTCCTAGCCCAGTGGCTGGCAAACTCATTAGTCAACAGAGCCAAATATCAACAGTACAACGATTGGAATTTCTTTTGAGAGCCAAATTTTTTAAACTTAAACTTCTTCTAACACCACTTCTTCAAAATAGTCTCACCCAGGCCGTGGTATTTTGTGGAAGAGCCACACTCAAGGGGCCAGAGAGCCGCATGTGGCTCGAGAGCCGCGCGGTTTGCCGACCACGGTGCTAGAATCAGAGGGCTTCTGGGCGCTCTCCTTAGCCAGTGCCCACTTGTGGGCTGCCTTCAGGCTAAACTGGAGAGACCAGAATAAAATCAGAGAATCTGGCTCTGGCCGGTGGCCAGTTGGTTCAGCATCCTCCCGCACATCGAAAGGTTGTGGGTTCGATTTCCCGGTCAGGGCACAGATGGGAGGCAGCCGATCGAAATTTCTCTTTCACATCGATGTTTCTCTCAAAAATAAAAAATAGCTTCATTCAACAGTCATTGGAATTCTGACCTTCAACACACCTTCACCCTGGGCTGAGACAGGCGGCCCATCCTCCCTCCATTTATCTGGAACTGGAACCCTCTGTTCTACTTCAAGCTGTAATCCTTAAGAAGCCTTTTAGATGTTGTGAAAAATACAAAATAGTTGCTCTTGAAAGGTGTCGGAATACAGGAAACATGGCGGCATGCACGGTCAGCTGACAGAAGACTCTAGCCAACAGTCTCAAGAGTGAGCTGTATAAACCAAAATTCTTTAAAAACAAACACCTTTGCCCTGGCCGGTTGCTCAGTGGTTAGTGTCGGCCCTCAGACTGAAGGGTCATAGGCTCTATTCCCAGTCAAGAGCATATACCTCAGGTTCAATTCCCAGACCCGGTGGGCACACGCAAGAGGCAACCAATCCAGGTGTCTCTCACATCGAGGTTTCTCTCTCTCCCCCTCTGCTTCCTCCCTTCCACTTTCTAAAAAAAAAAAAAAAAATTCAATGAGAAAAATATCCTCGGGTGAGGATTGACAAAAAACACCTTTCTCCTTCCTCGTGTGGGGTTTCATACTCGAAGTAGCCGAGACTTGGAAACTGAACGGCTGGCACGGCGAGCGTGAGGACTCACCGCGGACAGTGGGCCTCGGGAGCAGCTGGTTCACCGAACGCTGTGGGCGCTCGTGCTGCCCGAGGCCTCCGAGCTGGTACAAGCTCCACGCCTTGTTCACCGGGGTCGGTGGGCAGGCGTCGCACGCTGCTGGTCTTTAAGCAAAGCTCAGTTTTGTGCCGTTCACGGTGGTCCTTGTCGCCACGGCCTCCTGCGCGGGTGCTGGCAGGCGGGAAGGAAGCAGCGCCAGTTCTCTCGTGGACGTGGATCTGGGGGCGGGGTTCCTGGCCGAGGACACAGAGGAGCAGAGCCATGTGTTCTCAAGGACAATCCCCGGCGTTTCCAGAGGGCTCTCCAGCTCTTGGTACCCCCTCACGTTTCTGCAAGGTGGAGCGTGCCCTCGTGTCAGAGCCAGGGAACCGAAACGCGTGCTCAGAGACGACGTGAAGGACGGGCTGAGGGCCCCTCACCGTGAGATCCCGACAGGCCTCCCAGGAGCTTAGAGCCGGGAGCTTCGATGATCTGGTCCAAACACAGGGGCACTTCTGCTCCTGAGGCGTCGCTCATGTGTCATAAATCCGCCCGTGGATAAGTGTTGGCAATTGCATGCAGCCGTGCAACCATCACCAGAAACAAGTCATAACCTAGAGTCCCCGCCCCCCACCCAGGGCACCCCCATCTGCTTCAGTGTCTCTGCTTCCACAGACCATCCCGCAGGCCTTGGCACACTCTGCTCCCGCACCCGGTGCTCCCACCCACTCGTCGGCATGTCCCTTCCCCTCAGACCATGTCCGGTGACTCTCCTTGTGCCCCCGACTGACCCCACCCCAGCTCCTGTCACAGGAGATCCCAGTGCCTGTGACCAGTGTGTGCCCAGCTTACTCCCTGTTAAACCTGATCTTCAAAGACATTTGTTCAGGGCGGAGGCCCGAAGAACTGATTGACCAGCGGAAGGCATGTCGGATCAACGCACAAACGGGTCTGGAGTAAACATCTGGCTTCAAGCCCCTCCCCTTCCACCGGCCCCACGGCCCAGTGTCTGAGCGAGCTGTGTCCAGACATTCATGCTGAGCCCTGGCCTCAATGCCTCGGTACCCTTTCCAAAGTCTTGCCCTTGGATCAGCACCTCAACCTGTCCGGCCTGCTCGGGCCACCTGCTCTCCCTGGGCCTGCTCCCCACAGGCCTGCTCCCCAGGGGCCTGCTCTCCCCGGCCTGCTCCCCCCCCCTCCCCCGCAGGCCTGCTACCCATGGGCCTGCTCCCCCTGGGCCTGCTCCCCATGGGCCTGCTCCTCCTCAGGCCTGCTCCCCCCCCGGGCCTGCTCCCCACGGGCCTGCTCCCCCCCTCAGGCCTGCTCCCCATGGGCCTGCTCCCCAGGGGCCTGCTCTCCCCGGCCTGCTCCTCCTCCCCCCCCCCCCAGGCCTGCTACCCCTGGGCCTGCTCCCCCTGGGCCTGCTCCCCACAGGCCTGCTCCCCCCGGGCCTGTTCCCCCTGGGCCTGCTCCCCCTGGGCCTGCTCCCCCTGGGCCTGCTCCCCACAGGCCTGCTCCCCCCACGGGCCTGCTCCCCCTCAGGCCTGCTCCCCATGGGCCTGCTCCCCCTCAGGCCTGCTCCCCATGGGCCTGCTCCCCCTCAGGCCTGCTCCCCCTGGGCCTGCTCCCCCCGGGCCTGCTCCCCACAGGCCTGCTCCCCACAGGCCTGCTCCCCCCGGGCCTGTTCCCCCTGGGCCTGCTCCCCCCGGGCCTGCTTCCCATGGGCCTGGTCTGGTGTTTCCCTTCTGTGCACAGGCACAGCCGCTGGAGACTCCCCTGATACCGTTACCTTCACTCACCACCTGAGTTGACACCCCCAGAATATTGTGAACCCGTCCGCTGTGCCTTATCCTCGCCGCTCCCAGCCTGGGCACTGCCTCTCCCTGGACAGTAGCCTCTAGCCCTTTCCCTCACCCTCCAGGTCGGGGCGTTGGGCAGTTTCTTCCTGTAGAACTGAGGACTCTGAGTGTCTGACATGAGCCATTCCGCACACGCACACGCACACGCACGCACTCCACAGTGCTTGCTCTGGTGCGTCAGATGCTGGACCGTCTTCTGTGGCAAACCCTGGAGTAAAGGGCTAGAGAACATTCCCAGGTCTGCAGTCTGCCTCCTGCCGGCGATGGCTGCGGGACCACACGCAAGTGCTGCAATCCTTCAGACGTCCCCCTATAAATGGGGAAGGTGGTGTCCACTCACGGGTGTTGTGAGGCGTGAATGCACACACTGCCTGCACACTGCTGTCCGTGACAAGCCGGGGAGCCATGCTTCTGTGAGGAGGGAGGAAGGACAGAGGTGATGCAGAAGACCAAAGAAAACCAAGACGCTTCTGAGAGAAAAAGGAGGGACACCGTTTAATACGCCGGCGGACTCGGAACGGCCTTCCAAATCCGAGTGAAGGAACACGCATGGGGCCCTCCCTTATATCTCCCTCCCTGTGATCTTTGTCCCACAAACATGGATGATGCTTCCGGTCCTTTTCGCGGGCCTTGCAAGAAGGCCCCCGGGTGTTGGGGGTCTCCAGGCCGTATCTGATGGTCTGGCCTGGCACCAATGTTAATAACCCTCCCTCCAGGGCAGTGCACTGTTCACAGTAACAGGTTCTGCAAGACCAGTATCTGGGAAGGAGAGAGGGACTTCATTATAGGTTATCAGGAATGTACACAGAGCTTGCTGGCTTGGATTCAGGTCACTAGCCCCGAATATCAGGGTTACATTGGAATTAGCCCTTTTAAGCCTTCTCAGAGGTATGTGCCGGGTGCCTGTGACCTGCCAGGCCCACAGGGAGTTTCTGCTCTCACACCTGTGACTGCTGCTGTTCTCGATGCTGAGGGTCTGTCCCTGGCCAGGGTCTCCCTCAGGTAAACGAAGTCAGCTCCCTCAAGAGTCCCAGGGAGCGTGTGCGACGAGGGTTCGGCTGATGTTTTCTCTTTCAGGGGATGAACAATCAGTACGCCCGCCGGGAGGTCTTCTGCCGGAATACCTGTCACGAGCTCAAACACTTCTGGGAAAGGGAAATCGGCAAACAGACCTTCTACCGAGAATCGGAGGAGCGTCGCCTGGGAAGAAGTGCGCTGAGAAAGTATGTATTTTTTTTAAATGGACCATTTCTTAGAGTAAGTTCACAGCAAAATGAGCATAAAGTAGAGAGTTCCCACGTACCCCTCCCCCCAGGCACAACCTCCCCACTGTCAAAAGCCTACAACCCCAACATACATTGACACGCATCAGCGTCCTCGTGTGTCTGTTTCTTTAGGCAAAATTGACTTTCCCAGAAGAATGCCAGATGGGCATCTCAGAGGATGAAATTATTTTAATTTTCCATGCATACGTTGCTGCCACCACTTAGAGTTTTATCATTCTTACACATTAACTCTTAGTATACTCTAAGTTTTATCTCTCCTCTCTGTCACTGGTTCTAGTGCATGAGGATTACACTCAATTTGGGAGCATATATTCGGATACTGCTTTTTTATCCCAGGTGACAATATCTGCACTGTAATTGGATTGTTTACATCATGAACATCAATTGGCTCGATCGGGTTTAAATCTACCATCTTGCTATTTGTTTTCTATTTCCCTTGTTTGTTATTTATTCTTTTTCTGCCTTCCTTTGGATTAATTAAATATTTTTTATGATTCCACGTCATCTCCTCTGTTGACTTTTAACTATATCTCTGTGTGATCTTAGTAGTTGCTTTAGGATTTACACATGCATCCTGAACTTATCACACACCTTTCCTTTAGCGTGTAAAAGCCTCACAGTGAGACCGTGCCATTTCCCCTCCTGGCCGCCGTGCCATTGGACACAAGTACATTTTCACTTCCATGTGTTATAGACCCCACGTCACACAATGAACAGTGTTGCTTTCAACCACTGACGATCTTTTAAAGAGGTTTAAACAGTAAGAAAAGTTGTCAATATGCATCCACACAGCTGCCTTTTCCGGTGCTGTTATTCCATGTGATCCCCACTTCCTTCTGCGTGAGGAATGGCCTTTAACATGGGCAGTGGCAGCCCGCCAGGAAGGAGTCCTCGCAGCGTCTGCACATCTTAAAACCTCTGTATGTGAATGCTAGCCTTGCTGGGTAAACAATTCTAGATTGACAGGGTCCCCGCCCTCCCCACCCTACTTTAAAGATATTGCACTTTCAAAGGAAAGTTAGAGGATTGAGATTAGGATACGTTGAACAGAAGTGAGAGTTAAAACACATATATATTTAAATTTGCAAGTCCTCTGCATACCTTTTATAACCTGAAACACACACGCACACACATGCACACATGCACACACGCACACGCACCGTCAGGGGAAAAAAGGAAGAGAGCTTTACCTGAACCAACAGCCCAGGAGATGCGTGTCCCTCTGTGTGTTCTGTGTCTCTGTTCAGGCTCAGAGAAGAATGGAAGCAGAGGCTGGAAACCAAGCTGAGGCTGAGGAACAATCCAGACGAGACTGAAAAGCAGGCAAACGTTGGCCAAGAGCTTCTGGCTTCCTTGACACAAGAGGACACGGAGCACTGAGGTCGCTCTGCTGGGAGAGGCGTGGCCGTGGCTGAGTCCCTTCGCTCTGCCCACCAGATCTCACCCCACCGTCACCCCGAACCTGTGAGGGGTTTACTGCAAACCCTTCCCAGGCTCAATGGGGTCATCAGCCACGCCAGACCTCTCTGCAGGGCTCTACAGATGAGATTATTAGATACCAAAGCTCATGTGGCATCTTCATTGCCATGTAATTATCATCTGGTTTGGAAATCCAAATATTTTCAGTTCTAAGCACGCTAGAGGGATGATCTCACGGCCATACTTGAAACGTTGCACAGTAGTTTTGCTCCCCATTTTCCTCTTAGGAAGCAGTTTCATGTAATCCTTTCTCTTGTTTTCTTCTTATAAGAAAAATGCATCTGCAGGAATAAAAATATTGTAAATAGTCGTGAAAATAAGGTTTGCAAATAAAATTACCTAATGCTATTTTTTCTTCATATGAAATTAATTTGGGTTTATTCAAAAACACAATTATCAGGGGAAAACATGATTACCTGGACCCATTCGATAAGACCGGAGCAGTTTTAATAAAAGCCGGTTGCCTTGCCATCACCAGTGTGGGTGCTCTTCGTCTCACTGCTCGATTTAAAGGCTCCACATAGCTGGTCCGACGGTTGTGGGTTATTGTTACGCTGATTTAAAAGCTCCCCGTGCTTGCACTGGTTTGCTCCCTGTGGGCTCCACTAAAGGACGCCTGGCCACCCCAACGAAGTGTCTGCCACGTAGATTCTGAACTTTGAAATGTCACCACCTCCCCAGACATCCCTCAGGCCCCCATTACGGGGTTGCTGCTTCTTTTTTAAAATATACTTTTATTGAATTCAGAGAGGCAGGGAGAGGGAGAGGGATAGAAACATCAATGATGGGAGTCATTGATCGGCTGCCTCCTGCACCCTCCACACTGGGGATGGAGCCCACAACCCTGGCATGTGCTCTGACTGGGAATCAAACCGTGACCTCCTGGTTCATAGGTGGACGCTCAGCCAGGGAGCCACGCCGGCCGGGCAGGATTACGGATTCTTAAAGTACAAACTGGCACTGGGCAACAGTTTCCAACCGAAGCAAGGGAGCAGAGAGAGCACATGGCAAAGTGCAGGACAGTCGGAGGTCACACCTTCCGTACACAGGGCCACGTGCACGGGAGACACAGGGCAGGGGCGCTTCTGACAGCAGCAAGCGTGGCGCTCCAGCCCTCTAAATGCCCCGACGGGCCATGAAGTGCTTCCACCCACATCCCCAGGGAGCCGGGAAGTCTTTAAGGGGCACTGGGCACCACCCGGAGGCCAGAAGCCTTGGGGAGCACTTGCCCAGGTCCCACACGTCTCAGAACAGAGCACAGGGCTCGGAGTTCTCCCACCTGCTGTGCTCTCACGCAAT
Source organism: Eptesicus fuscus (assembly GCF_027574615.1). Taxonomy (NCBI): domain Eukaryota; kingdom Metazoa; phylum Chordata; class Mammalia; order Chiroptera; family Vespertilionidae; genus Eptesicus; species Eptesicus fuscus. Next base: position 164,867 of record NC_072490.1, read on the forward strand.
CTGGGGTTCAATCCAACTAATGAGCTATGAACTCCAGCTGGGTTCATGGGAGGCCGTTTTGATGGAAGAGGAATTGTTGTTGGTGGAGGAGGCCGAGAGGACTGAACAGAGGGAGGAGAGGGAAGGGCTCAGGCCGGGAGGCCCGGCAGCCTGGTGAACTGCAAGAACTAGAAGCTGGGGAGGGAGGCAGGAAGTGCAGGGAAGATTCCTCGTGCGTTTGCTGGTTCCTGGAAGCCAGGCCCTGGGCCAGGCAACCAGGACACAGAAGCGCAGGCAGAAAAGTCGCAGCCACTGTGAGGGGCTGCAGCCAGCAGATATGGGTGCCCTGGCCTGGCGGGGGGAGGGGGCGTCTTAAGAACAGGCTGGTTGCCCAGGTCCCGGGAGGTGAGAGTCAGGCTCCTGGGGGCTTGGAGGGAAGACATTGGGCAAAGCTGCAATGAGAGGGGAAGCAGGAGCTGAAGCTGCAGAAATCAGCCTGCACAGCTGTTGGCCGAGAGGTGGCTCTTCTCAAGGTCACAGGGACACTGAGGGTGTGGGCCAGGGGCACGTCACAATGGCCGTGGCTCTGGAGGGTTGTCCCACCCAAACGTGGGGGGGCGGGTGGGAAGGCCAGCCGGGACTCCCACAGAGGCCTCCTGAGAGCGAGAGGCCTCACTCAGGCATGCGGGGTCCGCAGGGGCGGAAGGGGAGAGGAGTGTGAGTGCAGCTCTCTGTCCTGGAGGCTAGGAGTCCAGGGCCAAATGCCAGGTGCTCAGTTTGCCTTGTCGGCGGGCTGCTCAGGGGTCCTCACAGGGCGGGGGTGGGGGCGGGGGTGGGGGCGCTGTCTGACTCTTCTTACCAAGGCCTGAATCCCAGCACGAGGGCCCCCCTCAGGACCTCAGCTAAACCCAACCCCCTCCCAACGGCTGCAGCTCCCAGCCCTCACATTAGGGTTAGGGCTTCATCACGTGGGTTTGGGTGGGAGGAGGGGACCGTACAATTAGGTCCGTGGAAGGGGGATACTTAAATCTGTGTCCCCAGTTCTGGACACATCCACGTATAAAACTGACCCAGACAGCACAGCACACACTGCGATGGGAGGAAGAGGCCCAGGGTGACCTTGGCCTCGGGGAGCCCAGAGAGCAGGCCACGCAGCCCTGCAGGGCTGTGCAAAGGAGCTGACACGTACAACATGGCACTCACACGCGGGCCAGGCCACGGGTTCATATCGTGAATGGATGGACCGCTGGCTGAAACAGGTGTGAAGAGAGCGTCTCCTAACCTCGTACTCAAAGTGCCCGGGGTGCAGTCCAAAATCACTCGACCGAGCGCGAGAAACCTCAGCACAAGTCAGACAGGGGAACGGCAGACACAGATGTGAGTGACAAGGTTGTCAAGCAGTTGCACCAGCGCTCCAGCAAGCGACCGCATGCTCTCCTTAAGCAAACTTATAAAAAAGAATCTCTGTGCCACGCTCAGCACGGCCAGGGGTGAGCCTGGGGCGGGAGGCGGGGGGACAGTGAAGGATTAAAGAAGACAAAGAGAAGAAAGATGCACTAACCAGAGTAAACCCACCACCACAGCCGGGTGAGCTCGGCCACACAGCGGGGCCGCAGAGAGCAGCACCAGTAAGCTGCACGGTTAACAAGTTATCCGATTTGAACAAAGAGAAAACAGCTTTCTTTTCATTTGTTGATTTGAGAGAGGGAGGGAAGGAGAGAGCGAGAGATGTATTTGTTGTTCCGCTTATTTATGCATTAATTCGTTGATTTTTGTATGTGTCCTGACCAGGTTCACACCCAACAACCTTGGCACATCAGGACGACGCTCTAATCAACGGAGCTACCCGGCCAGGGCAATAGTTCCGTTTTAAAGAAGAAACGGTCTCTAATCTATGGAAGGGTCTCCAAGATAAAGCAGCTCCTGAGTGGAGGCCGGCTTTGAGAGAAATGGGCAAAGGTGGGTGAGACAGGGCCGGGCCAGGAACACCAGGACCACGTCCAGGCTGAGGCCGAGTGTGAAGCCGAACGCGGCTGCAGCGGCATCCGGGCAGCCCAGGGTCTGGAACAACGTTTGTAACGGGTCATGAGACTCAGAGCCTATCTGTCGGATGAATGAAGAGGGTTTGCTTATGGCACAAGCACTGTGCTTTATGAGAAACTCCCAGATAATGCCCCCCTCACAGCAGGGCCGAGGCAGTCCATGTCCCTCGAGGCCTGGTTCCTCGTGTAGCCGAGGGCCTGCCCAGATGGGCGAGAACCAGACTGATGTCGGCTGCTGGGCATCAGGGTCTCCTTCCTGACCAGGAGGCTGGCAGTATTTCATAATTGTCCAAGTGTTTCTGTTTGGCCTCTAAAATGAAGGGTGCAACAGGAGTGTGGCGCTTCTGGAACCTTCCCACTGTGCCCAGCGCGGCCGTGCCAGGCCTGAGCCCACCTCCGGGTGTGCCCTGCAGCTTCTCTGCTGGTAGCTTTCCCTGAATAAACATAATTGCACAGCCCGGCCGGCATGGCTCAGTGGTTGAGCGTCGACCGACAAACAGGAGGTCACAGTTGTATTCCTGGTCAGGGTACATGTCTGGGTGGCAAGCTCAATCCTGTGTGGGGCGTGCTGATCAATGACTCTCATCATTGATGTTTCTCTCTCTCCCTCTTATTCTCTCTGAAATAAAAAAAATAAAAACCCAAAAACGTAATTGTAGGTTTATACCCTGAGTGGTGGTGGTGGTGGGTGGTCCATGCCCGAGGTCATGACCCTCCCAGCCCCAAGGGCTGCCTTGGAGGACAGTGCCCGTCTTATAAGGACTTGAGTCAGGGAGAGGGAAGGCCCGCCGGTGTGGCTCAGTGGTTCAGCATCGACCCATGAACCAGGAGGTCACGGTTTGATTCCCGGTCAGGGCACATGCCCGGGTTGCAGGCTTGATCCCCAGTAGGGGACGTGCAGGAGGCAGTCGATCCATGATTCTCATCATGGATGCTTCTCTCTCTCCCTCTGCCTTCCTCTCTGAAATCAATAAAGTATTAAAAATACATTTTTTTAAAAAAGAGGGAAGGATGCAGAACTGAGGGAAGTAAAGCCCATGGAGAAGAGAGAATTGTTCTCTGCAAAGACTCGCACAGGAAGTAGAATTCACTCCTTTGATTCACCGACGTCATTCCGCGGCCTCCCAGGCGGTTAATGCAGCCAGCGCAGCCAGGACGTGCAGCCACAGATGAGGCCCGTCTGCAGTGAGGCCCTCAGCCACGTCCTCTGGGGCCTGGATGCAGCAGGCTGAACAAATCCCATCACCCACCAGCGGTTTCTGCCTCAGGAAGCCAGGTGGCGCTCTCTCAGCCCGAGGGATTAACCCAGGTGTGGCAGGTGTACCAGCAGCTGCAGACTCCAGCTTGGCCTGCAGGAGGCCTGGGGACATCTATCATCCTCAGCAGCCCTGGCAGCGAGTCGAGGCTGCCCTGAGGTTGGCCGGGGCCCAGGTGGTGTCACTGGTCACTCCAGCTACAACCAGGGGCACATCTCACGCCCCCTTTTCCGAAGGGATGACCCGTTGCAGAGAAGAGGCCCCAGGTGACGCGAGTAGTTTGAGTCAACAAGGCCTCGTTGTGAGGTCTGCACAGCTCTCTGGGGTTTCTATGACAACACCCTAAGGCACAAGTCAGTGGTCGGCAAACCGAGGCTCGAGAGCCACATGCGACCGACACCCCCACTTCTTCTAACGCCACTTCTTCAAAATACCCAGGCCGAAAACCGACTTCTGCGCATGGGCCACGAAGTTTCAATCGCAATGTACGTGTGCGCCCGCATGTGGTATTTTGTGGGAGAGCCACACTCAAGGGGCCAAAGAGCCGCATGTGGCTCAAGAGCCGAGGTTTGCCCACCACTGGTCTAGGTCAGCGGTTCGAAACCTTGTTTTGGCCACGCCCCACCTAAGCATCTCTAAAATCCTGATGCCCCACCCCCGTGACATAGAATTCTTACTCAAAAAGTGAACTACTCATGTGGAGGAAGCCTAAAAGGCCATGAACTTGGTCTAAACACACTTCCAAAGAACATGGCATCCATGAAAGAGGAAAACAAAAGAACAAAAGGACAGTTGAAGTACTGAGGAAGAAATCACTAAGAAATTGTTTTAAAAAATAATATGAAGTGATATGAAAAAATAGCAAATAAAGTTTCAACACATGAGACCTGAAAGGGATGTGTCACAATATATATTTATATACTGTACATGCGGCCCCTAGAACCATAAGAAATGCAAAGAATTCACTGTTAATAACTTATTCTCGAATTGCTCCCCTTAAAAATCAAGTTGCCCCCCTGTGGGCATGTGCCCCATTGGGAACCCCTGGTCTGAGTCCTTTTTCCGGTTACAAAGGGGCTGCTGGGTCCCTGCTGGGTCCCAAAAGGGCTCTGGGTCCCCTGCCGGGCGCCAGGAGCCTGGGGGGTGGGGGGGCAGGTAAAGGCAGGCTCCCAGGGGGGAGTCCGGGTGGGACAGTGGAGGGGGACCCGGCCGGGGAGCCCAGCCGCGTGGTGGCCGTCAGCAGCAGAGGCTGGGTGGGGAGACCCCACCACGCACCCCCGGGCACAGGCGTGGGGGGCCGCCCGCCGGGTGTGCAGCGCCCTGCCGCTCCGGCGGGAAGCCCAGCCTCTAAAATGACGCGCGTGGGGACGGACACACACGGACCAGGGACTGCGGGACGCGGACCCGCTGCAAAGGCGACCCCTGGTGGCTAAACACGCTCAGCGCACCCGCCTGGGCGCCACTGACCGGTTTGTAACCTGGCGCTGGTGGCAATGGGGGCGCGTCCCGCATCCCGCATCCCGCCCGGGTCTCCGGGTCTCCGGGTCTCCGGGTCTGTCTTTCTCAGCCCAAACCCAGGCCCTCGCGGGGCGGGCAGCCCCGTGGTCCCGTCGGAAAGCGGCCCGTGGGCGTCGCGGAGCAGCTCTCCCGGGCCCCTCCCCTCCCTGGCCCGGGGACCAGAAGTCCCGTTTGGGACCCATTCTGAAGAACTTCACCTCGTCCTCGTCCCCACGGTCCCTGCGCACAGAATCCTCAGCCTGGAGGCAGGTGGGACCGGAAAGATGGAGGGCGCCGTGGGCCCGACCCTGAGTCCCTGGGAGCCAGCGACTCCAGGTGCTAACTCGACTCCAGAGCGAGGCCCACAGGCTCCCTGCAGGCCACCACCTCCACCAGCCTCCCCGGCACCCACGAGGCAGGCAGGCAGCGGCCTGGCTCCAGGCGGCTCCTCAGTGAATGGGCGCTGACCTCCATGGTCAGTTTCCATCTCATGCCAAGGCCCCGCCCGCCGCCCCACGTTCTGTTGGAGGTCTGATGCCGGCCTGGCTGCCCCCGACTCTCCTGAAGCCCTGAGAGGTCAGTTCAGCGGGTGCAGGGCAAGGCCCTCCCGGTCCTGGAGAATCTGAGCTCCTCCAGGGCCCTGTCCCGGAGGCGGAGGCAGCGGGCGGCAGGCGGGGCTGGGAGGTGCAGGGCTTGCCCGCTCCCCTGGTCCAGGCGGAGAACTAGCTGGGAGAGGGCGAGCACACTGGTCAGTGCCCTAGTCCTGGGTCAGCCTGAATGCCCACAGCTCTCTGGGGAGCCTCCCTCTTCCTCAGTTCAGCCCCCTTCCAGGGACCTCCGTGGGGCCCCACTGGGGCTTCTGGCAAAAGCAGAGCCCAAGACCCTGCTTTTGGTGACCCCAGTTAGACAGCCGCCCCCCCCTTTCCCCCGTAGGCGGCAGCGCAGGGGGGCCTGGGTCTCTCGCCGGCTGTCCCGCATCATCTGTCTGTGGGTGCCCCCCAGCCACCTCCCCAGCCCGAGGCTCCCGGTGGGGATTCAGCCTTGGGCTGAGGAGGGCTGGGCTTCCTCAGAGCCGCCACTTGCTTCCGTCCAGGGTAGGGCGCAGGGAGGCCCGGCGGCTGCACAAACCTGCCTCTCCCCATCTTCGCCTGGCGCAGAGTCAGAAAGGAGACAGGTCCCAGGAGACCACTCGTGGGAAAAGGCTGGTAGACAGAGGGTCACCAGAGGGGTCACCAGGAGCCTCTGCCCAGGAGTGGGGAAACGGACGACACGGACGGTGATGTGAGAATCTCAGGTACAGCCCAGGACTTTCAGAAGGACTCCAGCAGCAAGACAGATGAAAGGTCCTTTACAGACAATCAAGTCCATTTTACAGATGGCAACATTGAGGCTCAAGGACTTGAAAGCAAGGCTCAGGCGAGGAGAAGCCAGTGGCTCCTCACCCCCAGCCTGCGAGCCACTGCAGGTCAAGGTCACTGGAGGCTGGTCTCGTGGCAGAAGAAGGGAAACCACGGCTCTGGGGCCACACCTGTCACCCCTCACCCGCATCCCAGTCGGGGCTGCAGCACATCTCCCTGCAAGAAACTCATCTCCTCCAAGAGCACCACCTACAGGGCCCATCCTGCCCTCTGCTCGCTGCACAGAGTCCACGCGGCCTGCTCAGCACTACACCTGGTCCAGCGGAGGCCGAGCGACCGTGGCTCCCTGGAGTCCCGGCAGGTGGGCAGTCGATGCATGTCGGCCGTCCCTCTGGATGTGCTGGTAACAGGACTGGAGGGAGAGGGGAGGGGGAGGCTGCTGTCCTGCCCACTCCCAGCCACTGCACGGTTTCGGGCGGTTACCAGGTGCACCCCCCACCCGGGCCTGCACCACCGTCTCCACCTGGGCCCTCACCACAGGCTGCAAGGAAGTGGGCCCCCCTCCCCCATGTGCTCGGGCTGCAGTCTGGACCACACTCGGGCCCTGGGGTGCTCGGGCTGCAGTCTGGACCACACTCAGGCCCTGGGGTGCTTGGGCTGCAGTCTGGACCACACTCAGGCCCTGGGGTGCTTGGGCTGGGATGCACTTGGCTGCCCCCAGCCCCTTTTCACAAGGGCAGGCCCAGAGCTCTGTGAGGGTCCCTCTGTGGAGGCACATGTGTTGTGGGAGTGAGCTCCCTCCCATGGCGGTGGCTGCTGCAGGGAGGGGTCTGCCCAGTGGCCAGGGCATCTCTGTCCCTCACCTCGAGGGCCGTGAGCAGGAAGTCATACCGGCCGCCCGTGTGGCTGGGGTCCATCATGTCCCGGGTCAGGTGGATCTCGGCTCCCAGGTGCTGGATTCTGGAGAACCACCCGCAGTGAGAGGGAGAAGGGGCCGCCAGGGACAGGCCCCGCGGCTGGGGGAGGAGCGGGCCTGGGAGGCGGGACACCTGGGCGAGGTCCCTGCTCTGCTCTGACGCCCACGGGACCGGGGTGGCGCCCTGGGACCCGCTTCTCTCTGGGCCCCAGTGTGCCCGTCGGCACTGAGATACGAAGAAAAGCAGTGACGTTCACAGCTGCTGTTCAGTGTTGGGAAGGGGGGTGGGAGGGGGGGGGGGGAGGCCGGGGGAGGGACCGCTCCTGCATGCGGCTCACCGGGCGCGCACCGCCACGTAGATGAGCAGCGGCAGCAGGTCGTCCATGGGCAGCTTGTGCTCCTGGCCCAGCACCTGGGACACCGCGGCCTCGATCTCCTCGTACGTCCTCTCCAGCGCCTCCAGCTTCTCCCGGGGGTCCACCGTGGTGCTGCAGATCCAGGCCCCGGTTCAGTCCCCACGGGGCCCCCCCACGCCCGCCTCCCCCCACCCTGCCCAGGGCCCAGACTCACACGATCTTCTGCAGACACTCGGTGGCAGACACCAGGGAGTGTCTCTGTGGGGCGGGGGGAGCAGCTGGTGAGGCCCCAGTCCCCCAGCTCTGTCGAGTCCCCTCCCTGGCCACCCACCCATCCCCATCAGTGGCTTCAGCACAGCCCTGCCCAGAGGGCTGAGGGCACGGGACAGCTCTGCTGTGAGCCTCAACTTACTCAGCTGTAAAATGGGGAAAATGGTCGGCAGGAGGTTGGGAGGATCAAAATGGATAAAGAAGATAATAATCCGAACAGCCACGGTGGCTGGCTGCGCCCAGTTCTGATGGCCTATGTCAGTGGCTCGCAACCCCAATTTCTGATCCTCCCCGCGTTTCCGACCCGTAGGTCTGGGGGGCCCGAGAATCTGCTTTTCTAACAGGTTCTCAGAGGCTGCTGCTGCCTGGGGAGGGCCAGCCCGCTTCCCCCGCAGCCGACGAGGAACAGAGCTCAGCACTGGGCCCACAGCCACAGAACCATGACAAGGTGGAGCCTGGGCCGGAGCCTGGTCACTGTGGGCCATCAGCCGCACCCTCACCCCCACGGCAGTCAGAGCCACCGTGGAAGCCTGGCGTCCCCTCCTCACCCCTCCGCCCCTCCTCGGCCTCTGCAGCCTCTGACCAGCAACCCGAGGTAGAAGCTGGGGAGCTGGCGCGAATGTAGGGTTAAGCTCAGGGTGCAGGCCTCCCCTCCCTGGGCAGGTACAAGGCCTGCTCTCTCACCTGATTGGTCGTCAGCATGAGGTCCTTGAGAGGCCACAGGTGCCTGAAATTTAAGAAATGCAACAGGACGCTTTGCCGAGAGGAGGGGGCAGGGTCTGCGGTCAGAGGGCAGTTCCCAGCAGGGCCGCGTGCAGACATGGGCCCACAAGGCAGCCCAGAGCACGTGTGTGCAGCCCAGGGCAGGGAGAGGCTGGGAGGATTCCTGGAGAAGGTAGACCTCCCTCTGGCCCCAGCATGAAGGCAACGTGGCAGCTGGAGGGTGGAGAAGAGACACCTGGGAAGCCAGCGGCACCTGGTCTCTGGGCTGGTGACTGGTCAGATGCAGGAAATATTCCCCACGATGGAGGGGAAATGGGGTTTGGGGGGAGCACTCTCCCCGAGTGACAAAGACCGGGCGTGGGAGCAGTGCCCATGCCCTCATCCCTCCGAGTATCCGTGTTTGGGAGGGATGCTGAGGAGAAAGGTGTTGTGGGTAGAGGGAGGCCCTGCTCTGCCCCTGGAAGGTACTCGGTTTCCCCTTGAGGATCTCCCTTCCCAAGAGCCAGGAGCAGGCGAGCTTGCCCAGCCCCAATGTAGACCCCGAGGTGGCCCTGGCCACTCTGGGCACAGCCAGCATTCGGGGAGCACTCAAGGCCCAGGCCAAGCCAGTGAGGGACTCAGGGGGCTCTGCGGAAGCTGCTGGGCAGGGGACCCAGCTCCTTGTGGAGAGTGAGGGGACTGAGCTCGGAGAGGTTAAACCTTGAGGGGCAGAAGCCATACCCGTCACCATAGGGGGAGCCAGAGACCGACCAACACACAGAGAGACGCTGCGTCCCTGCACCATGCAGTGAGCGCCTGGATCAGCCACACCTGAGTCAGACCCGCCCCCCCTCACCCTGAACTTGGACGCACGGCCAACAATCCCGTCTTTGCTAAAGACAACGTGCGTGTGCCCTCCGCTGGGGAGGCTTACTGCTGCACATCCAAGAGCTCCAGAAGCTGGGCGTCGGGGAAGAGGCTCAGGTTGGCGATGCCCTGGCTGTAGAGACTGTCCTCTCGCTCGTGAAGCAGCAGGTAGAGCGTGAAGAGCTCCGAGTAGAAGCTGGGCAGCATGAGCGGCAGCACCAGTCCGTGCACCTGCCGGTTCCTGAGCGACAGCGACCAGACAGGTGGGGTCAGCAGGAGGGGTCTGGTGCTGGTCACTGCTTGAGCTGCCCTCCAAAGAGCCCATCCTGCTCCTGGTCCCGCCACAGCGTCCCCGCCTCCGGCCTCCTCCCGTCCGAGGAAACCCCCGGCCAGCCTGGGCTCAGCCAGCACGGCCGACGCTCTGCCACCTGCTTCTCGTGCGCCCGAGAGCCGGCGCGGCAGGTGGGGCAGGACTTATCCCATTTCACTGGAAGCAAACCGAGGCCCCGAGTGGACAGGGACTGGCAGCAAAGCCCTCAGCGGCCCCTCCAGGACAGTCCTTCCTGCCTCGTGTCCTGTGCTTCCTGGGGCTCCAGGGGAAGCCCCCCAGTGCCAACCCCACGCCCAGGCCGCCTGCAACGCAGTGACGAGGGGCCTCTCCGCTCAGCACCTCTAGGCCTGGAATCTGAAGGCCAGTCGTACAGTTTGATCTCGGGGGTCTGGGGGAGACAGATTTAATGACCCACGTAACTTGCTGTGTGACCTCAGACTCGGCCCCTGCCAGGGCTCAGTTTCCCCATCTGTGCACAGGAAGGAGGGCACCTGGGTTGCTGCCCACCTGTGCGCACCTGAGAGCTGGGGCTGGATTAACACATTCGGACAGAGAGGTATTTGGGGCACTGCCTGCCCCCCCACCCCCGCCCCCCGGAACGGAGGGTGTGGGTCATCGCTCGGCTCATGGAACAGGTCATGGGTCCTTCTGACCCTTGAATGCTCTCTGAACAACGCTTGGTCCTAGCCTTCACTCCCCACACTTCCCCAGAAGCATCCCTTTCCCTGAGGGGCCCGGGAGCCAAGGTGTGGGGACTCCCTAGGCCCGGGCGGGGGCGGGGGCAGGGGGGGACCTCACAGACCCCGGGGGCCTGGGGCAGCCACCTTGTCTCTGCGTCTTCCTCTTCCGCCGGGGCCTCGCCCTTGCGCTGTAAGGCAACCTGCAGCAGCCCCCTGCAAGCCAGCGAGAAAGGGGCAGTGTGGCCGCCAGCTCCCACAGGACCAGCGCGCCCGCCCGTCACCAAGGGCGGTGGCTGCACTCCAGACCTGGGGGACCTGGGGACACAGCCTCCGGAACCTCAGGGGAGGAGCCTGGGAGGACAGGCTGCCCGGCCGAGTCCTGGCCCCTCTGTGACGATTCTCGGGGTGCAGCTCAGCCAGGACTGGAAAGGCGGCCCGAGTCCAGGGTCAGGCTTAGCCTTCAGTGGGGTCAGAGTTGCCCTGGGGTCAGGGGTCAGCCCAGGGCCTGATTGGGCCTGGCCATCATCTCCCCAGCCTCTGCTCCCCAGCTGCACACTGACCAGCCCACCCCCTGGTCCCTTGTCCCCCCAGATCTCAGGGGGAAGCACCATTGCCGCCCTGGGTCCAAGCACAGCCGATGCTCGGAAGGGGCTGAGCCCACTCCCCCGGGCCACAGGGCAGCGGCTGCCCACGTGTGCACGGGGCTCACCTGTAGGCGGCCCAGAGCTCCTGGGCGTGCTGCTTCACCTCCTCCTGGGCCAGCCCCTGCAGGTGCTTGCTGGCCCCGAAGCCTGCGTACGTGGCCTGGAAGGTCAGCATCAGCGTCCGGAGCAGCTTCCCCAGGGGGTGCAGCGAGCTGCTCAGGGCCTGCCAGTGCGTAGCAACGGAGAGATGCTCAGGGCCGGGGCCTGGAGCCCAGCGGGCCCGACGAGATTCCCAAGACTGCGCCCATCTCATCCCTGGGAACACTGAGGCCCTCTGAGGAGGAGGAGCCCACACCTGGCCCCTCGGGCGGCACCAGGGGCCGTGAGGTCTCCCAGCCCCAGGCCTCACCTTCCGGAGACACTGCTGCAGGGCCTCGGGCTCCCGGTGCCATGCCACCTCCTCCAGGATGTCCTCCATTCTGCCCACACCGTCGTCCAGCAGGGTCCTGAGGCGCCATGCACACGTCCCTCAGCCACACGCCCCCGGGCACCCCCTCCAGGGAGCCTGGGTGTCCCCGTGGGTGCGGCACACGCGCCGGCTCACCTCTCACAGCACAGGTACTCCTGGGACTCCCGCAGCTCCCGCAGGCTCTGCACGTGGAAGCCCAGCAGCGCCTCCTGCAGGTCCCCCGGGCAGCCGGCACGCACAAAGTCCCGGAAGGGGCCGCAGACACCCTGCCAGCGGCTCTCCACAGGGAAGGCACCCAGGCCCAGCTGCCTGCGATGGAGGCGTGGGGGGCAGGGGGAGAAAGGGAGCTGTGGTGGGCAGGCCCCTGTCCAGGCCCCTGGGGAGTGGGGATTGCCAGCCTGGCCCAGAGTCAAGGCCAGGAAGGGGGGATGGATTGGGGGTACAGATGGGGCTCCCTCCAAGGCTCCAGCAGGAGAAAGGAGGCCGAGGAAGGACAGCGAGAATCTACCGCTGCTGGAGAATAAGGACCACCCGGAGCCCGGGAAAGGTGACAAAGACCTGAGAGCCGCGGCCCAGTGCGGAGTGTGGTTTGGTCTGAGAGAGATCAGCTTCCCCGCCGGGAGACCCGCTCTCCCTCCCACCACTGCCCGTGCCTTCCTGAGCTTGACCCCGTCTTAGCCAACAGGCCTGGGGTCGAGCTGGGTGTGTCCGGAGCGCTGGCCTCCCGTGACACGCTCACAGCCTTTCCCACACCTGCTCCCACGGGGCTGGTCACGCCTCAGGGTTGCCATCATTCTGGCTCCGATGTCGGGGAGGAGCATGCAGGGACGGTGGGTGAAGGAGCTCCCTCCTCACTTCGGAAATGCTGGCTGGCGCTGCGCCCCTTGAACCACCACCACACAGATGCCCTCCTCAGTGCAAAAGCACGTCTCCCTCTCCACTCAGCAAGTTTCCTTCTCCTCCTCGGCTGCCAGGGAACGCGGAGCTAGACGAATGCTCAGCCATCACCCTGTGGCCTATCTGCATCTCCCTTTCTTTCCAGCTCAACTCACACTTCTGTTTCCTACTTTATTCTTGTTTGTTTTGCTTCATACGCTGTTTTGTACTTTTCCTAGGAAAACAGCAGGGTCTAAGCAAAGCCTACGTGGACTTTTCTCCAGTTTTGTGGCACATGGAGTTATCGCCACATGGTCCTTGATTCCAAGTCTCTGCGTCAAGGGCTGTGTGCCCCGAGTTCTCTGATGAGACCTGCGCCCTTGGGGTGGAAGCAGACACAGAGACACCCCAAGAGGCTCCGAAAGCTGGGCCAGACGGCGAGGCTCTCACCTCTTGCAGGTGCTGCTTGGGTCGGGCGGGGGTGCCGCCATGTCCAGGACGCCCTGCGTGTACAGGCCCCTCCGGGCCACGCCGTCAAAGGAGCCCTCCAGGGTGTAGCCATTGGGGAAGGTGACCTTGCCCTGGAAGCCGGAGAGGGAAGCAGGGATGTCTGTCTTGTCTGTCCAGGTGCCCTTCCATCCAATCACGACCGGCCTCATGCCTGTGCATCCCGTGTCACAGAGGTGAGGGGCCGTGGGTGGCCTTCCCTCCACCCATTTAATCTGCCACCCAAGGGGCTCACGGTCCTCCACCCCCAGCAGCTCCCCACCCGGAGCTGTGCCCTTCCCCAGGGGCCACCTCTGGGGTAGGAGACGGGAACTGGGGAAGAGGGACTCAGCTCAGGGGGAGCACCACCGCTGTGGGCCGGGGCGGGGGGCAAGCCCAGAGGTGGGCAGGGGTCTGGGGAGGGCGTGGGGCACCACCGGCTCTGGGGAGGGCGATGCGTCGCTGCCTGGGGCTGTTCCATTCCTAGCACTCCTGGTCCCCAGGCCGGTCAAATGCCGGTCATAACAAAATCAAAACAGCCCCACGTTGCAAAGGGCCCATCAGGACACACTGCCTCCTGCTGGGTCAGCCGGGGCAGGAAGACACCGGGCACCTGGTGGAGGGCAGGTCCCAACGGGGAGACGTGCAGAGGACGCCGCCGGGGCACCAGCACTGCCCACCGCCTTCCGCCTCCCACCAGGACCAATCACCCACAGCAGGAGGGTCCCGGGTAGCCGGCGGATGGGAGAGGCCCTTCCCTGCCTGCTCCCACTGCCCCGGCCCCAGCCCTGTCCCAGGGGGAGGCTCAGACTCCAGTCCTGGCCTTGGCATCGGGGGGGGGTGGCCCTCACCTTCCCCAGGAGGGTCAGGTCCCTGGTGAAGGTGCCCTCATACAAGGAGTCGTCTTCTGAGAGGAGGGTCCCTGGGCCCTAGGGAGGGAAGCCAGCAAGAGGGTCGGTGGGTTCAGAAGGGCCAGGAGACATGGGGGGGGGGGGGGTAGGAAAGGGAGTGGCACTGATGCGTGGGGAGCAGGGTCCTGACCCTGTCACACCTCCCGGGACTGTGCTGGGTGGGATGCCAGCCCTCGGCCAGCTCTGCACCGCGCACGAGCCCCCTGGACCTCATCCCGGTCGCCCTGGACACCACCCTGGGCTGGCTCCTCCTCCCGGGGCCTCTCTCAGGAAGCCTCCTGGGGAGCCCTCCCTTCGCCCCCTGGCTCAGGAAGTACTATGAACCACCCCACTTCCTGCCACTGACTCGGAGGGGACGGTGGAACGGATCCCGGGGAGCCTGTAGCCGAATGGGACACTATTTCTGTTCTTATTTCTGCATCTCGTTTATGTGCCCGCTCTCGTCTTTCCTCCTCCATCCTCTCAGAACAAGGTGCAGCATGAACAAACAAACACACACAAAGCAACAACGCCTGGGCCCTGGGGTGCTGGCGGGGGAGCTGGCGCGGGGTGCTGGCTCAGGACCCGGGTCTGAGTCTCAGCCCTGGCACACGGCGGAATGTGACAGTGGGCAGTTCTCCGACCTCCCTGAGCCTCACGTGAGTCATCCCTACACTAGGGACAATGATGGGGCCCACGGGGCCGCTGGGGGATCCCCGAGATCGTGCTGGGAGCCGCGTCCAGAGCTGGGCATCCGGTTAGGGGCCCACGAATGTTGGTGCACGGGCTGCTGGCATCACCGCGGCCCTGCCCTTTGCTCTCACTGCTTCTCCGAGGCTTTGCCACAAGCAGGGAACCTGAATTGCTGGTGGGGAAGCCGAGGTTGGGAGGGCCAGGGACTCAGCAAGGCCAGGGGAGGGGGTTGCAGGACTGGAATCCTGCCCAGCACCCAGGAACCCAGCTTCCCTCCTCATTCACCCCTGACCACCTCAGCTCGGCCTCAGGTCCCAGAGCAGGGGCGGCACTCAGCCCAGAGCAGAGAGAAGGGAGCTCAGGACACACGAAACACGGGGGTCACTCCACTCACCGCCATCTTGTCTGCCTGGAAGGTCCCCTGGTAGCAGACGCCTGACTGGGTGACCAGGAGCCCCGGGCCATGGCGCTGGTCCGCCTGCCACATGCCAATGTAGCGCTCACCCCTGGGGAGGGAGGTGGCCAGAGTTAATGACAATCGTTCCCATGTACCTTCTGTGTGCTCTGGTGTGTGTGTGTGTGTGGCCATGGTCAGCAAACTGCGGCTCGCGAGCCACATGCGGCTCTTTGGCCCCTTGAATGTGGCTCTTCCACAAAATACCACGGCCTGGGCGCGTCTATTTTGAAGAAGTGGCATTAGAAGAAGTTTAAAAACTTTGGCTCTCAAAAGAAATTTCAATCGTTGTCCTGTTGATATTTGGCTCTGTTGACTAATGAGTTTGCCGACCACTGGTGTAGGGGGTGATCGGCGGGGGTCAGGGGTGGGGTGGAGGCAGATAAGGAGCAATGACATCGCCTGAGTCCATTCAACTCAGACGCCAGGCAGGTGAAGTCAGGCCCCCCAAGAGGGTGGGGGAGGGAGAGAGCCTGCCTGGGGGAGGCATCTTGGCAGGCTTCCCGGGGGAGGCAGCAGGCAGGGCAGGTGGAGTGGGTGCCATTCAGGCAGGTGCAGGGCCATGGAGGGCAGGGTGTGAATGGATACACATGGATGTTCAGTGTCCATGAGGCAGGGGGCTGGGGGGGGCACACAGGCGTCACCGTGGGAACAAGGTCCAAGGCGAAGCCTCAGATGCCAGGCGGGGACCCTGAGCCTGGGGTGCACCCCGAGAGCCTGAGGGGGGCGGTCCTCCGATGGGGCCAAGCCAGGGGGTCAGAGCTCCTTCCAGACAGCATGAGGGGAGGGGCCGGAGCAGCTTCCGGAGCCGGAGACAGCCAAGGGAGGGGCGGGGCGGGGAGGGAGGACCGGACACTCAGACAAACAGACGGACTTCCCGTGGCAGGAAGCCGGTGCCTGAGGCTGTGTGGTCCTGAGGGTTTTCTCTGCCCCCTCCCCCCCGCTCCCGGGGAGGCCGCAGAGCGCTCACCTGTCGCCGTCCTCCTGGATCCCGTAGCCGCTCCTCTGGCCCCTCTCCCAGTGGCCCGTGTACTTGCAGGGATGAGGGGCCTGCGGGGTGCTCTCGAGGACCCCAAAACCGTGCCGCAGGCCCGCCTGGAAGTAGCCCTTGTACACCTCGTCAGCGCCGTACCTGCAGAGGGTCACCACGGTGGTCCCGCCTCCCGGAGCTCGGCCCAGGGGCGTGCCTGGACCGTGAGCCCGCCCGCCACGGCCCGTCACTTACTCACAGACGCCGTAGCCACACATGCTGCCTTCCCGCCAGTGGCACTTGTAACAGTCGAACGTGTCCTCGGAGGCCTGGGGCACCAGGCAGACGCCAAAGCTGTCAGCGTGGGCGGGCGGAGGGAGTCAGCATACCCTCATACCCTCCAGGCCTTTCTCAGACGATGGGGAGGCTCAGTGCTCAGCCATCTCCTTTCCGGGGGCCCCTCTCAGGACACCCCCAACCTGTCCCACGCACCCTGGGAGCGCCTCTGGCCCTGGACCACGCGCCCGCGGCCGCCCGCTGCAGGGCCTCGGCTTCCCTCCGGTACGAAGACGGGGGCTGGACCGTTTGGGTTTGGGAATCTAGGATGGGGCCAGGCTGTGCTGTGGGCAGGGGCGCGAACCCTTCTCCCGCCCACACGCTCCGCTTCGGCCCCAGCCTCACCCGTGCTCCAGGCCCTGGCAGAAGCTGCCCACGTGGTTCTGCCCGTCGGGCCACTTCAGGGTCCCCCTGGAACACAGGCGAGGCCGGAGGTCAAGCCCAGCAGACCCGTCCTCCATCCCACACGGTGCCCGCCGGCCCTGCCACTGGCTCTCAGAGGCCAGTCCTGTCCAATGGGACGCAGAGAAGCTCTGGGGACAGAACTGACCAACTGACCACGGGAATAAGAGCCCGTGGTTCCGCCCGAGGAAGGGGGTCCATGTGGGTCCTGCCTGCCCCTCTGACCCGGGAGCCCGGTCACTCACTTGCCGTGGGGCCGGCCCCGGCACCACTCGCCCTCGTAAGTGGCCTGGCAGAGCCGACCCTCTGCCAGGAAGGTGTACGCCACGGAGCGGCAGGTGGGGGTCTCGCAGGACGCCAGGCCCGCCCCCAGCACCGGGAAGTCTTTCTTCCCACGCAGGGCCTGGCACACGGCCTGGGTGACCATGTACCGCCAGATCACCTGATGGGACGGGAAACAGCACAGGTCGCGTTGCTGGAGGCAGCCCGCTCGGGAGCCTTCCGGGGTGACGCCAGCACGACCCCCTCCACCCCCCGACCTCCAACCCGTCTGCCACTTGGAGGAATCGCCAACCACTCCACGCTGCACCCTAGGGCCCTCCTTCCACACCTGAGCTCCCTGTTGGCAGTTCCAGGGCCTGCCTGGGGTTGGGGGGCTGGGGGGGGTTGGGGGTGGGAGCAGGCAAAACCACCTGGCAGGGATCCCAGGCCCCAGCTCTGGCTCCACAGAGAAAAATACCAGCCTCCATGGCATTCTGATGCTCGACCCCAGGCTGACCCCTGACCTCCTCTGACCACGACCCCAGAGGCCTGACACACCCACGGAGCCTCAGGTTGTATACCTGTGCCCTCCCCTCCCTTCCTGTCTCCCTCCCCCACTCCCCTGGCCCCACCCCCACCCAGTTCATAGTTCACCCACACTCACCAGGTCCTGGGGGCTCTTGGAGCCAAAGAAGAACTCCTCTTCCGGAGTGAGGAGGTGGAACGCGCACCTAGACAGACGGAGTGGCCAATAGGCTCTGTCCAGGGGGCTGGGGGGGGCCCCCATTGGAGCCTGGGGGTACAGGCAGGTCATGGGGTAGAGGGAGGGGAGGCCTGGGGTGTCGCTGGAGGAGACTGCTCACCCGTCCTGCTCGCGATCCACCCACACCAGCTTCAGGTCGAAGGTGTGGGCACTGTGACCCTGGGAACAGGACACGGGGTCATCCAGAGCCCAGACCAGACGCTCAGCTCCTCGGGCCGGGCCGAGCACCAGCCTGCGGGCGGCACACCCCGTGTCCCAGCTGCTCGTCCCGCAGGCCCAGCCCAGACCCCACCACCCTTACCTGTCCCCGCCTCCAGGGCAGCCCCTTCCCAGCCCAGGCCCGGCCCCCCAACCCTGCTCCATCTCAGCCACCAGAACAGGCTTCCGGAGACGCCGCTAGGCCCCACCAGCCCCTGCGGGACCCTCTCCATGGATCCCGCTGCCTGGGGCTGAGCCCTCACTCCCACCTGCTTCTCCCTTTCCCTTTCCTCAACCAGACCCAGGCCCCACGGTGGCCCCCAGACCTGGGTCGGCCCCACCCACCTGCAGAAGGACGAGGATGTCATCGAAGAGCAGCGCCCGCTCTGCCCGCAGTGGGGTGACTGTCACGGGGACGTCCTGGCTGTCTTGCAAGAGGCGGCGAGCAGGGGTGCAGAGGGCATCCTGGCGAGGGGGGCAGGGCTTGGGTATCCTGGATGCACCCATGCTGGCCACTCCACCCCCCGCCTCCCCACCTGCTGGAGGCCCCCAGGTCACATGGACACGGATGGACGGTGACGGGCAGAGGCCTGGGGTGATCCCAGCCCCTCCCAACAGGGCCGCACGAGTTCTCTGAAGCGTCGCTTGCCCTCCCAGCCCACCTGCAGCCATGGCCCCCCAGCCCCTGTCAACTCTCACCTGACCTCCCTCTGGCAACTCTTGCCCCCTCCCCCCTCCTCCCCCCCCTGTTCTCCTGAGTCTCTATCCTAGGCCCCAAGCCTGGCACAGGGATGTGCCCCTGCAGGGACAGTGCGTGGCACGGTGGGTAGGGACGTGGGGGGGCAAACGTTTGGTGGCATCCCAGGAGAGAGGGTCAGCTCGGCTGGCCACTCTTGCCCGGATCCAGCTCTCGGCCGGGCCCAGGAGGCGCTCAGCAAATGGGTGACCATGGCCTCATGGCCACCCGGTCACCACCAGCCCGCTTCCCGATGGGGAAGCCACGGGCAGGCTCCTGCCCAGCGAAGCTCCTGCCCTGACGGCCCTCGGGCCCCCCTCACCCGCAGCCGGCTGCTCAGGGTGTGCCAGAGGGCCTGCGTGGCCTCGGCCTGGTCCAGCGCCTGCTTCATGAAGGACTGGAGGTCCCCAAAGAGGGCGGCCGCGTGCACCACCAGCTCCCGGGCAGGGTGACGCTGCAGGGGAGAGAGCAGCCAGGCAGGGCCTCTCAGAACCTCCCCCCGACCCCCTCCAGGGCTGCCCGGCTCTGGCCTGCATCTCAGCCCAGGGCACCCTCTCTCCCCACAGCTCCTCGGGGCGTGGCCGGGGCACAGATCTCACGGGGAAGCAGGACGCTCCAGGCCTCCCCAGCTGGGCCTGGCCCTGGGCCCTCACCCCCAATATGACTCCTCGTCTGCGCCCCGGGTCTCTGCCAGCTCCGCCAGGGCAGGGCCAAGAACCTCGGATGAGCCCAGGACAAACGTGTCCCTCCAACCCCCTCAGAACAGGGCCACGTCCCCACAGCCTGGCCGGGTCCTTCTCAAACCAGGTCCCCGCGTTCCGCAGGCGTCCTGAGCCGGGGCCCTGCGTCTCCCCAGCCTCGGCCGCCCACAGGCCACAGGCTGGTGAGCAGCCCTGGCCCCCGCCACTCACCTCCCCAACGGTGTCCCCGAGGCTCCGCAGGAGGAGCGCGTACTTCTGCACGTGATGGGTGAGCGGCTGGCGCAGGGCCTGGACCAGCGCGGTGCCCATCGAGCCCTTGGGGTTCACGCCCCACAGGAGCTGCCGCAGGGCCTTCCGCTGGCCCCGCCAGTAGTCTCTGAGAGAGGACGGCCACACCACCTCACTCCTGCATCCCAGCGCCCGCCACCACCGCCTCCCTGCCCGGGCGAATGCCCCCCCCTCCCAGCTCCTGTCCCAGCCGCCAGCCCTCTCCCAGCCGGTGCACCCAGAGCCCCAGTGGCCCCTGGAGATGGGGTAGCAACAGCTCAGCGTCTCAGTGGGTGGTGACCACACCCTCACCCAGGGAGGTGTGTCCCCGCCCTGCCCCAGGTCACCCCTGGCTTTGGACCCCTGGCAGCTGCTCGCTAGGTTTGCCTCCCTCTTCCTGTCGACCAGTGAGGAGCTGCCAGAGCCAGGAGTGCTCAGGCCGAGTCCTGGGCCCGGACGCTCACTGCTCTGGGCAGAGCTTCCCCCCACTTCTTTCCCAGATGCTCCCCCCACCCCCACCCCCCGGAGGCCCCGCAGCACCGAGCTCACCTCCTCTGCTTCGCTGCCTTCTGAAAGGCCTGCACCACCACACAGCTCGTGTAGGACTTGATGTACCTGCAGACAGGACGGGGCACCCTGTAGGCCCGGCCCCTGCCCTTCTGGGACCCCAGTTCCCACCCTGCGTGGCTGAAGCCCTGAGGGCCTAGACAGTGGCCTGGCTCTAGGCACAGGCGGCCTGGGGCCCTGACAATTCCAACTCACAAACACTTCCTTCCCGGGGAGCCCCGGCTCAGGCCTGGGGTACCCGAGCCTGCGCAAGACTGGTGCCTGAGCCCACAAAGGCCAACCCTGTGAGCCCCACCCCAGGCTCAACCAACCCCTTGCCCAGCCCTGACCCAGGTCAGCACGGCGGCCCCGACACCGTCCTCGCGGTCTTACTCCATGTGGACCTGCAGGACGTGGTCGGCTTCGCGCAGCAGCAGCAGGGACTCGAGACTGATGGCGTCCGGGTGGCGCAGCCGCTCCCGCAGCGAGCGCAGGCTCCGCTCCGTCACCTCCCACAGCTGCTGGGCGCACCCGTGCAGCTGCTGCAGGAGCCGCAGGCACTCTCTGCCCCGGGGGTCCGAGGGCTCTGGCGGACACACCCACACGGTGAGGGGGGCAGGGAGCTCACAGAGGCCCCGGGGTCACCTGAGGGCCAGCGGCACCCCACAGCCCTGGAGCTGCGGCCAGGGTCCTGCATCCCCGGGGACCTGGGACAGGATGGGGAGCCCATACGCCCCCTTGAGCTCAGCAGGGGAGCAGCAGGCTCATCTTGAGGCGTGACCACAAGGGCTTCCTCACCAAACAGGACAGCGCCGCTGACCCAGGGCACCGGGTACACTCACACCCTGGGCCTTCCGCAGGGACTGCAGGGGCACGGACACAGCCCCCACCGGAAGGCACCCGCCCCAGGTCACTCAGTGAGACCCAAGCTGGAGGGACACCTGCTTCCCTGTCACGCCCTGGAGGACGAGGGTCCAGCCTGCTCCCTGGAAGAGGTGGGACCATCTCTAGGCACAGCTGGGTCTGAACTAGGATGGGGCTCACGGCCTGGCCCCTCTAAGGAGCAGCCAGCCGCTGGGGGCCAGGACCCCAGTCCCCTCAGAAGCTGCAGCTCAGAGGCCCAACCAGGTGAGACTCCTGCCCCAGGACAGCGCCTGTGTCCCCACCTCCCCGCTGGAGAATGGGACGCACCGGCCGTGAGCAGGGGCTGGAGGACGAGGTTGCTGATCCGGGCGAGGGTGGCCGAGAAGACTTCCTCCTGCTGCAGCAGGGCCGCCTCCTCAGGGCTGCACATGCCCGGGTGCTGGCTCGGGGCCTGCCAATGGGGCACCAAGTAGAGCAAGACAGCGCCGGGCCACGGCGTCCAATGCCAGCCCCCTCGGTGTGCACCAGAAGCAAGGCCGTGGCTACCCCACGTCGGAATGGAGCGATGAACCCAGGTCACCTCAAAGAGAAGTTCCCAGTCTGGCCCCTGCCCCCTCTCCACCTGGCCCAGCTGAAGGGACCTGAGGAGTGGGAGGCAGGACCCAGAACTACAAAGGGAGCATCCCTGGCCTGCTCACCCCTGGGCTCCGAGGGACACCTAATGGTGCTCCGACCTAGCCCTCTCCCCCTGGTCTGGAGAGAAGGATGTGCTGGGAGAGGAGCCCAGCCTTCAAGGCCATGGCTCAGGACTCGCTGCACCCCACAGGGCTGGTGAGCAAGGAGGCGTCTGGGGGCCTCGCGGGGTTCTGCTGGAGCCATGAAGGATAGGCAAGAAATAAAAAGGCAGAGAGGAGGACCAGGCAGGCAGGTGGGGACCATGAGAGCAAAGGCTCGTGGGCACGAGGGCCCAGCCCTGCGGGTGGCCGACAGAGCGCCATGGAGGGCCCCAGAGCGGGGGAGTGGTGTCCGTCAGCCCCGGGGAGACGGACGGTTGCAGAGGAGATGATGCCAAGCAGTGAGAGGGTGAGGGTACGGTGCTGGCACGGCCAAGGGGACCCCGAGTGGGGGCGGCTGAAAGGCTTAGAAAAGACAGACAAGAGAATGGACGCTGGGTCCCGGTGGGACACTGCTTCTCTGAGAGACAGCACCACGGACTACAAGCCACGTCTTTTATTTTATAGCCGCTGCCACGAGGCACAATAAGGGCATGATCAAGATGTTTACAACATTCCCGTGGATTTCGATCCTACTCAACTACATGCACCTGATCCAGCTTTGTCTACTTGCAGCCCATATCACTCAGCCACATGGGGCCATGTGTTCGGACCATCGGTTCAAGCTGACAACTACAGCTGTTGGCTGTAATTGTGCTGGGAGGGCTCTGCCCTCCAAGCTGGGACTTGCACGTGGCCACAAGAGGACTGTGCCCTCTCATCAGTCCAAGGCTTGAACCGTCCAAACTGTAGCCGCTCTCCACAGGTGAGGTCAAGGTGGGCGGAGCCAGACACTCCAGGCACCCCCATCCGGCTTACCCTGCTGATGGGTCCTCCTGAAGGACAGGTGGGCTCGAGCCTTTGGACTTCCCGCCCTGGAGTAAGGGACCCTCCGAGCAGGTAGGGTCAGCTGGGAAGGTGGCCTCCTGCCTGAAGGGAGGAGTAGGAAGGGGCATGGGCTCAAAGCCAGGCCACAGCCTCCACGTGGACTCAGCCCTCTCACCAGACTTGGTGCCTCACCTGGCAAAGGAGGGCATATGCCCAACTCTGCCTCTCCCTGGCACTGCCACCCCGAGACTCTGGAGTAGCTGACCTGGGGGGAGGTGGGCAAGGGATGTGATGGAGGCAGCTGGTGATGGGCAGGCAGACCCCAGGGGAAAGGAGTCTCATCCCTCCCCATGCAGCCACAAGGAGCCTACAACCCCCAGGACATCAGTTCTGGGGAGAGCTGGGCGGGTGCCTCAGAACCGTGGCCCAGGGCCCAGGCATTCCCGCCCCACCTTTCCTGCCGCTGCTTCAGGAGGGCGAGGCCTTGGGAGGGGGAGGCAGGAAGGGGAAGCAGCTGGAGCCTGGCTTCAGCTCTCTCTCTCTCTCTCTCTCTCTCTCTCTCTCTCTCTCTCTCTGCCCTGCAAGCCCAAGACCCCCTCCCCCAGGGGGAGGGGCTAGTTGTTCCAGGTCAGCTCAGGCAGGACCAGGAGAGCCAGCCAAGGGGTCTGGGGTGCAACCCATGCCTCCAGAAACGGCCGGAATGGAAAGGCCCTTTGTGGGCGACCTTTGCCCCCTCAGCTGGCAGGCAGCTGGGGTCTGAGCTGAGAGGACAGTGGCTAACGGTGGAGGAAGGAGGGTGCAACCAGGATGGGCGGTGCGAACTGGGAACCAGATCAGGGTGAGCGGGGACCTGCAGTAAACAACTCGCCAGCCACGGGGAGGTCTTAATCACCAATGACCCCCACACTCCCCTGGGGGCCAGGCAGCCCCACCCACACCCATGCCACACTCAGGAGAGCTCTCTGCCCCTCTCGCTCTGCAGCTGGGAGCTGCTCCCCACCCTGAGCTATGGCCCACACCCCAGCTGCTGGGACCCCCTGTGGCGCCTGCCCAGCTGGCCATGCCGGGCGTCTCCATAGCCTTGCTCCTCTCTGCGCCTCAGTCACCTCCTTTATGAAATGAGGCTCCAACGAGAGCAGAGCTTTTCAAACATTTACTCCCCCAAAGGATAAGCAGGTGGGAGGGAGTGGCTCTGGGTTTGGGGACCTGGTCCTCAGCCTCCCTCACCTCTCAGAGCTGCCTGATTCCCCAAAGGGACCTCTAACCCTAGGAAACTGAGTCACGCTGCCGTAAGCCTGGCTGGTGAGGCAGGGGGTGGGGAAGGCTGCAGTTGAGGCTGGGGGTCTGGTCTGGTGGCCCCCAGGTTAAGGAGTGCTGGGCTTCATCCTGCGGGTGATGAGGGGAGTATAAGGGCAGGGGTGAGGCCAGGCATGAGTACGTGTGAGGTGAGTGTGTGTGTCTGCAGGGGAGGAGGCGGTACTGAACCTGAACAGGCCAGGGACCCAGCAGGAGTCCTCCCCTCTCTGACCCGACCCACGCTCTCTGGTCAAGGCCTGGCCCTCTCTCTCCATCCAAGTGTAAGGCTCCTTAGTGATAGCCTGCACATGATGTGCATAGGGGGAAACAGGCCCAGAAAGGAACAGGAGAGCCCCGATACACTGTATGAAGAGCACATACGGAGTAGAGCCAGCTCACCTGACCTACGTGTTCCGAGAAGCTGGGCGACTCACCTGAGCTACGTGTTCCGAGAAGCTGGGCGACTCACCTGAGGACACACAGCGAGTTCCGGGGCGGGCCGGCCTCCTGCCTCCGCAGGCAGCCTTAGTGCTCACCAAGGGGTGGAGTGAGCTCGGAACCGGCCGGTCCAGGCATGCCCAGGTGAGTCAGCTGCCTGTCCTGTGTCAATCTACCCAGCAGCTGGACCTGCTCCCTTCCCTGCATTCCTGGCCTCGGTCCCTGCTGGTCCCTCTGGGGCAGGTCACCGAGGCCTCCCCTGCCCTCTCTGGCCCCTCAGCCACACCCTGTCATGGCACCCATTCTGGTATTTCCCGGTCTGGACAGCAAGGAAGTGCTGCCGGCTGTGGAGCGATGTTCCTGGGCCGCCCTGGCGCCCCCTCGACCGACCTGCCCGCCCAGTGGGTGGACAGCTAGCGAGGAGCCGCCCACGGGAGCGGGCACGGACCCCTCACAGCGGACCCGCAGTCTCCACCCCGCCTCGGCCCCAGCATCCCGGCTCTGCCCCCACCCCCGCGGCCCCAAGCTTCTGGTCCAGAGGCTCCTCCGCTCCCAGCCTGGAACACACTTCGTAACTTCCCTTCCCCTCCCTGCCCGGCACACGCAGTCATTGGATTTTCCCAAACATGGGCTCCCGTGCCAACCGCCGGGCACGAGCCTGCGCGGCTCCCCCTGCGGGCGACACCAGGCGGCGCCACCTCCTCCAGGCAGTCCCTCGGGCGAGCTGAGGCCCCGGACCCTCGGACCCTCGCGCCAGGCCCCGGCCAAGCCCCCGGGCAATGCGCTCCCCGGACGGGCCGGCGCCAGGAGGAAGGGGGCGGGGACTGCTCCTGAGCCAGTCGGGTGACCACGGGGCAGGGGGGACCTTCGGACACACTCGTGCCGCAGGGACCGAGGGGGCGTAGAGGGACGGCGACACGGCGACCCGAGGGGGCGCGGAGGCGAGAGTCCCACCTGCAGCGAGGAGAGCGCGGAGCAGGGGAGCCCCACGGGCGCGCACCTCCACCACCCTTACCTGTGCGGCGCGGCCCCGCGCGGGGTGACCGGAGCGCGGATTCTCGCCGCGGCCCGCACGCCTTCCCGCAGCCCCGCCCCTCCGCGCCCGCCCTTCCCGCAGCTCCGCCCCTCCGCGCCTCGCCACGCCCCTGAGCCCGCCCTTCCCGCACGCCCCGCCCCTCCGTACCACGCCCCGCGCCCCACCACCTCCCTCGCCACGCCCCCGGGTGTGACCGTGTGGGGAGCGAGGGCTGGCCTGGAGGTGGCCTGAGGTCTCTCCTGAGGTCAGTCCCCTCTGGTGTCCTTCCGGGTCCAAAGGCTCCTGGGAGCCAAAGAGGGGAAGGGGGTGGGAGGGGGTGAACTTGACCCTCCGGCTCCACACCAAACTCACTCAAGCCCGGCTCGCCTCGCTTCCCGAGCAAGGGCTCAGAGGAGAGCCAGCAGGGGCCACGGCTTCCTCGTCCTGGCAGGGCCTTCCCAGTCCCCATCCCCCCTAATCCCCGCCCCCCACCCCCCATTCTGATGTTCTGCCGGCCTAGGGTGCAGCCCGTGACCTCCTCGACCCGCCTTGGGCAGGGCGGCATGGCCAGCGCCACTCTTGCCTGTGACCTTGGGAAGTCCTCCTCCCCCCACTCCTGGGTCTCCACGCGCCCGAAGCCTGTGGTTGTCTGCGCCAGGGCCTTTGACCTTGGAAAGGATGGCGTAAGCCTAGTCCCGAGGACCTCCCGGAGGGGGCGGGACCAAGGTTCCCGCCTGTAACAAAGGAACCCACTGTCTGCCGCGGTACCCCTCGGAGCGGACCGCAGGCCAGTTCCCCATCCCTTGCTGTAGCACGCAGTGTCCAGGGGTGACCCGGGGCCACCTCTGCCTCTCACCGCTGAGACCACTTGGGCAAAAGGGCGTGTGCGGAGGCAGCGCAAGAGCAGAGTGGCCCACCAGCCCCTACTCAGACTGAAGAGAGAGCCTGGTGGAGGGGGTCCGTGGCCAGTTCCAGGGGTTCCAGCAGATGAGCAGGGTCTTGGAGGGTCTGTGGGTCCCCTGACACATGAGAGTGGGCAGGCAAGTGGGCCTTTGGGGCTTAGGAGGAGGGGCTAAGGGCTGGAGAGGGTCCGTGGCCACGTGTGGAGAGAGCAAGGTCACCCAGGAGCATGTGGGTGACCATTTGCAGCCAATGGGGAAGGCAGGTTCCTAAGCAGGAGGGACTGGTCTCTGCTGGGTGCCTCTGTCACAGCCCCTCCCCTCTCCGGGCCTCGGTTTCCTCAGCTGCACCTGTAGCCGAGGGAAGACAGTGCTGCCTGGGCTCAAGCAGGAAGGGAAGGGCCGGTCAGCTTCCCCCCTGGAGTCCAGACTTCCTGTCCAACCACACCTCAGGGCATTGGAGACCGCGGTCAGTCTGCCCTCACTTCCCACTCACTGGGTGACCTCATGGGCATTGCCAACTTCACTTTTATTATCTGCCAGATTGAACAAGATGAGCCGGGCCTCTCCCAGCTCCTCCTGGGCTTGGGGCCGGGGGATTTGTAGAGCCCGAGAGAGCCCAGAGGGCAGCCTCTGCTGGTGCACCTCCCTCGGCACCTACAGCACAGCCAAGGGCCCTGTCCAATCCCAGCCACCCACACGCCTGCACACGCACACGATGCCACAGTAATGTGGTGGCGTGTGCACTCACTTGTGCCACAGACTCATCCGCTACAGAGCTCACTGGCAGGGCCCCATGTTGCACAGGTCAGGTGGCAGCCCTGCACATGGGCGTATGTGTACACATTCACATGGACACAGATGTATACGCTGTGGCGTGTGCACACCGAGACCCACACCCAGGCACATACAGAGGCAAGTGCAAAGTGCACGTGCACTCTTGTGTACACAGATGCCGTGGGACAGAGCGCATGCCTACGCACACATAGGTGTCACCCAGCCCAGCACAGCCCCAGAGCCATTCTGAGCCAGGCCTGGGGCCAACACCAGACTTCCAGCTCCCAGCAGGCCCAGCCGCTTGGCCCAGGCCCAGGCCCAGGCTGCTCAGCCCAGGCTAGGTTCCAGATGCCCCAGATCCAGGCTGATTCCGACTCAGGGGATCCCTGCTTCCTACCTCCTGTTCCCCCAGAGCTAAATCTGGAGCCCTGGGGGTTGGGGCTCCAGGATAGAACCCCCCTTCGTGTTCCCTGGCCACTGTGAATGGACTCTGCTCATGGCTTCCAACCCAGAGGCCCTGGAAGCTGGACTGGGTTCCTACAGGAAACCCACAGGAGCTAAAAATAGTACACAAGGGACAAATAGGGCTCTGCAGGCCAGCATTCACGCCACCGCACCGAGAGGAAGCTGCCTTCCAGGGAGGCCGGGCAGGGGAGCCTGGGGCCCAAGCTCCCCCCGCCCCCCAGATCTGATGGGCCCCACTGGGGGCAGGGGGTCTGGGGAAGAAAAATCTCATAAGTAGAAACCGTGCTGGACAGTGGGCAGGAGCCCGAGTTTGAGGCCCCGTTCCCGAGTGTCCTTAGGGCACAAGCCCTCTCTGGGCTTCAATTTTTCATGAGTAAAGAGGGGAGAGGAATAACAAGACGATGA
Source organism: Eptesicus fuscus (assembly GCF_027574615.1). NCBI lineage: Eukaryota > Metazoa > Chordata > Mammalia > Chiroptera > Vespertilionidae > Eptesicus > Eptesicus fuscus. The sequence goes on from NC_072490.1 coordinate 192,573, forward strand.
GGCGTTAGCTTTCAGGGTATGCCTCCCTTCATGGTGTTACTAGGAAACAGTGCAAATATTCGTCAATGGGGTGTTGATTGAAAGGTATCGTTGGGTTTCTATGCAGCGCCTTGAGCAACAACAATATCAGAATGACTGGCATTTACTGTGATGTGCAGGTCCCGACACTGCAGTCATACCCATTTCACAGATGGCGAGCTGAAGCTCAGAGCGGTTAAGCAGCCCACGGAGGGCTCACAGCGCTCCATATGATTGCACCCCAGAAGTCTTTGTTCTCAGCATTAAAGCATTAAAAACCTTAGACTCTGTAAAGCATAAAGCTACAAATTTACAAGAAGCATTTCAAAGTTTAACTACTTAAGTTTTTTCTATGTTAATCGTTCAGTAAATTATGGATAATAACTTTATTTCCGTCAACTTTGCCATCTTCAGAGGGCCAGAAAGGTCCTTCAAATAATTAAACTTTCAAATGGTGTCTCTTGTTTGTCGCTTACACTTCTGAGGTTATTAAAGCTTAAAACTGCACTGACAGTTTCAGGATACCTGTTATTTTAAGTCAGTTTGACGTCAAAGCCTGTGTGACGGTATTCGATGGTGGGATTGGGGTGGAGGGGGGATCTGTGACGCTGTGCTGGGCAGGAAGCCCTGGGGAAAAGGTATATGATCAATAGCACATGTGGTTCAGGAGCAGAAGGGGAGCCCACTGAGAGCAGAGGCCGTCCCAGGGACGATGGGGACACACAGGATTGTGTTCCCTTTCAGATTCCTTCATCAGGCTTGCCCTGCCTCTTGGATGGAAAGATGATGAACTTGAACCCAGCCGGCATGGCTCGGTGTTCGAGCATCAACCTATGAACCAGGAGGTCACGGTTCGATTCCCAGTCAGGGCACAGGCCTGGGTTGCGGCTTGATCCCCAGTGTGGGGCGTGCAGGAGGCAGCCGATCAATGATTATCACTCATCATTGATGTTTCTCTCTACCTCTCCCTTCCTCTCTCTGATATCAATATATATACACTGAGTGGCCAAATTATTATGATCTCTGAACGCATAATAATCTGGCCACTCAGTGTGTGTGTGTGTGTGTGTGTGTGTGTATATATATATATAAATTACTATGATCTCTGAACGCATAATAATCTGGCCACTCAGTGTGTCAGTGTGTGTGTGTATGTGTGTGTGTGTGTGTGTGTGTGTATATATATATATATATATATAGAGGCCCAGTGCATGAATTCATGCATGGGTGGGGTCCAGCCAGCCTGGCCAGGGGGAGGGGACATGGGCGGTTGGCTGGCCTGTCTGCTGGTCAAACTCCTGGTCGAGGGGACAATTTGCATATTAGCCTTTTATTCTATAGGATATACACTGAGTGGCCAGATTATGATGCGTTCAGAGATCATAATAATCTGGCCACTCCGTGTATATATATTTTAAAAAGATGATGAACTTCATAGGAAAAAGTGACACCCCTCCCCTCCTGGGCTGAGCTGTCCTATCAGGTAGTCAGCACCCCATAATAGTTGGTGCATGTAATCCTCCATCAGCCCCGTGGGGACCGTCTTGCCCTCTCCATCCCGTAGACGAGGAAATGGAAGCACAGAGGAGTACTGGTTTGTCTCACTAACCCCAGCCCAGCCAAGTCCTCTCGGACCCTGCATCCCCAGGGTGACCCCATGCTCCTGACTGGTCAGCGTGTCTTTCCTGGCCTGGCCCACGACAGATGGCATGAGGGAGTGGAGAGCAGACAGAAAGCTGCAGTGGAACGCTGAAGCCTGGCCAGAGCAAGCCTGGGGAAGATGGGGTGGCCCAGCCCCCAGACTTGGCCACCCACTGCTGAGGGCCTCCTCAGAAGGCCCCTGGGCAGCCGTCACCCCTGCCCACGGCTCTCCTGGTTTCCTACGGCCGGGCCATCTCCCAGGCCTGACTCCCGTGGGTGCCTGAGGCTGGCCCTCCACCTCCTGCAGCCTGCCTTGGTCCTTGCTCATTATGGCACCTCCCGGCGGAGCCCCCAAGCTCTGGGTCTATAGGGTCCCCTGTTCTGAGGGTGGGCTCAAGGCCCACAGCACCCCTGCCTGCCTGGCAGGTCTCCCCTGGTGTTCCTGGTGATGAGGGACACAGGGGGTCAGCCTGAGTGCAACTCAGCACTCAGAGGCAGGAGCTTCGTGATAATGGAACAAAGGGAGGGAGGAGGGAGGAGGGAGGAGGGGGAGGGGGAGGGAGGAGGAAGGAGGGGGAGGAAGGAGGGGGAGGGGGAGGAGGGAGGAGGGAAGAGGGGGGAGGGGGGAGGGAGGAAGGACACACACCAGAAGGCTTCCCACCCAGGCTGCCCCTCCCTTTCCTCCCCAGGTCTCCACACCCTCACAGCCTCCCTCCCCCTCTTCCCCTCCAGCCCTGGGGTGTCAGGGCTCACCCTGGGTCAGGACCAGAGTGAGAGGTGGGCTGGGTTCAGTGTGAGGTCAGGGCCAGGGCTCAAGTGTGACAGAGGCTGAGGGTCAGCCCTTGGGGGGGGGTGCGGGGAGCCTACCCCTGTCCTGCAGCCGCAGATGCTGGCCCCTTCAGGAACCTTCCATGGCACCCGCAGCCGCAGCTCCCACCATTCCATCCCGCTCCCCACCCCCACCCCAGCCCTGGTGTCCAGGGTGACCAGAGCCGCCTCCGGGCAGGAAGCCAGCCCAGGGCATCCCTGAGCGCCTGTCGCCATGGCAACCTGCCTGTTGGGCGCACGCACCTGGGTCCAGTGCAGCTTTTCACATCCAGGACGTGACCAGGGGAAGGGCCTCCCAGACCCGCAGATTCCGCCCCCTCCTCATCCCAGATGGGGAAACTGAGGCCCCGTGGGGAGGGAGGGCGGGACCTGTTGCTCAAGGACCTGACCCCGCGTGGGTCCAGGTGGGTGGGGGGAGGAGGGGAGGCTGGAGTCTGGTCCTCGGAGGGGCGGGCCCTTCACGCGCTCCAGTGCGGGCGGGCGGCCCAGCAACCGGACACCAGCGATGAATAAATGATGCCCGCGGCCCGCGGCCAGATCGCCTCCGTCCCTGCAGCTGCCAGGGCACCGCCGGCCGCGGGCATCGCTCGGCTCCGGACCTGCGGGCACAGGGCACCTCCAGGCCGGCGGCGCAAGGATGGCCCGGCGGCGGGGCGCGGGGCCCCTCTGGGCGCTGGGCGGCGCGGCGCTGGGGGTCTGCCTCGCGGGAGTCGCTGGGCAGCTGGTGGAGGTGAGTCTGACGGCGGAGGGGGGCGCGGCCTCGGGGCGGCCGGCACCGTCCAGGCGGGGGTGGGGGTGCCTTTCCTGTCCTCTCGCCCGGGAGGCCTGGCTTCATGGAGACCCAGCCCGGCCCCACCGCTTCCAGGCTGCGGGGAGAGAGCCCCAATCCGAGGTCCCTGGTCCCCTGATTTCAGGGCGTCTGTCTGATGGGGGAAACTCACTTTCACCTGATCTTAGGGGTCCCGGTCTGACCGGGGTACAGAGTGTCCCATCTGCTGGGCCCCTCAGCTCCTCTCCTCCAGTGTTCCGTCCAGAGGGGCCTGAGGAGAGGATGCCTGGTCCTTGGTTTCAGCGACCACCAGTCTGATGGGGGTCTAGTCCCTGATTTGGGGGTCTGTTGGAGGAAACAGCGTCTGCCACCCAAGGTCCTCCAGCGTCCCCTGTCCAGGGAGGAGACCGGCCTCCCTCGGGAAGATGAGGAAATTGCATTCCAAGCTGGAGGCTGGGACAGGCGGTGACTGACTGCATTTGCCCTGGAGGGAGGGGCGGGCAGGCCCCGGCCTTAGGGTCTGTCTTGGTCCTTGTGTGTGATGGGGGGTGGGGAGCCAGCTGGGGTTTGTAGAGGGGAGAATCGCGCTGAGACCTGGTTTGGACAGAAGAGAATACACTGGAAAAGGGGCATGTCGTTGGGATAACTGGGAGGAGCTGCTGAGACACCCAGGAAGAGGTGAGGAAGTTGGCTGGTCGGTGGGCCAGGAGCCTGTCTGGGGCCAGGAAGGGCTGGGCGGGGCAGGGTGGGGCCATCTGCAGCCTCCCTGGCCCCTCTACGCATTGCTGCTGAGCCGGGAAGGGGTTCCAAAAGGCAGACCAGACCCAGAATTCTGGAGCATGAGGTGCAGAGAAAGCAGGGACGCACCCAGGAAGGCCCTGAGTGGCAGGTGCTAGGGGACAGGATGGGAGAGGGCAGGCAGAGCCTTGTCCTGGGGTCAGAGGGCACAGCCCTGATGTGAAGGGTCTGGGGACATGGGTGGGGACAGAGCCTTGCCGCCCAATGCTAGCCGTCCCTGCTGCTGACCAGGGGGTGTGGTCAGAGGGCTGGGCTGGAGTTCGATGTCAGCTCCGGTGTCCTGTCAGGGAGCCAGGCTAACTTGAGCTGTGGCTTGGGCACCTCACTGGCTGCCCTGAGGCCTCAGATGCAGAAACTGAGCTGGCCTGGGTACCAGAGAGGCGGGGGTGGGGGCGAATCAGTTCTGAGCCAAGGGCTCCTCCCTGGCCCCGGGGAGCAGGTCTCCTCCCAGCTCATTAAGGGAAATTGCATTTGGAGTCCATCTACCTGCCATCTGCCTACAGCCTGTGCAAGGGCCTGGCCGAGCCTGGGGATCCAGGGAAGCACCAGATAGATGGGCAGGCCAGGGCCCATGGCACCACCCACCCCAGCCCTCCAGCGTCACCGCTACAGGCATGAGGCTCGGATGGAGGTCAGACCCAGCAGCGCCCCCCACAGGAGACAGCAGATTGCTCCTGTCACCCTCCACCCAGGACCCCGCCACTGCCAGCCCTGGCCCTGGCACTGCCCACAAGTCCTCCCACCACATGTGTGCCCTGTACCCACAAGTGTGTGCTCAACCCCATGTGCACCCCACCCCCCACAGGTGCCCTGACTCCACAGATGTGTGGTACCTGCCCAGTTCACCCTGGTTAAGAGAAAAAAGCCAGGGAATCGGGTACCAATCCCTCACAAAGACCCTTTGGCTTCCTGGGACAGGCTGCTGAAGGTGCTCCCGGGAGGAGGAGGAGGAGGGGGAGGAGGAGGAGGAGAAGGGGGGAGGAGGAGGAGAAGGAGGAGGAGAAGGAGGGGGAGGAGGAAGAGGGGGAGGGGGAGGAGGAGGAAGTGGAAGTGCCTGGCTCGTGGGAGGACCCCATCCCTGCTTTCGGCCCAGGGAAAGGCTGATGGACGGTGGCCTGCGGGCTGTCTTTCCTCCCAGACGGCCAGAGACTCCTCAGGCCGGTCCTTGTTTGTTCATCGGAGGACGGCACGGTGCACAGATGGCCCAGGGTCCTCCCTCCTAAGCACTAACTCCCATCCACACCCTCAGCCAAGCGTGGGGACAGCGGTCATGTCCCTGTCAGCCCTGCAGATCAGGGACAGGTCTTGCTCAGACCCGCCCAGAGCAGGCCTGGTCCACCCAGACCCCAGAGCAAGGCCATGTCCCCTTAGAACCCCCAGGGCAGGGCCGTGTCCCCTCCGTCCTTCCGTCCTTCAGGGCAACACTCTGTCCATTCAGTCCTCCAAGGCAGGGCCACGCCCCCGGGATCCCCAGGAAAGGGCCATGTTCCCCTCAAGCCCCCAGGGCGCGCGGGGCCCACTGGGAAGGTGGGAGGCAGCTGGCTCTGCTCTGCTTGGCTGACTTGCTCCCACCGTGCTTACATGGTTCGGCCCCCAGGTGTCGCTGCCGCACTGTGGACAAACGATCCCGGGTCCTGTCCTGACCGGCCTTGTCCTAGCCCTGGTCATTGGAAGTGTGGGGTCCTGGCCAGGCGCAGTCACCGGCTCCACACCTACCCCACACTGAGGGGGGGCGGGGGGCGGGCGGACAGCTCGGGATAGCCAAGTCCGCAGGGTAGTACAGACCTCGCCTGGTCTCTGGCCTTGGTCTTGAGTCCCCGTCTGCCTGTGGGCGCCCAGGACTGGAGGGGGAGGAGAGACCCACAGGCTATCGAAGGGGCCTTGAACCAGACGGGGACAGGCTGTCCCATTTTGCCCTTTGGGCCTCGGTTTCCCCAAGCACCGACCACCCTTGCCCTCCAAGTCCCGGCTCCGTGGTTCTGGGACTCTGCTCTCTTGTGCTAAATTGGGAACTTCCCGAGGTCTAGGGCAGCGATTTCTAACGGTGGGCCGCAAGGATTTTTAAAACATGCAGCACTCGTCTACATAGTCAGAGGCACTGACCTCTTTCCCCTTAGATCAGGGGTCGGGGGCGTCCAGTCACTTGGCCTGGCCCTGCCAAGGCATGAGGGGTGAGTTAACTAAATGTTTGACCAAATGCAGCAGGCTAATTTTTAAGTCGGTGATTTTGTATGGCCCACGAATGATGTTTTAAATACGCAAATGGCCCTTGGCAGAAAAACGGTTCCCCACCCTGCCTTAGATTGTCGCATAAAAAGTGACAGCAACCCACACAACGGTAGCCGTGCAGCGTGAATGAATCAGAAGTTACCTGTTGTTTTGGTCAGATCAGCAAAATCGTATTTTTCAGTGTGCCGCGGAATTTTAGTAATTAGTGTACGTGCCACGAGACGACCGGGGTTGGGAATCGCTGGTTTGGGCAATGGCAATGATTCCAGGCTCTCCTGAAGGGCCTGGGCTGAGTCCTTGCTGAGACCAGGCCTCTCAGCCCGGCTCTGCCTGGCTCACTCCCCTCTCTCCCACCCGCAGCCCAGCACGGCCCCGCCCAAGCCCAAGCCGCCGCCGCTGACCAAGGAGACGGTGGTTTTCTGGGACATGCGCCTGTGGCACGTGGTGGGCATCTTCTCCCTCTTCGTGTTGTCCATCAGTGAGTAGCCGCGCCCTGCCCTCCCCGGCCCGGGGCGGTGGGGGCTCAGCACCCGCCCCCGGCACCACCCCAGGGGCTCAGAGCAGCAATTCCCAGCAATGCAGGCAGGCCGGGCGCCCGCGGGAGGCCTGCTGTGGCTCCTGGCACCTCCCGTCCGCACAGAGTCCCTGTGGAGGGGGGACGGGCAGTGGTGACCGGAAGCATTCTGCCCAACCAAACGGGGAAGCAGCCACATGGCAATTACGGTGATTACAGGGGCTCCGGGATCCAGGACGGGCGTGTCATTTTTCCCCATCGGGCCTCCTCATGCTTTTCCTGCAGTCCAGCCAACTTAAAGGGCCCACACCCAGGGGCCCCAGCAAGGCCACCCGGCGTGGCTCCGCCCAGAGGCTCCCAGATGCCCAGCAGATGTGTCTCCCAGGCTGCAAACGCTGCTTTGTCACATTCCATGGCCCCGCATGCCTCACACCCTCTCAATTAAAAGCAGGAGACCCCTTCCTCCTGGGGGGGCGGGGGGGGGGCGGTGCTTGACGCAAAGTCGAAATAGAAGTGGGCTGGACATGCTCCTTGTCGGGGGGGGGGGGGGGTCTGGTCTGGAGTTGGGGGAGGGGCAGGGAAATGCCAGCTGGTGGGGGAGGCCGCCATGGCAGAGTCTGGGGGAGGTTCCTACAGGCCAAAGGGAATGGGGGGCATGCTGCAAAGGCTCCAGAGAGAAGTCCTCTGAGCTGCACGTGGGGGGGGGCGGGGCGGGTCCCCGATGGATGCTGGAGGCCCTCAGGGGAGGGGATGGTGTGGGCAGAGGTCTCAGATAACCCTCTGGCATTTCCCCCAGCGCCTGTCGGGGTAAAGTGCATGCAGGGTCTAAGGGAGCTGTCCCGGGAAGAGGTCCCCTGAGGCAGCGCCTGCTGACAGCATAAGACACACCCAGACGTGGGGCTCCAAGGGAGACCAGGACATCTGACCCGCATGTGCTGCTCCTGGCTCCAGAAGTGCCCTCCCTGTGGGAAAACACCCCCCACCCACCATTTCTTCACAGCCTGGGTGGGGCCCGGATCTGAGCAAGAGGCTGGGAACCAGGCAGGCTTCTGGGCGCAGGCCCCGCAGACAGACCGGGGGTCCACGGGGGGCGGGAGGGGGACAAGCCCCACCCTGCCAAGTGGGGGGGGCTCTGTCCTGCAGGGGCCACAGGGGGCCCAGGGGCAGCTCCGGGCACACAGTGGCCTCTCCCGGGCTCAGCTCGGCCCCACGTGGTAGAGGTGCCAGGCCCAGAGGCACCTGGACACCACCACACAGACCGACTCGTGCCCCTCACACCACCTCCTAGAAGAGGGTGAGGACGGCCCACAGGCCGAGCAGCAGAGCCCGAGTCCTGAAGAGGAAACAACCTTCCTGCTCCCCGGTCTGCGTGAACCCCGGAGGCGCAGCTGTTGCTGGGGCATCACCCCCAGACCCTGTGAAGAGGGGCTGGGATTGGATGAAGTTCCTCGGGGGGTCTTCTCCGGCCTGGGCCCTGGAACTCAATCGAAGGTCCTTTGTTTCTCTCCTCCTTTGGAGAGAAGCGCCCAGGCCAGGCCTGGAGCGAGGGGCAGTGTCTGAGCCCTGCCCTGGCCTCCAATGGCTGCCCTTGGTGCTCCCCTGAAGCCCAGCCCCCCAGGTCCGGAAGCAGCTCCATCCCTTCCCCTGAGGCTGGGCCACGGTGGACAGCCCGAGTGTGCCCAGTCCGGAGGGGGGCCTGGGGGTGGCTGGAAGACGTGGCACAAGCCAGTCGGGTTGGGGTGAGGGACCAGCCTTGGGCACTGGGCACACACAGGGTCTGGAGAACACCAGGACCCAGCTCTCTGGGTCAGAAAGGCCTCTGTCTACCCAGGCCTACCCCACAGCAGAGGCCATTCCGACCCCCTGGGGCCTCATGCAGCCCCCAGAGTGCTCCTGGGTGTGACTGCCCCCCCCCTCGCCCCCTCTCCATTCATTCAGGAGCCAGTCTTGTCCTCAGCAGCAAAGGCCTTGAGACTATCATTCATTCACTCACTCATTCACTCATTCATTTTTTCCTTTCCTCTGCAAGTCTGGGTGAGACTCAATGGGGCCATGATATTTGGTTGAAGTTGCACAGGGCGACTCCAGAGGGTGCTCCCGCCCAGGCCATGTCGGTTCGGTCTGATCCATCTTCCCCAAAATACGCCGGTTCGTCCTGCCCGCCCTCCTGTCCCCAGGAGTCTGCCAAGAAGTCATGTCTGGTCATGCACTTAGAATAGGAAGCAGCTCCATCCCCTCCCCTGAGGCTGGGCCCGAGGTGGTCAGACTGTGGGGGCCTCGGAAAAATAAACTCAGTTCAGCCAGGTCCCGGCAGCCCTGCCCGCCATGCCCATCACCAGGCAGGCCAGCGCCGTGCCCTGGCCCCGGGTGCCTGGGTGCCGCCGCCCCAGCAGGAAACCCGCTCCTGGAATAACTCAGGCTGAGGTGAACGCCCGGGGCAGGGCTGGGCCCTGGCGGCTCTCACAGCCAGGAGAGGCCCAGGCGGTCCTCAGGGAGGGGGAGGAGGTGCAGCCACGTCCTCCGTGCCCGAGGCCGCTCTGACCCACTCGGAGCCCAGGGCTGAGGGGGCACAGGGCACCTCCAGGAAGCCGTGGCCTGAGTCACGTGCGGCCACGTGCCCTGCCCTGCGGGGGCTCTCCGTCTGTTCAGGACCTCGGGACCAGGACCCATGACAGAGCAGGTGCCAAATGGAAATCTGAGGCCCCTGGTTCAAACAGCATTAAGAATTTCAAGACAGTGAGAGCCGAGCGCTAGCCCAGGCGCCAGGCCCTCCTACGAGTGTGTGAGGCGTGTAGCCAGCCCCGGTCCGGAGAGCCCTTCAAACTCCCAGGGCCCGCGTGGGGTTTTGTCAAGATGTGAGCCTCGCTCTGGCCTGTTTGGCTCAGTGGATAGAGCGTGGGCTTTCGGACTGAAGGGTCCCTGGTTCAGTTCCGGTCAATGGCCTGGGTTGTGGGCTCGATCCCCACTAGGATGACTGTCATCATTGATGTTTCTCTTTCTCTCTCTCTCCCTCTCCCTTCCTCTCTGAGACCAAAAGGAAGGAAGGGGGGGAGGGAGGGAGGGAGGGAGGGAGGGAGGGAGGGAGGGAGGGAGGGAGGTAAAATACATTGCTAAAAAAAAAAGATGCAAGCCTCCCAGCAGTCTCTTAGGCGAGACAGCCCTGGGCAGAGGGAGACATGCACACCTGAAGTGTGGGCACCTTCCTGGGTGTCGGAGCTCCAGGCCCGGCCACACCCTCTCTGTCCCCCTCCAGTTATCACTCTGTGCTGTGTTTTCAACTGCCGTGTGCCACGGACCCGGAAGGAGATCGAAGCCCGGTACCTGCAGCGGAAGGCGGCCAAGATGTACACCGACAAGCTGGAGACAGTGCCACCCCTCGATGAGCTCACCGAGGTTCCCGGAGGTGAGCTGCCGGGCCCAGCCCCGCCGCCGCCCGACCCTGCGGAGCCAGCCAGTGCCTCAGACCTGCCCCAGGAGGCTCAGGGAGGGAACCCCACTCCGTCCCCGGACACCAGGACACAGAACTGGTCAGAGTGAGGCGGGCAGAACAGAGAGGTGCTGTGCAGGTGGGAGAGGCATGGAGGGAAGAAGGCAGTTGAAGGGCCGGGTGTGGAGGCCGTGGGTGAGCCTTGGGTGCTGTCTCACGCCTGGCGCACGCCCCTCTGCCCCACAGATGACAAGAAGAAGAAGAAGAAGAAGGACAGCGTGGACACGGTGGCTATCAAGGTAGAGGAGGAGGAGAAGAATGAAGCCAAGAAGTAAGGAGAATCGAGGAGAGCTTCCTGGAAGCGGCAGCTGGGGCTCAAGTCCTGGCTGGGGCCCAGGCAGCCTGGACTCCACGCTCCTCTCGAGCCCGTCGGGGGCAGGGACCAGACCGCAGGTGTCCTGCCTCCCAGCCTGGGCTCCGCTCCTTCTACCCTGTCCACGTGGCCGCTCAACAAAGCGGGTCGGGGCCACTGTCCGTCTGCAGATCCGAGCAGCCTCACACCCCGACACGCCCGTCTCGCCTTTTGGCCGGAAACAGCAGTGGTGCTAACGGAGCGGTAGCTGTGGGGTCACACCGCAAAGGCCTGTGAGCCAATGTGAACCGGATGGTCAGCCGGGAGCTGCGGCGCAGGCGGCTCTCAGGCCTTGCTGGACAGCAGTCCTGGGGTGAGGGGTCAGCCCCAAGCCGAGCAGGGGCTCGGGTCCAGCGGGGTGGGCAGAGGTGGCCAGAAGCAGGAGAACCCCCAGCCCAGCAGCCTAAGCCCCTGGCAACAGGATGCACTTGGTTTACACTCAGGGATGGAGCAGAGGCTGCTGGGGGTCGGCACGAGGCCCAGGCTCAGGGCTGGGCTGCAGGGGTCAGGGGTGCAGGAGGCTGAAGCTGGGGGCCAGGGGAGGAGGGAAGAAGGCTGCCACCTGGGCCCCTTAGGAATCCAGGGAATATCTGAGAAGTCAGCGGGCCCTGGGCTGTGCCATGACCCTTTCTCCACTCGGCTGTGGGCGGGGGTCAGGGCCCCAGTCACTGAGGGACAGCTGGGGTTGAGGCCGCCTCTTCTCCCACCCTCAACAACAGGGCCCAAAAGCACAGCTGATGAGAAGGCCCAGGGATGAGAGGTGCGGGGGGGGGGGGCGGGGGCTTCCGAAGGGCAGCGAGCACCAGCGGGCATCACCGGGGCGTCCGCGGGGCCTGGGGACTCAGGAGATCCCAGAGGTTTCTGGCCAGGGGGCCTGCAGAGATTAGTAAATAAAGCTGAGTGCCTTCCATCCCCCACGACCTGGAGTGCCGGTCACAGCGGCAGAGCCGGCTGAGGGTCCCTCCCCGGCTTCTCCAAGCCTGAATTGGGGTGAGCTGGAGGGAGTCAGGTGCCCAAGGGCAAGGGGCAGCTGTGGTTTCAACAGGCCTTCGGGGGTCTGAGCCCAGTGCTGGGTGTGTCCTGGCCACTGCCAGGAGCCAGGCGAACGGCAAGGAGAGCCGGACTCCAATTAAATTAACGGGAAGAACACATTCAACTCCTGGCCCGACAGCTGCCCCTCCCAGCCTCGCGCAGTGTCCAGGCAGCGCCAGCTCCGGCCTGGGCAGGGCATTCCAGGCCCTCCATCGCCTGACCCATATCATCCCTGCACACACTCCCTCACCTTCTGCAGGAGCCACCCCCCACCCCCACCCCATGGAAGCCAGTCCTGGGCTCTGCCTTTCGGTGCCTGAGCCCCCATCCCACCCCATCTTGTTCAGCCATCTCCCACCTGAGCAGCTCAGAGAGCGAGGGCCTCCAGGCCCAGGAAGGAGACTGCGTGAGGAAGAGAACTGTTTAATTGAGCACCTGGTCTCGGCCCTGCCGATGGGACAGGAGAGCGGACCTGTCCTGGACGAGGACGATGAGGGGGCCTGGGACCAGAGGACACCCCCAGGGATGGCCTGAGAGCATCAGCAGGCAGCAAGGAGGCTGAGGGGCAGCGACAGTGCCAGGAGCAGGGCCCTGGATGGGGCTGGCAGGGCCTGCCCGTTGACGCGCTTCCAGATCCAGTGCTGGTAGGCGGAGATGCGCAGGTAGATGGGCGGGGCCTCGCTCTTGCCGCAGCCGGGGCCCCAGCTCACCATCCCCACCAGGAACCACGTGTCCTGCACAGGACAGGACAGCGGCTCCCCACTGACCTCCTGCGGGAGGGGGGAGGACAGAAGGTCAGGGAGGCCAGACGAGGCCCGAGGGAAAGGGGACCCGGCTCAGGGACGAGCAGGGGGCTTCACACAGATCGTCCCCACACCCCTGAGTGTCACTGGCTGAGCAGTGCCCAGGAGGCCTCCCACAGAGGGTGCATCTCCCTGCTCTCTGGAATCAGTCCTCCATCCCCCCCTTTAACCCCCGCTCTGTCTTCCCACACCCCACTCTCCGCCTGACCTCCATCTCTCTCCCCCATCCCATCTCCCTTCCCCATCTTCCTGCTCCATGGCCCCTGCTCATTCCCTTCCCACTCCTGTCCTCTCCCCTCTCCCCCCCCCATCCTGGCCCAGGGCCTGGAGGGCAGGGTCCCCTTCTCTCCCCTCTCCCCCCCCCCCCCATCCTGGCCCAGGGCCTGGAGGGCAGGGCAGGGGCAGGCGCTCACATAGCAGAAGTGCTTCCTGTCCGTGTCCTGCACACAGATCATCTGGGAGTTGATGATCCGAACCAGGGAGGGGATTTTGGCGAACCGGTGGTAGAAATCCTCACACTCCTTGCTGTTCAGGACGGTGACCTCCTTCTCCTGGATGGTCCGGAACTGCGGCCATGTGCCTGTGGACAGGCCCCACTCAGGCGGGCGGCTTCCCTGCTGCCCACCCCCCTCGGCTCCTCGCCAGCTTCCAGCCTTTTCCGCTGGCCACACAGCAGCCCAGGGAGGGGGGTCTCTCCAGGTTCAGCACACCTGCCATCCCAGCCTGCCCTTCCCCAGCACCCCTTGAGAGGGGCCTGGGCAGGGCCCCCAGTCTGGTTTACCTCCCACTGAGTCCATTCCTACCCTTCCTTCTACCCCAAGACCCTCCTCAGAGGCTCGTCCCCTGAGCTTGCCCAGCACCCCTCAGTCCCCAGCATGGCTCCCTCCCTCCCCTCCGCTGGTCTCCGTCCATAGCCTGAGACTGGGGACTTCTGATCCTCCCCAGCCATTGACAGCCTGGACAGGGAAGACAGAAAAGCCAGCCCCTCCCCTGGGCTGGAGCCGGTGGCCGTTTCAGGCAAGCTGCTCCTGGAGGCTCCGGGGAGGGCACCTCTAGGGGGAAGGCCAGCGTTCCTGACGCAGAGGGCGTTCCTGGCTCCTAAGGAAATGGACCCTTGGAGGGTCCGGACAGCACTCCTGCTCTGGGCCCTGCTCCTGAATGGGATGATATGGGACTGAGGACCCTGGGGGGACCCCGAGGGACTCCAGACTCTGGTGCAGACTGCTTTGGCCAGCCCTGTGGGGTCCTCGGGGAGCTTTTCGCAGACAGGAGCCGGCTCCTCTCACCTCGATGTTCTGCTTCAAGGCATAGCCCTGCCCTCGGAATCCTGCAAACAGCAGAGCCTGTTCTGCGCCCCTCCTGCCCCGGGAAGCCCTGCCCACATGCCTGGCCTGGCCTGAGTGCTCATGGGCATCTCTGCCCCCTGCGGCCTGAGGCCACGGCGTGCTCACTGCCGAAACCCTCGAGGGGAAAACCACCTTGGATAGAAGAGCCCGACAGGGCCCAGCCAGCGTGGCTCAGGGGCTGAGCATTGACCTATGAACCAGGAGATCAGGGTTCGATTCCCGGTCAGGGCACATGCCCAGGTTGCAGGCTCTATCCCCAGTGGGGGGCGTGCAGGAGGCAGCCGATCCATGATTCTCTCTTCTCATTGGTGTTTCTATCTCTATCTCCCTCTCCCTCTCCTTTCCTCTCTGAAATCAATAAAAACATATTTAAAAAAAAAAAGAGAGAGAGAGAACCCAAAGGAGGTGGGAGCAGGGGCTCCCGGGGACGATGTCTCAGAAACATCTGTTCAAGGCCGCCCAGCTGTGCCGGCGTCTCCACACCCGCCCTGGTCTGGGAGGGGCGACTCACCGTTCGCCCTGGGGCGGCCCCAGCCCGTCACGGTGCAGAGGGAGAAGTCCTTCACCCTGTAGTCCAAGCCCGGCAGGCAGATGGGCCAGACGTACTTGCTGTAGTTAAGTGCTCTCTCGAGCCGCAGGAGGGCAATGTTGTTGGCCTGGCCCACCCAGGACCAATAGCGACGGGCCCGGTACCGGCTGTTCAGGATGACCTGGTGCACCCCGACGTCGGCCGTGGTCTGAGCCCTCTGGTCAATGCGGGGGCTCCCCACCCGCACAGAGTAGGTGACATCTTCCCTAGGGAAGCACCAGGGGAGTCTGCCATCAGCGCCGGGCACCCCACCCGGCCCTGACCCGCTGCCACTCTCCGAGAGACCCAGGCAGGCCGCCCACCGCCGTCAGGCCCCCTGAGCCTCTCCTCACAGCGGGGGTGAGCCGAGCCCTGCACACACAGTGTGGCCGTGTCCTCGCAACAGCCCTTCATTTCCATGGAGGGGAAACCGAGGCTCAGAGGAACCCAGGGACCCGCTCAGGGCTACACAGCCAGGAAGGGGTGGAGGTGGGACATGGGCCTCGCTTCCTCTGGATTCTGTCCCGGCCTGTGATGCGCCCAGGAAGCGACAGGCCCCCTGCACTGGGCCCTGGCCTCGCCCTCTGGCCTCCTTTCCCAGCATGCCTCTGGAGTCTGTGTGGACCCTTAGGCCGGATCACGCCCGTCACGCTTGTGCACTGGCCAGCCCTCGTGGCCAGCCCTCGTGGCCAGCCCTCGTGGCCAGCCCTCGTGGCCAGCACAGGTGTCCCCCTCGGGCCGCTCCCCCGGCACCGGAGCACGGGCATGCCCTCCCTCTGGTCCCCACACTGACGCCTCTGTGAGCACCCGCTTTCTTGTCTGTCCCCCCAGCGACCTGAGGGCGTGCTGGGTCCTCTCCCGGCCCCAGTGCCCAGGCCAGGGCCTGGCTGCCAAGGAGTGGCAAAGGCTGTTGGTCGATGAAGGAAGGAGGGAGTAAGCGAAGCAAGGCGCGGCACGGAAGAATGAGGGCCTTCTTCCTGTGGAAGTGGGCTCAGGCCGCGGGGCGGGGCGGGGCGAGGGTGGGGGAGGGGGGAGCAAGCGCCCTGCTCCCAGGAAAGCCTAGAACTGAGCTCTGCCCGCGGGGAGCTGGGTGAGGCTGGGCCTAGCACTGTGGGGCTCTGCCCAGCACAGCTGCCACGGATGGGCCGGCTGGTGGGAGGGCGGGGCCCATGTGGCTCCAAGGACCCTTCCCCCTGCCCACCAGGCCCCGACTCACGGGATCAGGCAGTGGGCCACGGTCAGCACCCACTGGGCGGCAATGAGGGTGCCTGCGCACACGTGTGTGCCGTTGGCCCGCACGCTGACCATCCATGGCCACCGCCGAGCTATGGCCTCTGGATCCCTGAGGGTGGGGTCCTGCTCGTGGGAGGCGCCGCAGGCTGAGGAGGAAGGAGAGCCTGATGAGGGAGGGACCGTCCAGCCGCCTCCCAGGGCACCGGCCCCACCCCCAGCCCCATCTCCCACCTCTCCAGCTCCTGCCGAGCCCTCCCAACGACTCCTCTCCTACTGGCCAGAGAGCAAGATGCTGTCCCCGTGCGCATCCCTCTCCCTGTCCCATGCCGGGCCTCAGCGCACTCCCCGGGCCCCTGGTCCCGGAGACCCTCACAGACTCCCCTGCTTCGACCAGGGCAGACCCTCTCCCTCTCTGGGAACCCCTCCTGCGGTTCAGAGAAAGGCAGGGCACCTAACAGGAAATGGGCCACCGCACAGACAGACACAGCCTGGGAGGGACGGCCGCAGACCAACTCAGAGCCCGACGGGCCTCCAGGACGGGCCTCCAGGACGGGCCTCCAGGACGGCAGACTTGAATCAGGAAGAGGCTCCTTCCGGCCACCACCTGCCAGGCAATCTGACCGTCCCTGATCCCGGTGTGGTGCCGGTGATCACTCAGCTGTGCCCCAGGGTCGGGGGGCAGGACCTGCATGTGCAAAGGCCACGGCGGGTCCTGCGAGTGGGGTGTGGGGTGTGGGGTGTGGGGGGTCCTGCGTGGGAGTGGGGTGAGAGTTAAATCATCTACACTGAGCTCCAGGATAAGCTATTTCCAGGTGGGGGGTCTCAGTTGCATGCACTTGAAGGCCACTGTTCAGGGCAAGGCGTGCATGCTGCCCAGACACCCTGGAGGGCTCCCTGAAAGCGGTGGGGAGACACCCGCCATCCCCACACCCCACCCCGCAGTCCGGGGCTGGGAATTCCCGTCCCCAGCGGGCAGGAGGGGGCAGAACACCCTGACCCAGGCCCGGGCCCCGCCCACTTCCTGTGCCGCCCGCCTGCCCGCCAGCCGGGCCTGGACCTAGTAGGTGCTCAGTTAACACCCTAAAAGGCAGGCTGCTCTCTGCTCACTCCTGCTTGTCCATCCTCCTCCGTCCTTTCTGCCTCATCCGAGGCCCTGGAGGCCTTCCCACCCCCATCCCCACCCCACCCCTCCCCCACCCCCACCTCCACCCCCACCCCACCCCTCCCCGAGCCCACGGCGCTCACTGAGCGGTAAGGCCGTGCTGACGTGGGAAGCGGGGTTCTGCGTGGTGGTGGGGCCCATGGTGGTGGGGCCCTGCGGCCTCATGGTGGTGGTGGGGGCGCCCTGCGGCCTCATGGTGGTTGGGGCGCCCTGCGGCCTCATGGTGGTGGGGGGGGCGCCCTGCGGCTTCATGGTGGTGGTGGGGGCGCCCTGCGGCTTCATGGTGGTGGTGGGGGCGCCCTGCGGCCTCATGGTGGTGGGGGGGCCCTGTGGCGCCTGGGTCTGGGGGACCTGCCGAGGCGGACGAGGCCCCCCTGAGGGGCAGCTGGCGCTGGCGGCACAGGGGGCGCCAGGAGCAGGGGGAGCAGCCCTGGGCAGCGCCCTGGCGGCGGTGTCGCCTGCGCCCGAGCAACCTGTGGAGGGAAGCGGAGGTCAGAGGTGGAGACGGGCCGGGATGGGGCAGGCGGGGGAGGACGGGGGGCGGGGGGCGCTCACCGGGGGAGGGCAGGGAGGCGGGGGGGGGCGGGGGGGGGGGGGCGCTCACCGGGGGAGGGCAGGGGGCGGGGGGCGCTCACCGGGGGAGGGCAGGGGGGCGGGGGGCGCTCACCGGGGGAGGGCGGGGAGGCGGGGGGCGCTCACCGGGGGAGGACGGGGGGCGGGGAGGGCGGGGGGCGGGGGGTGCTCACCGGGGGAGGGCAGGGGGGCGGGGAGGGCGGGGGGCGGGGGGCGCTCACCGGGGGAGGGCAGGGGGCGGGGGGCGGGGGGTGCTCACCGGGGGAGGGCAGGGGCGCGGGGGGGTCAGGGGGGCGGGGAGGGCGGGGGGCGCTCACCGGGGGAGGGCAGGGGGGCGGGGGGAGGGCAGGGGGCGGGGGGCGCTCACTGGGGGAGGACGGGGGGGGCGGTGAGGGCAGGGGGGCGGGGGGCGCTCACCGGGGGAGGACAGGGGGGGCGGGGGGCGCTCACCGGGGGAGGACAGGGGGGGCGGGGGGCGCTCATGGGGGAGGGCAAGGGGGGCAGGGGGGCGGGGAGGGCGGGGGGCGCTCACCGGGGGAGGGCAGGGGCGCGGGGGGGGGGCAGGGGGCAGGGGCGCAGGGGGGGCAGGGGCGCTCACCGGGGGGGGGGGGCAGGGGGGCGGGGAGGGCGGGGGGCGGGGAGGGCGGGGGGCGCTCACCCGCAGGCCCCAGCAGCAGGAGCAGGAGGCCGGCCCGGACCAGGGCGGGGGCGGGCGGCTGGCACCAGCCCTCCATCCTGCGAAGCGGCAACTGCGCGCAGCTCCTCTCCGACGGCGCCCCCCAGCGGCCGCCCCCCGGCTTCTGGCGCCGGTCCGTCCGGTCCCAGCCGCACGGCGCCCCCCAGCGGCCGCCGCAGTGGTGCTCCCGGGTCTCGCCGGCGAGGGCGCCCCCTCGTGGCCGGCCTCCCCCCACGGCCTGACTGGGCACCGGACAGTCCGGTTTCTTGGGGCCCCGCCTCTACCGCCCGGGTCCCCTCACACCTGGCCGGTCCCTGCCCCTCCCCACCGCCTGCCTCCCCGGGGAGATGGCCCCCCTGGGCGGTGTCCAGGCGGCCTCCCTGCCTCCCTGCCTCCCTCCGGCCGGGCCGCCGTGGCTTTGCCCGCTACTGAAGCGAAGCAGACGGAAGGGCTCAGGATCGACTTTTAAAGATGGCACCGTTCAGGGCAGCTCCGCCCGCCGCCGCGGCCAGTGCCGCCCTCCCCGCGGCCCCCTCCGCTCCGGACAGGCGCGCAGACACGGTGCCTCCCACAGGCCACTCCGCGGGCTGGAATTAGGGGACATTTTGATGGCCCCACGGCATCGATGGAGAAAACTCTGAAAACGAGTGTGGGGGCCTATGAGAAACGGGCTCAGAGCTGCCGGAAAGGCCCACGGAAGCCACGCCGGGACACTGGCCGTGGCCAGGCGGCTGCGGGGACCCACCCATCCAGGCCCTCGTCTCTGAGGACTCAGCAAGTCACACGCACTACCTTCCTGGGGCCCACGGGCAGCTGTGCCTCGGAACCTGAGCCCCACCAGGTCTGAGGGACCCCACGTCCCCCCCACCCGGGCGGGACTCCGCCCTCAGCCAGGCCGGCTTGGGCCAGCCAGTCCTCGCCTCCAGAGCCTGAGGGGGTCACTGAGGCGGCTCGGCGTGCATCCCCTCACACAGGTCACCAGGCGCGCTCTGCCTGCCCTCCCCTGCCCCCATCACCCACCCCTGCGGGAAGAGAGAGGCCGGTCAGATGTTGTAGAATCGGGGGACACTCGGGGCTGGGAGAGGCCCAGTTTCTGGAACAGGGTCCACAGGGCAGGTCTGGGATTTGTCTTGGGAAGAGACTGACCCTCGCAGGAAGGCCCGAGGGGAACTGTTGGTCAGAGACCCAGGCCAAGGCCTTGGGGCCTGGGGGCGGGGCCGTCTCGGAGGGTGCCAGCCAGAAACAGGAAGAAAGATGACTTCAGTAGGAAAAAGTGCAAAAGCATCTTCATTGAACAACCGAAAGCCAGTGGCTTGGGACCCTCCCTCCCCCAAGGGCGCTCTGCCCCTGGCCCTGCACGCCTCCAGGCCCCAGCTCTCCGAGGGCGGGCAGAGAGCAGGGAGCAGCAGCCTCGGCTCCAGCTCCGGGAATGACCCCTGGGAACACTGCTCACAGGAGCCACAGGGAGCCCAAGGGGACCAGCAGGATGCAGCCCGTGTGCAGGACCGGGCGCAGGAAGGCGGGGTGGGCCCTGCTGATGAACTGGACGTCCGTGATCTGCTTCTTGATCCAGTGGGTGAAGTGGGAGGTGCTGGTGTAGATGTTGGGGAAGTGGTGCTGCTTACAGCTGAAGCTCCAGCTCTCCACCCCCATCTGGACCCACGTCTTGTTCACTTGGCAGACCAGGGAGCTGCCAGAGTTAACCTGTGAGGGGAAGAGGGAGCGTCAGGGAGGCAGCGGGAGGGTCTGCTGCAGACCCGGCATGACTTGCCCTTCCCGGGCTGTGGCCTCAGCGTGAGCTGCGCCTCGGGTCCCTGATCACGGGGCCTGGCTGGGAACCTGCTCGGCACATAGAAGCTCCACGCGGGGACCCACGGTCGGGGCCTCGCAGTCCTTCCTCTTCGGTCTCCTGCAAACTCCCCTAAATCCTGGGGGGCCTCCCAGGGGGTGCCCTGACCTTCTTCTTTCCCGCAGTCCTGCTTGCACAGTGAGCCATTGGGAATGCACACCGACCCCTCCTCTTTTTGTGCAAAGCGTAAGAATAATGCTACAACAGCATCGATCAATCCAAACGTAACTGCTGTTATTCCTCTTGATGGCAGGTTTATGGTCATTTAAAAAGTTTTACACTCTTCTATATCATTGAAAAGTTTTGTAAATTAGAAAAAAAATGGTTCTCTCTATAGACATAAACAATATAAAATTTTTGGTTGATCCTCACATGAGGATATCTTTCCATTGATTTTTAGAGAGTGGAAGGGAGCAGGAGAGACAGAGAAAGAACTTGATGTGAGAGAGACACATCAATTGGTGGCCTCCCCTATGTGCCCAGGGATTGAGCCTGCAACCGAGGTACATGCCCTTGACCAGTATCGAACCTTCAGTCTGCAGGCCAACACTCTATCCACTGAGCCACACTGGCCAGGGCAATGATACAGATTTTTGTAAAATAATGCAAACCTCTGACCCACCAGTTCTTTGCAGGATGCAGCCCCTGGAAAATTCTGGAGCATGTCAATAGGGAAATGAGTGTAAGAATATTCGGAGGAGCAGAATCTGTGATATGAAAAAAACTGGAAACTACTTCACTGTAGTAGAAAGGATAAACTGTGGCATATTCATCAAAGTGAATATTGTGGATAGAGCTGATTAATGAATTAGCTGCACGTATCACTATGGCTAACTCTCAAAAAACAATGTTGAACACAAGATGCAAGAGACAGAAGTGTGTTTACAGAATGAGGCCATTTATGCAAAACTGGTTCTGCCAGATCCAGGCATGTACTGACTGATGTTCAGACAAGCTCAAATGGCCTGGGAAGTACTGCTATCATCACCATTCCCGTGGACAGGAGCAGAGTCCGCGCACCGGGTTTTACAGACTGGGAAGCTGAAGCCCGGGAAGGGAGACTTGTCTGAGGTCTCCCAGTGCCATGTGAAAAGGAAGGCCTGGCCCCTGAAAGTCCCCTCCCTGCCCCGGCCCACACACGTCGCACCTGACAAGAGTCTGCGCCCCATTCTGAGCTGGCGCACAGCATGTCCTTCCCGATGAACTTCTTCTGGCCCTTCAGGAAGAGGAACTGATACTGCTGGTTGCAGATCTCACTTTTTATTATCTTGACAGAAACTTCCTGAAGACTGTAGGGGGACTTTGGGGCCACTAAAGAGAGAGAGAGAAATTCTGCCTCAGCATCCCTTCAATAATTTGGCACAACTTTACCTTGGGGTTATCTACATTCCCTGATGTGGGGGGCAGGGCCATTTCCTGGGGTGGTAATTTATTTATTTTGCGGGGGGGGGGAGGGGTAATTCATAAAGGCCCCGTCCATTGCCTGACTTTTGAAAAGCTCAAGCTCATTAAGAAAACGGAGTAAAAGTCTCCCAAAGGGCTTAGAGTGACATCCGGGCACTGAACGAGGACAAGGAGAGATTTCCTCAGGGATCCATGCGGGTGAGGGGCTGAGCACTGCTCCAGGCTACTTGGTCAGGTGGCAAGGCCCTGGAGCCCAGAGTGTGCCACCCCCTGGGAGGCAGGACCCCACAAAGACTCTTAGGTGCCAGAACCCCAGAGTGACGCTAATAGGGGCCATTGGTATCTCAAGGTAACAGCTGCGTGGCTGCCAAATGGTTCAGTGCCTCCTAACAGGGCCCTTGTGCCACCTGCGGACAGGGAAGCCCACTGACGTCCAGGGATGAACTCCCTGCCCTGCTGCCTGATGGCTCGGGTTGGATTTGACCTTGGGGCCTGAGGCCCATGCAGACCACGAGTGTCTTCTCCACGAGAGCACTTTGGTTTCAGCAGAGGTCGGGAGAGTGTGCAGCGCATGGAGATGCTCAGGAAATGTTTGCTGACAGGTTGACGAGGAAAGGGAGGAAGGAACGGAGGGAGGGAGGGAGGGAGGGAGGGAGGGAGGGAGGGAGGGAAGGAAGGAAGGAAGGAAGGAAGGAAGGAAGGAAGGAAGGAAGGAAGGAAGGGGCCAATGGAGATGTATTCTAAAGAGGCAAGTGTTTTGGAAACTGCCCCCTCACCTTTCACGGACGGACGTCCCCACACGATGGCCCAACACGAGGCTCCAATCTCTGGCGTGAGCTTGGTGTTCGGGAGGCAGATGGGCTGGACAAGGGGGGACCAGAGGATGGGGTCCCTGAGCTTCAGGAGGGCAATGTCATCGGATATGAGGTTCTTGAAATTCTCGTGAGTCACCAGGTGAGCGAGTGGGAGCTGAGTGCCCTTTGCTGGGAGGTGCTGGGCTCCCACGATCACCGAGTACTTGCTGGCATCCAGGGACCTGCAGGGCCGTGGGTAGGAGGCGGATCTCCAGCAGTAACCCTGCGACTCCCAGAACCCCAGCCTCACCAGGGGCCCCCAGACCGGCCCCCCCGACTGACCTCTCCAGGCAGTGCGCGGCCGTGAGGATCCACAGGTGGTGGACGACGGAGCCGCTGCAGATGTACATGCCCATGAACAGGATGCTCACCTGCCACGGCCACTTGCCCGCCTCCACCAGCTTCCCCTTCACCATCTTGCAGGACAGGTTGGTCTGACCACAGCCCCAGAACCAGGGCTCTGAGGAAAGAGACAGAGAAGGCGCCGTGCCGGCCCGTGGAGACGGCGGCAAAGGCAGCCCTCGGGCTGTAGAGGCAGGGGAGCCTCACGCACACGGCAGCTGGCAGGTGACCCAGCCAGGGCTGCCCCACAAGAACACACGTGGTCACTTTGGGTGGGCGCCCAGAGACCTTCTGTCACATGAGACCCCAAACTTTTCACCCCCAAAGTCTACTGAAAGCCCGGCTGGTGTGGCTCAGTGGTTGAGCGTCAACCTATGAACTGGGAGTTCACAGTTCGTTTCCCGTCAGGGCACACGCCCGGGTTGCAGGCTCAACCCCCAGTGTGGGGTGTGCAGGAGGCAGCCGATCGATGTTTCTCTCTCATCACTGATGTTTCTATCTCTCTCTTCCTCTCTCTCTCTAAAAATCAATACAATAAAAGACTTTTATTTTTAAATAGTCTACTGGGAAACTGGTATTGGATGCTGGCTCCACAGGTCCCTGAGGTTCTCTGGACCCGGTTTCCGATGGTGAGGTGGGGATACTGGTAAGCCACCTCCCCGAATGTTGTGACATCAGCCTCGGACGCGGGCCTTCTGCACGTGAGCAGTCGTTCATACACCGCGTCATCACAGGCCTGGAGTGCACCTCCCGGACAAGCTCATCTGCTCCACCATGTTAGCTTGTCCCCAATTTTTATTTTTATTTATTATTTTTAAAAAATATTTTTATTGATTTCAGAGAGGAAGGGAGAGGGAGGAGAGATAGAAACATCAATGATAAGAGAGGATCATTGATTGGCTGCCTCCTGCATGCCCCCTCCTGGGAATCAAAGCCTGCAACCCATGCTTGTGCCCTGACTGGGAATCGAACCCGGGTCCCTTCAGTCCGCAGGCAGACACTCTATCCATCGATTCAAACCGGCTAGGGCGTCCCCCAACTTTTAATAAGGCTCTTCCCTCGTGTCCATGTCGCCCGCAAACCAGGATGACCTGGACACTAGCTGGGTCCCCAGGGTTGGCACACCATGCAGTCTGGTGAAGATGCATCCATCGGGCGTGAGGACAGCCAACAGACACCCAGGCACACAGACCCCTCCTGCCCCGTCTCGTGTCCCTGAAGCCCTCCTCCCTGCCCCTGTGCCGTGTCCCCAAAGCCTTACCTTCCACAATGAGTGGGTTCACGATTCTGGCAAAAGACAATGGAGACGAGAGGCCGTGAAGGTCTCCCAGCCCACACGCCATGGGCAGCTGGTGCCCGGCGCCGCTGGTCCCCATCGTGGATATGGGGACAGGGCATCTCCGACGTGCAAGGATTCTAGAACTCATGGTTTGTTTACTCAGGGTAGCCAGGGGGCCTCTGCTCCAAGCCTGGGGCTCCCCCGCGGGGACAGCATCAGGAGGCTCGCAGGGAAGGAGCCGCTGTGGTCTTGGCGAGGCCCCACCCAGGCACGATGTGACGCCGCTGCCAGGACCCTGCCTAGAACGGTGCTCCTGGGCCTGACCTGAGCCTGGGCAGTGCTGGCGTCAGGCCAGTGACAGGGCCTCCTGGGCTCAGCCTGGGCCTCGACATACCCCCCTCGTGCCCATCGAGAGCCTGTGAAGCACTAGGCATCTGGCTTGTAACGGTTCCCGGGGCCCGGCCTGCGAGGCACCCCTCGTGCCCAGTCCCAGCACCTTCGTGACACCCCCCAGAAGTGAGGCACGGAGAAGGGGACGGCTCACTCCGGGGGTGGGTGGCTGAGCTGGATCTGGAGGTTTCCTGTCTCTTCCTGCATTTCCAGGAGAACAGCTGCGGGGTGGAGGGGGCCAGGGGGGCTGGGCCTCGCAGGTGGCTTCCTGAGAGGAAGCAGCATGCACACTGGGTCTTCCTGAGTCCGCAGAAGAAATGACATCATTGGGCGCCTTCCCCCCCACCCTCCACAGAGGCCCCTCACACTGTCCACGAGGATGGCTGGCTCCTGCCCACCCCCTCCCCAGTGCTGCCCAGGCACGGGGCAACGAGGTTGTTGACACACCGCGGGGGTGGGCTGGGGCCACCATCGGAGAACTCCAGAATCATGCAGGAGAGCAGACCGGGTACCTCCCACAGCTGCAGCCCCACCCGTGTGTGCCATGGACACGGACAGGCAGTGCTGTCGGGCAAAGCCCCGGCCCAGGCAACACGACTGTCCTCCCCAGCCAGGCAATGGACACGCAGTAACATGTGAAGCTCATAAACATGGTTTCGAGGAAAAGAAGCCAGTCCCGTATTGTATGAAACTCAAAAGCAGGCAAAACAACTATTTTTAGGGAAACTGGTAGAGAAGGAAGGAAATGATCATTCCTACCATCAAATTTCCTCTTTGGGAGGAAACGGGGGTAGGGAGGAGGGAAATACTTTGAGGGGAAACAATCAATCAATAAAAAAAAAAAAAAACCACACAAGGTAATTGAATAAAAATGCATATCCATTATTGCCACCAAGGTGAATACAAAAGAACTCCCAAAGTCAAAGATTCTTATATTGGGCCCTAACCGGTTTGGCTCAGTAGATAGAACATCGGCCTGTGTACTCAAGGGTCCCGGGTTCGATTCCGGTCAAGGGCATGTACCTTGGTTGCGGGCACATCCCCAGTGGGGGGTGTGCAGGAGGCAGCTGATCGATGTTTCTCTCTCATAGATGTTTCTAACTCTCTATCTCTCTCCCTTCCTCTCTGTAAAAAATCAATAAAATATATATATTTTTTAAAAAAAGATATTTTTAAAAAAGATTCTTATATTGGGTAGAAAAAAAATCCAATCACATGCTACTTTATTAAAGACTCACCTAAGACAAAGTGACACGAAGCAGTTGAAAGTAAAAAGATGGGCAAAAATTATGTCTATGCAAGCAAAAATAGAAATGGCAATGTTAATCTCTAACCAGAAAAAGACAGTCATTTTATGTTGGAAAGAGATAAAAGTTCCAATGACTATAACGTCATAAAGTTCTGTTCATCAATAACATGACATCAAACAAATGATGTCAAAAAAAAAAAAAAAAGAAGCCCACAGCTCTGCCTAAGACACCAAACCCTCCCTTGCAGTGGGAGAGTCTTCAACTCTGGCCTTTGGGGAATGAAATGCCTATAAAAACCAACCGCACACTCGACTGCTAAGGAAACCACAGTAACTTCCCTACGAGTTGAAGTCGCTTGGCCCACATTTCTTACTAGGATGCGATGAAGCAGGGATTTAATAACAAAAGACTAAGCAAATAAACCAAGTTACTTGAAATTTGAAATAATGAAAATAAATTAATTAAATGTTCAAATCAAGAAACTATAAAAGGTGCAAAATAAATGCAAGGAAAATCTGTAGGAAACATGTACAAAATATAAAATTATACCCCAATTGACTAGAACAGTAGATTTAAAAATGATCTCTATGATAGGAGCCAGATTGTTGAAAAAGAACAAACATTAAATAGGACCATTTTACATTGGTAGGGTATATGCCCCACCAAGATGGTACAGTATGCATGAACCTTGCACTCCTAACAACACAACTTTGAAACATAAAGCAAGAATTATAACTGCAAGAAGGAATAGACAATGTCTTAATTACTGTGGTAAACCTCTCAGAAATCAGCAGATTATGTATCCTATCTAATAAAAGAGTAATATGCAAATTGACCATCACTCCAACACACAAGATGGCTGCTCCCATGTGGACACAAGATGGCTGCCACAAGATGGCCGGCAGGGGAGGGCAATTGGGAGGAACCAGGCCTGCAAGGGAGGGCAGTTGTGGGTGATCAGGCCTGCAGGGGAGGGTAGTTAGGGGTTACGGGGCCAGCAGGGGAGAGCAGTTAGGGGTGACCAGGCCTGAAGGGGAGGACAGTTAGGGGCAATCAGGCCGGCAGGGGAACAGTTAGGTGTGGATCAGGTGGGCAGGGGAGTGGTTAGGGGGTGATCAGGTTGGCAGGCAGAAGCAGTTAGGGGCAATCAGACAGGCAGGCAAGCAAACGGTTGGGAGCCAGCAATCCTGGATTGTGAGAGGGATGTCCGACTGGATTGTGGGATTGGGCCTAAATGGGCAGTTGGACATCCCTTAAGGGGTCCCAGATTGGAGAGGGTGCAAGCTGGGCTGAGGGACACCCTCCCCCGCCCCCTGTGCATGAATTTCATACACCGGGCCTCTAATATATATATAAAAGCCTAAGCGACCAAACGACCGAACAACTGGTCGACCGGTCGCTATGATGCGCAGTGACCACCAGGGGCAGACACTCAATGCAGGAGCTGCCTCCTGGTGGTCAGTGCACTCCCACAGACAACCTCCCACAGCCCCTCCCCCGACCAGGCAACCTCCCATGGCCCCTCACCCCGCCAACCTCCTGCAGCCCCGATCGGCCCTGATCGGCCCCCATTGCTGATCAGGCTGAGGGATTCTACCCGTGCATGAATTCGTGCACCAGGCCTCTAGTAGAGAAGATATAAAATACTCAAAGTGTTGAGAGGATTCGAATAACATAGTCAGCACTCCTGACCGACCAGTTTATAGCTAGAACTCTGTTTTAAAACACACACTTTTGTTTCAAACACACATGAAACACAGACCAACTACTAGGCACAAATAAAACCAATTCCAAAAAGCAGCAATAATGCTATCTAATAAGGAGGGAATATGCTAATTGACCAGCACACCCTCACAAAGATGGTGGCACTCACAGCCAATAAGGAGGGAATATGCTAATGGACTGCCACGCCCTCAAAGATGGTGGCGCCCAGTCCCCTCAGCTCCGTGCACCTGCCTCCAGAGTCCCCCAGTCCCCTCAGCCTCCCAGCTGCCCAGGGCCGGCCCAAGGTGCAGGCAAGCCTCGGATGGCAGCTGCCCAGCCACCCAGGGCCGCCAAAGGCTCAGGTAACCAGGGCCGGCTGAGGCTTGTGCTGCCCGCAGTGGCAGCAGCAGAGGTGTGATGGGGGTGTCGCCTTCCCTGATCGCCTGGTCACCTCCTGCCCCTGAGGGCTCCCAGACTGTGAGAGGGGGCAGGCCGGGCTGAGAGGACCCACCCCCCCCCCCCCCCCCCGCTCCAGTGCATGAATTTTCATGCACAGGGCCTCTAGTTAAGTTCATATTGTAATGTAACTTTTAATAAAGAAAAAGGAGAACACCAGGAAATTAAATAACACCCTTCTATTTAACTCTTGGGTTAAATAATAAATATATTATGAAATTAAAAACATAAAAATGAATGACAATGAGGTCAGTACATATCAAATCCTGTGAAATATGGCCAAAGTGAGACTTTGTTATGGAATTAAGTGAAGATAGTAGAAACCGAGGACATCTATAATAATGATGGTTTTTTGAAAACCTCTAAGAAACAGACCAAAATCTGGATTTAGGCAATTTTTTTTTTTTTTATAAAGAAGAGGGGAGCTTTTGCTACAGTTTAACAAAACATAACATAAAGCAGATTGAAACAGTACAGCACTAACCCAGGGACAGACGGATCAGTGAGCAAATAATAGATAGTTCAAAAACACACCCATGAATATATTGAGATCTCATTAGGATGAACGTGGACATTCAAATCAGTAGCTCTCTACAAAAATAATGTCAACAGGGCCGGTCCTCCAGTTGGAAATAGTTAGATCCCCACCTCACACCATACATAAATAGAAATGGCAAATGGATTACAGAGTGACACGTGAAAAACTAAATTTATCAAAATGTTAAGAGACAGGAAGATAGCTTTTGTCATCTGGAGACGGGGAAGGCCATCTCGAGTAAGGAACAAAACTTGCAAAGATTGATTCGACTCTAATAATTTTAAAAGTCTTTATGGAAAAATTACCCATCCATTCCACATATTTCTAAAAGAAAATGTTTGTAAAAATCAACAAAGGCTTAATATTCAGAAAAGATAAAGACCTTCCATCAGAAAAGATAAGCCACCCAATTTTAAAAATAAGCAAAGTCTGTGAACAGAGGATTTAAAATTTTATTTTTTTATTTTTTTGTTGACAGTATTGAACAGAGGATTTACTAGAGAAGAGGTACATGTTTTTCAATAAACACATGATAAAACACTTTTCCAATTAAAAAAAAAAGCACAATGCTATAACTTTGTACCATTGGATGGACACAGGTTTAGAGATTAATATCCACTTCTAGCCAAAGGGGTAACCCATTCTCAGGTACTGCAGGTGTGCATGCACACTGATCCCGTTTGGGGGAGGGATGGATTTGATCGTATTCGTCCAAAATGATTAACTTTGTGTTTCCTTTGACTGCCCACACCCCACTCCGTGCAGGAGGGTGTTCATGGCTGCCCCAACGCTGACAAGTCAGAAACGGCCTAAAAATGGCTGCGGGCCCAGCCCGCGTGGCTCAGGGGCTGAGCATCGACTTAGGAACCAGGAGGTCACGGTTCGACTCCCAGTCAGGGCACGTGCCCGGGTTGCGGGCTCGATCCCCAGTGTGGGGTGTGCAGGAGGCAGCTGGCCAATGATTCTCTCTCATCATTGATGTTTCTCTCTCTCTCTCTCTCCCTCTCCCTTCCTCTCTGAAATCAATAAACAATATATATTTAAAACAAAACAAAACAGGTGCGGGTTAAATAACCTCCGCTACATGGCACAGAACCCAGGCAGTGGTGTAAGATTACCCATCGCTCTAGGCACTGACATGGCTTTTAAGGGATCTATTTTTTTAATGTAGGCTATGAATAATGCATATATTTAAAATCATGTATTTAAAATCATAAAGACACATTACTTAAGGATGCTACCGATGATTACTTCTGGGCAAGGAGCAGCGCTGTGGTGGGGTAGATGAGAGGGGGAATCTTTACATGTATTTCTGAATTTTTAAAGTGAATCATAGGATCGTATTCAGCTATTATAGTTTTTTAATGTAAAGAAAAATGTAGCCGTGAACATGTAATACTTTTGTAATTAGTATGTTAAAATGCCACTAAAAAAAAGTAATAGCTTCCCGGCCGGCGTGGCTCAGTGGTTGAGTGTCAAACCAGGAGGTCATGGTTCAATTCCCAGTCAGGGCACATGCCCGGGTTGCAGGCTCGATCCCCAGTACGGGGTGTGCAGGAGGCAGTTGATCCATGATTCCCTCTCATCACTGATGTCTCTCGCTCTCTCTCTCTCTCTCTTCTCTCTGAAATCAATAAAAATATATTGTTTTTAGAAAAGTAAAAGCTGACTTGGAGCATTGTATGTAGGAGCTTCCTATTGTCAGCCTATGGGGAGTGCTCCCTTACAGCATGCCCACTTCACAGATAAGAAAACTGAGGCCTCAGGCCCTTTCCTTGTGCCCCAGCACTAGTGATATAGCAAGTGATCAGCACTAGTGATCAGCCCACCTGGTAGAATTAATTCCAGGAGACCCTGCCCTCCCACCCACCCTCCCCCAGCAACCAGGGCCACCCAGAAAAGAGAACAGAACCAGCTTACATTTTCACAAATTTAATCCCTGCTGTTCTGGGCCCCAATTCCAGAGCCCTCTCGGCCACACTCCCCTTCTCCTGGTCAGCCAAGGCCTCATCATCCACCACATCCCTCCCTGTGGACTGCCCAAGCAGGACCAGGCCTCCCAGGGGCCACTCTGTCCCCACCTTGACTCTTGTTGAATAGGGACACATGACCTTGATCTGGCCCTATTCTGGAGGGGGACGGTCAGGGGCCCATCTGGGGCGGCAGCAGCCAGGATAGGAGGAGGAGCCGGACGGAGGTGCCGGGGCCTGAGGGAGCCCCGTTGCTCATTTGGTTCTTGATCCATTTGCTGTATTTGGTGACGCGCGTGTACACACCTGGGTTCTGTGCTTTGGCACAGGCCTTTTCCCAGGACATCACCCCAGCCAGGATCCATCTGTCCTCCACTTCGCAAGCCAATGGGCCCCCAGGGTCCCCCTAGGCAAAGAGAGAGGCGTGACGGAGGCTCTGGGCCCAGCTGGGACCAGGAGTCCAGGGGACCCGGACGCCCATCTGAGTTCCACTTGGAAGACCCTTTCGCTCCTTCAGGACCTCACTACCCAGGGTCCTGCGGCAGCTCCAGAGTTGGGGACCCTGTCCCAGAATATTAGGCAAAATCAAAGCCGCGGGGGAAGAGGGATGGGAGCAGAGCGCTGCCTAGGGATGGAGACAGAGGGAGGCCAGCAAGCCCCTCCCTGGGACCTTCCCCCCACCTGGGAGTCCTTCCCAACAGGAGCCCCCAGAACCTTCCCAAAACTCACATTGCACAAGTTTTCTCCATAATTGGTGGCACAGATCATGTCCCCCAAGATAAGGGGGAGGATGTGGGGGACGGAGGACTTCTTCCGGTAAATCTGGTCACACCTCTTGTTGTCCATGATGAACACCTCGGCCTCCTGCAGCTCTGGGGTCAGCGTGGAGTTGGCTGCAGCAGGTGCAATCCAAATCACAGGGACACGCTGAGAGCCAGCCGCACGCTGCTGCTCTCCAGCCTCCGAGCCCGGCCCCGGCTGTGCCCGGCCCCGGCTGTGCCCTCCGCCGCCTGACTGAAGCTCACTCCTCCTCCAGGCAGCTCAGGCAGCCCCTCGGCCCAGAGCTCACCCACACGCCTCTCAGCTGGAGCTCAAGGTCACCTGACAAGCCCGGCAGCTGTGGCTCAGGAGTTTAGCGTGGACCCCTTGAACCAGGAGGTCACGGTTCAATTCCCGGCGTGGGGCGTGCGGGAGGCAGCCGATCAATGATTCTCTCTCATCATTGATGTTTCTATCTCTCTCCCTCTCCCTTCCTCTCTCTGGAATCAATAAAAAAATATATTTTTTAAAATCCTTTTTAATAAATGATCACCTAACAAGTCTTTCCCTGTCAGCCTGCACCCTCCGCTCAGGGGTGAGCTCCCTGGGGGCAGGGCATGTGCTCCCATCGCCAAGGGTTGGCGTGTGGCAGATGCTTGAGGTCGTGAAGTGAACACGTGAGTGAGCGAATCGGCGACTCCCTGACTCTGAGCTTCTGAGAGGCTGGGCCTGACGGAGGGCCCACAGCAATGGGCAGCAGTGCCCACGTGAGAAGCAGTCTTAACACATCAAGGACCAGGGGCCGGAGGTCACGGCCACGAGTTCCGAGAGCAGGCAAGGCCCCAGGAGGAACTGCTGCAGCCTCTGGGGGACCCCCACCCCAACCCCCTCCTGCTCACCTGAGTAGCGCAGCTTGGCCTGGCTCCAGCCGGTCACCCAGCACTGCGTCCCCACCTTCAGGTCGAAGGTGGGCTCGGGGAGGCAGATGGGCTGCACGTACTTGCTGAAGACGACGGGGGTGTGCAGCTGGAGCAGGGCCACGTCGCCTATGATGAAGGTCCGGCCCCAGAACTTGGGGTGCACGACGATGTCCTTCACCGGAATTGAGACGGCCTTCCCGGGGTCCGTGGGCTTCAGCTGAGCGGTGCCAAGAGTCACGGAATACTCTTTGGTGCTGCAGGGGACACAGCCCACCTGGTAGGTGCCAGGGTCCCAGGGCACCTGCTCCTACCCCCACCCAGGACCCCTCCCTTAGCAGGCGCCCTGCGGATCCAGCCTGGAGGCCCTTGGGGTCAGAGATCCGGCTGCCTCCCCATCCATCATTCAAGTTGATTCAAGGTGGCCTGGCCACTGTGTTGTGTGTACAGGGGTTAGTCCACATGTATGTTTTCATGCATTAGAGTTTGTTGCCCTACTTAGCACACGGTCTTTGTTGCTGGGGGCTCCTGTCCCAGCTCAGTCCCTGGCCCCTGTGAGGTCCTCCTGTCTGGGCACTCCTTCCCACGCCCCCTACCTCCCCACTCATGTGGCTTCCCAGGAAGCGAGGAAGCCACACAGGGCCTGTGGCAGCCCCGGGTCTCCGGGCCCCACACGCGTGGCCGCACTCACCCCTCGATGCAGTGGGCAGCGGTCACCACCCATTTGTGGTCCACGAGGGCCCCTCCACACACGTGCTCATCTTCCACGCGGAGGCTCACCTCCCAGGGCCAGTGGCGGCTCACGTCCACGTCCTCCGACCACCAGGGCTTGCCACAAGCTTCTGGAACAAGGTGCCGAGGAGGCGCAGTGAGCACCCAGAGGAGGAGCGGAAGGACCGCGACCAAGATGCCCCGGGGCGTGTGCACCAGGCCGTAAGCCCAGGGCTCGTTCCCATGTCAGAGACAGGAGAGAAGGGCAGTGGCCGCCCACAGAGTGAGCCAGGCAGAAAGCGACAGTGACAGAGATGAAACGCTTCGAGATGGCGACAGCACGGGGCGGGGGGCGGGACACGGAGAATGCATTTTCTGTTGGGTGTGCTGGGTAGAGAACTATCACTGACTGTGAGAGTAAGTTGTTGAAGGATTATATATACACAAAAAAGGTACACAAATGCCCTGGCTGGTCTGGCTCAGTGGATAGAGCATCGTCTGCGGACTGAAGGGTCCCAGGTTCAATTCCAGACAAAGGCAGGTGCCCAGGTTGTGGGCTTGACCCCCAGTAGGGGGCGTGCAGGAGGCAGCCAATCAATGATTCTCTCTCATCACTGATGTTTCTCTCTCCCTCTCCCTTCCTCTCTGAAATCAATAAAAATACATTTTTTAAGAAAAGGTTGGGAAGAGAGTAAAGAGAGGGAATAGGAGTGAAGCATGGACATAAACAGGAATAACTTAATCAAATAATTCAGGACAAATCAGGGCAAAAGGGGCCACGAACAGCAGATACACCAGCCTCCACCCTTGAAGCGTCAGGAAAAGGCAGGGAGACCCAGAAGAGCCAGCTCTGCGGGCACTGCCACGGGCACTGCCACGGGCTCTGCGGGCACTGCCTCGGGCACTGTGGACACTGCCACGGGCTCTGCGGGCACTGCCACGGGCTCTGCGGGCACTGCCACGGGCTCTGCGGGCACTGCCACGGGCACTGCCACGGGCTCTGCGGGCACTGCCACGGGCTCTGCGGACACTGCCTCGGCCACTGCCACGGGCTCTGTGGACACTGCCACGGGCTCTGCGGGCACTGCCACGGGCTCTGCGGACACTGCCTCGGGCACTGTGGACACTGCCTCGGGCACTGTGGACACTGCCACGGGCTCTGCGGGCACTGCCTCGGGCACTGCGGACACTGCCACGGGCTCTGCAGGCACTGCCACGGGCACTGCCACGGGCTCTGCGGGCACTGCCACGGGCTCTGCAGGCACTGCCTCGGGCACTGTGGACACTGCCACGGGCTCTGCGGGCACTGCCTCGGGCTCTGCGGACACTGCCACGGGCTCTGCAGGCACTGCCACGGGCTCTGCCACGGGCTCTGCAGGCACTGCCACGGGCTCTGCGGGCACTGCCACGGGCCGGAGGCTCCCTGAGCAGAGGAGCCGTTTAGAACGGAGGTGTCTGTGTAGCAGAGGGCACCTCCCTGGTCAGGGGGCTGGGCTGGAAGCAGAGGCTCTGCGTCCCACGGAACGCTCTTCCTCCCGCCGTGGGTCTGTCCCGGCAGCACAGGCTGGCCTTTGGAAAGCAGGCCCTTTCCACTAAGTGCCCTTCCTTCAGCCCAGGGGCACTAGCCGCAGGTGACCCTCTTCAGAACCGCCGCCCCCCCGCCAGGAGCTGAGGCGCTCCTGCAGCGCGCTCACCCTACCCACCTGATTGGGTGTCGTCTTCTCTGTCACCTGGAGGAGAAAAGGGGACAGAGATGGAGAGAGAGGTCACGACAAGAGGAGAATGAAGAGGGTGTTTTCGTGAATGAGTTCCTTTATTCATTCACCAATATTTCTCCTCTCCCCTCGCTCCCAGCCCGGAGCCCCGGGCTGTAGAACACAGGTCATCAGGCAGGTCCATGCTGCACTGGCCTCGAGGGCCACGCCGCCAGCAGGGGAAACAAGGAAACGCCGTCACCTGCCGGAGGCCGATGCAGAGACGAGGCCCCAGATGTCAGGTGAGCCCCGAAGAGGCAGTGACAGAGAGGCGCTGGCAAGAGGGGGCATTGCGCCAGGCCTCACAGAGAAGGTAAGCCGCCAATGAGACGAGACCATGACATTCCTTACAAAGGAAACCGTGGTGCAGGCCTGAACTCTTTGGGATAAAGGGCAAGGCCTGTGATGGCAAGAATGATGCCGGGGAGCAGAGCCCGGGAGGAGGGAGGCAGTGAAGGTGGGACAGGGGCCCGGCTCGTCGTGAAGGCAGCAAAGAGAACGGTAGGAAGGTGACAGGCTGAGGGCAGCGAGGCCCCACGGGAGGCGCTGCAGAAACCAGGCAAGAAATGCGGAGTCTGAGGGCAGACTGGTGTGAGCACAGAGTGCTGAGCAGAGGGGGGGCTCGGGGACACGGCGAGTCCAGGATGACCCCCCTCCCCATCTCCGATTCTAGAGACGAGTGGCTGCCATCCACTGAGTCAGAGGTCAGAGTGAGGAAGCCCAACCTGTAGGAGGAGGAGAGGTGACTGGGGAGGGGGTCCCAGAAGCCCAGAAGGCCCCATCCCGGCCTCCAGGGGGATTTCGGGGTGAGGAGGGGAGGGGGGGCGTTGGGGAAGAAGGCGGGGACCTGCCGCCTCACCCCAGCTCAGCAGTGGCAGCGGCAGCAGCAGAAGGAAGAGGAGGCTCAGGCCTCCGGGCCCAGCGCGGAGGCCCCCCAGCGAGGCGGCCATGAGCCGGTAGGCGGAACCTGCCGAGTGAGACGCGAAGGCCCCCCATGCGCGCGGGCAGCGATGCGCCTCCAGCACGTTACCCGCCGGATCCCCAGGCGCGAGCCGCCCTCCTGCCGCCCGCCCCGAACCACGAGGAGGAGGAGGAGGAGGATGGCGCTTCGGGGCCCTAGCACCCCGCCCCCCCCCACCCCCCGACCCCCGCGCCAGTTCCTGGAAGGTGACCTCCAAGCCCTGGACCTGAGATTGCCCCCCAGGTGGCCAGCCCCACAACAGCGCCCCCAAGTGCCTTAAATTGGTGACAGCGCCCCCAGATCCTGGCTGGTGCAGACACCCCCGAATCCCTGGAGCAGGGATGGCGCCCGTCACCCAGCCCCGCGGCGCCCTGGTCCCCGCGCTGGGCGCACGGGAGACTTACGTTCATCTTGAGAATCTGGAAAGCGGTAGGCAGCGCAAGAGAAGAAGGTTTCCGGTTCGGCTGGGAACCGGGACGATGTCTTAGAGAAATTGATATCGGAGCCGAACCAACAGGGTGGCCGTGGGGTCTGGAAGGACGCTGTCCTTGAACTGTCCTTGAGTCGCTGGTGGGGCAGAGGTTGGGAGAAGACCACCGAGATTTCTGTTTCTCTTGTCCAGGGTGGAGGGCCCAGCTTGGGGACCACATCTAAGGGGGTGCAGGGGGTTCCCACCAATAGGTGAGTAGAGTCCTGTGTACCCGTGTTGAGCGTGGTCCCCAGGGCAGCAGCAGCATCACTTGGCAGCTAGTTGGAGAGGCACGTTCTCAGGCCCCGCCCAGGCCCACAGGCCTGGGAACTCTGAGGGACCGGGACCAGTGGTCTGTATTTTAACCAGCCACAGGGAATGCTGATGCAGGGGAAGCGTACACCACGGCGGAGTGGAGCCATCAGAAGGAGAAAGGCTACCTGCTGACCAGGCTATGGGAACGAGAACTTCAATGGACATTTAACCGATGAATATTCAGTGGCTGGATCTGCACTAAGGGATGGAGTTGATGTAAGCTGTCTCACCCAGCCTTCCTCAGCGGGCCGCAGGGGGACTCTGAGCCCTGGAGGGACACCTGGACCGGGGACAGCAGGGTCAGAAGACGGGGAGAGAGTGACCAGCAGCGAGGCCGAGGACCGGACCACTGGGCCCTGGAGTGAGGATAAAGAACTAGATCCAAACACAATGACTCTCTCTTGGTTGTAATTCCTTTTATACTTAAAACTTCAAGTCAAAACCACAACACTATCTTTTTTAAATAAGCGATTATAAGGACCTATCGATAAAGAATTGCGAAAGATCAAAAAACACTATCATTCCTTCTTTACTTCAGAGAATAAAACTCACAAAATATAAAGTCTGCTAGTCTGTCTGCATCAAAAACCCCACCTACTCAGCAATGTACAAGTGTGATGATGCTCATTTTATTAAACAAATGTGTGTGCCATTGATTGGAGGCATCTTTTAACAAAATTAATGTCTTTCAGATTCTATTAAAGTAACAACATGCCCTCAGCATATAAATATCAGCTAGTAGGTGCCCAGCTGGCGTGGCTCAGTGGTTGAGCATCATCCTATGAACCTGGAGGTCATGGTTCGATTCCCAGTCAGGGTGCATGCCCGTGTTGTGGGCTTGATCCCCGGGAAGGGGCGTGCAGGAGGCAGCAGATCAGTGATTCTCTCTCTCCTCTCCCTTCTGCTCTGAAACCAATATATATATATATATATTTTACATGTCAGCTAGTGGGAAATCAGCCGTTCCCACGTGAGCAGTTATCCAGAGAGCATTCCTATTTTGCACCATAAAACTGATTAGAGGCTAATCCTTTGTGTTTTCATGAATAAGAAACAGAATACTAAAAATATGTAATTCTAAAGAATTACCAAAGATACTACTGTTTTAAAAAAAGCAGAATACTGAAATCAATGTTAAAATTAAACATAATGAATAGTTTCTTAAATACGAAAACTGAATGGCCTGTGTAAAGCACCTTGAGACAAAAAGCTTACATCTCATGCTTTACACTCATCATCGATATGTAAAGCATGTACATCTACATTCGCCCACAAAGCCCAGGAAGCAGAGCTTCAGAACACACAAGACGGTCTCCAAACATTTATTCGACTGACATCAGAAATCTCGGCACTCCTTCCTGTCTCAGCACAACGTGCGGTGAGCCTGGATGTGGCCACCGGGGCACTGAGGGAGGGGGTTCCAAGACCGGGTTGACCCGGGAGGCTTACGTGGCAGAGGCTGGCCACTCACGGGTGGATCCACATGGGGTGCAGGGAACTTCTCCCCACCCCAGACACCTGAGTCCCGAGGAAATCACACCACAGCAGGGACAGGGTGGCACCTCGCTCACTCTCTCTCTGGACAATCACCAAGCTGACTGGTGTGACAGTGTCAGGCAAGGGCCTGAAACCACTGGGTCTAATGGTGTCCAGCGCTGATGGCGTCTCTTTCTTCCTCGGTAAACCTCCGAGACGTCCGTGCGGCACCTGCTCCCCTGGGCAGGCCAGCCGGCCCCGGAGCTGGATGGTTTCAGCCTCCCTCCCAGCAGGTGTAGGCGGGGCCGGGGCCAGGGACCGGAGCACCAGGTGGGGACACTTTCGGGAACTCCAGTCTCACTTCTATGCTCTGTTGTGTGGCTCCCCAGGGCCAGTGGGTCCCAACGGGAACGTGAGGGGAGGGAGCTGAGGAAAGGGAGGTGGGAGGAGAGGCCTCGAGGGAGACTCCGAACAGGAGGGAGCAAGCCTCTGGTCACAAGGTCACCAAGACGCCCAGGGGCAGCACCAGACACAGGGGCAGGGCGGGGAGGCCTGCGGAGTCTTGAGAAGAGGCCAGGCTCATCTGGTCAATGACCCAGTCCTTGTAGAAGCTGACTTCTGTGTAAACTCCAGGGTATCCTTTGCGACCACAGCCGATGCCCCAGCTCACAATCCCCACCTGGATCCAGGTGTTATTAAATTCACAGACCAGGGGGCCCCCAGAATCTCCCTGGAGAGAGACAGAGAGAGAAACAAATGGAGCAATGAAAGACCAGCATCAGAGCCGGCTGGCTGCCCGCAAGGCACTGGACACACATGGGCGCCCCCAGGCACCCACCAGGCTAGGGTTCTGAGAAAGAGATTTAAAAGCTGAGAATTTGTATACATACTCAAAACTGTGCCCAGAAAATACTGACTATAAACAGAACATGTACACACTCTGAGACAACAATAATGACTGAAGCCCTTGCCTAATACATTGCCTGTCACACAGAAGGGGCTCACAACAGGTGACCCCTCTTACTGGTGTGTCCTGCCTTCCCCCCCCTCCTCCCTGCCCCCCTGCAGGCAGCATCCTCTCCTCTTTACTGAAAGGCTGGGTCAGGGTCAGACCAGCCTGGCAGAGCCGCTGCAGCGTGTCCCACTGAATCCCCTTCATTCGAATGGAGAGTGAATGGAGGGGCTGGCAGGCAATGCAGGTCCCACTGCCTGTGATGAACCCCAGGGGGTAACCCCAGGGCAGAGGTGGCAAAGGGCTGTGGACTGACCTGGCAGGAATCCTTTCCGAGTTCATTGAAAGCACAGACACACCCTTCCCTGACTACGTCAAGCCTGGTTCCTATCCTCTTCTTGAGTATCTCGTTACACTTCTCGTGGCGAATAATCTTTAGCTCAGCCTCCTGGAGCAACTCGGGGGCTGCCTCCTTTGGATCTGGAAAGACAATGTCGGACAAGGGGGTCTGCTTGGTGGCACCCACTCTGGGTTCCACACAGTGTGTGCACACACTCATCCTCTTAGGGCAGCGGCTCTTGTCCCCACTGGACATTGGAGGGAAGGAGACCCAACGTGGACATGGGGAGAGGAGGAGGTGAGCATCAAAACCAAGACAAGAGAAGGAAGAACCGATCAGGACCGGAGGAGGCGAGGCCTTACCAGCCTGAGAAATCAAACCAAGCACCTGTCACTCTGAGTGCCCTCAGCAATCGCGACAGGTGCCCTAGACATCAGAGTTTCTTCCCCTGGGAGCAGGATCTCAGCCTGTCTTCAGGAACTGCCCCTCAGGCACCAAATCCAGCCTCCGGGGCAGGAGGCCCTGCAGTGTCACTGAGAGGCACTCACTGAAACCTCCCCAAGCACCAAGGCAAGCACTTCCGGTCGGGACAGCTCCGATCAGCAGACAAAACCCACCTGAGCTAAAACCCACCTTGCTTGTCACCCAAGGTCCTGGCCTGTGAATAGAAATGTGCAACCCCATCAAACTACCCCCTAGCAGCAGCTCTCCCCTCCTCCCTCACCCTCTTGCTAGAGAACTAACTGCCTCCCTGGCCTCCCTTTGGCTCCAACCCCGGGGCACCTCTCCCCGGGCCTGAATGTGCTTCCCGGTCTCACCTTTTTCACGCAGTTTGCCCCATCCCGTCACCCAGCAGTCCGTGTCAGTCTGCACCATGAAAGTCTTTTCGGGGAAGCACACGGGCTGGATGTAGGTGGAGTAATTCACGGGGAACTCGAGCAGAATCAGGGCAATGTCGTTCTCGATCGTTATGAAACTGTTGTAATCCTGGTGGACGACGATGTCGCGAACTGGGACTTTGACCGCCCTTTTGGAGGCGTGATACACGTGCAGGCCTCCTACCTTCACCGTGTAATCCAGGTGGCTGCAGAGATCCTGGGTGCTCTGTATTCCCTTCCACGGGGTCTAGGTCTTCCCAGACCGCCCTATCTCCAACGCCAGCCTTCAGCCACTTCCCTCCCTCCAAACCGCATCCCTTCCCCGGGCCCCTAGCCACTCCATCCAGGGGTTCTCAGAGTCTGGTCCCCGGGTGAGCAGCATCAACATCACGGGGAAGGTGTCAGAATGGCAAAGTCCTGGTCCCAGTCCCCATCTAGTCACTGAATCACAACTGCTCGGGGTTGGGGACAGGCCATCTGTATTGAACAAGCTCTGCAGGTCTTTCTGGGCTCACACCTCCCCCCCCCCCCAAGGATCCCCCAGGTGAGACTTTGCCCACACACTGCCCCCCACTGGCATCTCCCCGCTTCTTGCCATGGGGAAAGCTAACCAGCACTGGCTTCAAGGCAGCGGCTTTGAACCTGGTTTTGGATCTGGACTGTCCAGGCTCCCAAGGGCCCTACCACCACCTGCCTCTGACCACAACCGGAAGAAGAGAAAGCTCGGGGAGGGACTGGCCAGGAGCCGAGCCGCAGCCTGCAGAACTCACCCGTAGATGCAGTGGGCGGCGGTCATCACCCAGCGGTTGGCGATGAGGGAGCCCCCGCACACGTGTTGGTCCTCGACCTGCAGGCTCACTTGCCAGGGCCACTGCCCCTCCGCGGCCGGCCTCCCGCCCACGACCCTCATGCTCTGGTGGCCGCAGCCTGGAGCAGGTGAGGGGGGAGCACTGAGAGGCTCACGCCGCCGGCACCCCACACCGGGGCCGCGACCCTCAGGAATCTCAGGGCCCAGAGCGACTCCGGCCCGGACCCCAGAACTGGGAAGGTCATGCCCCCTGGCCCCCCAGCACCGGCTGGCCCAGCAGCAGCACCTGGAGCCACGGGCCGCGTCGTCCCGCTGTCTCCCGTTGCGGGCTGTGTGGGCGGTGCTGGCGGTGTCTGGGGGCCCACCACCGTTTTGTGGGCATCAGGGCCCCCTGGGGTAGACGCCGCCAAAGCGGGGGGCCCGGGCGCCCCAGGGGATCCGGGGCCCTCGGAGGGCCCCTGAGCCCCTACAGGTGGCAACTCCCGCGGGCTCGCCCCAGGGTCCTGGCGGCCGCCCCCCGAGGGTGCGGGTGAGGGTGCGGGCGAGGGTGCGGGCAGCCCCGCCCCGCCCCACCGCCCCGCCCCGCGCGCCCGGGCCTCCGGGAGCCGGGGCAGCCGCAGCAGGAGCAGGACCAGGAGGCCCAGGGCGCCGAGGCCGCCCCGGAACGGCATGGGCCCCGCCAGTGGCCCCTCCGCCGGCGCCCCCTCGCAGCGGCTCCGGCCCCGGCCCTGGTGTTGGCGGAACCAGGGTCGCGCCGCGTGCGTGCCTGCGTATGTGCGTGCGTGTGCGTGTGCGTGTGCG
Organism: Eptesicus fuscus; assembly: GCF_027574615.1. Classification (NCBI taxonomy): domain Eukaryota; kingdom Metazoa; phylum Chordata; class Mammalia; order Chiroptera; family Vespertilionidae; genus Eptesicus; species Eptesicus fuscus. The sequence continues at coordinate 233,779 of NC_072490.1, forward strand.
TGTGCGTGTGCGAGCGTGCGTGGGGTCACCTGGGGGTCAGAGCTGTTCACGCAGATGCGCTCACAGCCGGCCGCGCTGGGATCAGGCCTTTCTGCGCGTTTCCGCCCCTTCTTGTTTGGGGCAAACACTCCGCGTCCTTCGGCAGCGCCACGTGCAGGCGCTGAGCTCTGGAAGCAGCCCCAGTGCCCACGGGCGATGGGGGCGCCCCACTCGGCGGAATGCCCACCGGCGATGGGGGGTCCCCACTCGGCGGAATGCCCACCGGCGATGGGGGCGCCCCTCACGGTGGAATGCTCCGCTGCTGCGAAAAAAGAAAGGACTCCTTCCATTCGCAACAGCGTGGAGGGGCCCGGAGAGCATTATGCTAAGAAAGAAGCCGGTGGGAGAAAGGTAAGTATCCCATGATCTCACTCGTTGGTGGAATCTAATGACCAACATAAACTGATGAGCAAAACAGATCCAGAGACAGAGAAGCTTGGAAGAGACCGTCCAACCGCAGAGGAAAGGCGGGGAGGCGGCAGGGGCACCAAGAGATCAACCGAAGGACGTGCGTGCATGTGAGCATGACACATGGACACAGACAGGGGGCGGGGGGCAGGGACAGGTCACTGGGGCAAAAGGAGACATATGTAATACTTTAAACAATAAACAATAAAATAAAAAATAGAAAAGTGGAACCGACTTAACCTCCTAGCAACAGTGGGGAAAAACAACAACAAAAACTTAAACTCCTTAACATAAAGGTTGCATTTAACATTACTAGGCACTACGTTAGAGATAACAGTGCTACCTTAAAAAAAATCAACCCCCATATGAAAAGAGCCATTAGCAAAATGCAAATTAAAACTCCATTGAGAGAAAGTTAAAAATAGTGCCCAGCAGGTGTGGCTCAGTGGTTGTGTCAGCCTATGAACCGGGAGGCCACAGTTCAGTTCCCCTCAGGCTGCAGGCTCCATCCCCTGTAGGGGGCATGCAGGAGGCAGCCAGTCAGAGATTCTCTTTCATCATTGATGTTTCAATATATATATACTAGCGTTCCCGTTGCAGGAAAAATCCTGCAATAGGGTTTCCTGCTTTTCCCTTCTCCCCTGGCCCCGCCTCCGCTCCTCCCTTGTCCCCGGCCCGCCTTCTCCGCCAGCCAGCCTGCTTTTCTCCCTTCTCCACCCCGCCCCCCCCTGCTTGCTTGCTTCTCCGCAGCTTTGCTCCCTTCTGCAGCTCTTGGCTTCTTTCTACGCTGTCTTGATATGCAAATTAGCCGCCATCTTTGTTGGGGCAATTTGCATACTCGTCCTGATTGGTTGGTGGGCGTGGCTTGGGTGTAGCAAAGGTGCGGTCAATTTGCATATTTGTCTATTATTAGGTAGGATCAGTAAAAGAGTAAGATGCAAATTGACCATACCTTCGCAACTCCCACCAGCCAATCAGGAGTGAGTATGCAAATTAACCCAACACAGATGGAATGTTAATTTGCATATGCAGGCACCGAGTGGCCGGAGGCGGGGCAGGACGCTTGCCTCTGGGCAGCGTGAGAAGGCAGAAAGGCGGCTCAGGCTGGAGCGAAGGTGGTGCCAGCAGCCAGGGGAAGAAAGACCCATTCTTGCACGAATCTTCGTGCATCGGGCCTCTAGTATATATATAACACCCAATACTGACAGGGATGCAGATATTGAATCATTCATACATTGTGCCAGGAATGTAAAATATTCCTGTAAACCTCTCTGGAAAACAGATTGGCAGTTTCTTTAAAAATAAAATATCCAATTACCGTATGACCCCGTAATTGCACTCCTGGGCATTTATCCCAGAGAAATAAAGATTTATGTTCACACGCACACACACAAAAATAACTGTTCAAACGTTTATGGTAGCTAAATTCATAATACAGTAGTCCCCCCTTATCCACGGGTTCACCCTCTGTGGTTTCAGTTACCCATGGCCAGTTGTGGTCCAAAAATGTTAAATGGAAAAAATCCCAGAAATAAACAATTCATACATTTTAAATGTCCCTCCATCCTGAGTAGCGGGATGAAATATCACACTGTCCCGCCAGGTATGTGAATCATCCCCTTGTCCATGTCTCCATGCTCTCCACGCACTACCCACCCGCTAGTCACTTAGCCGCCATCTCCGTGGTCAGGTTGACTGCCTCAGTGTCGCAGTGCTGTGCCCAAGTCACCTCATTATACTGACTGTTGGCCCCAAAGCACAAGAGGGATGATGCTGGCAATTTGGATACGCCAAAGAGAAGCCGTAAAGTGCTTCCTCTGAGTGAGAAGGTGAGTACAGTGCAAGACATTCTGAGAGAGACCACCATTCATGTAACTTCTCTCACCTTATATTGTTATACTTGTTCTCTTTTTATTACTAGTTATTGTTGTTCATCTCTTGCTGCGCCTAATTTATAAATTAAACTTTATCATAGATATATACGTATAGGAAAAAACATAGCACAATTTACCCTTGAACAACATGGGACTTACGGATTTACCCCTTGCAGTTGAAAATCCACCTATAACTTACCTACCAATAGCCTACTGTTGATGGCTAACCTTACTGATAACATAAACAGTTGGTTAACATGGATTTTGTATATTATATGTATTATGTAATGTATTCTTTTTAAAATATATATATATTTTATTGATTTTCTACAGAGAGGAATGGAGAGGGACAGAGAGTCAGAAACATCGATGAGAGAGAAACATCCATCAGCTGCCCTCTGCACACCCCCTACTGGGGATGTGCCTGCAACCAAGGTACATGCCCTTGACTGGAATCGAACCTGAGACCCTTCAGTCTGCAGGCCGACACTCTATCCACTGAGCCAAACCGGTTAAGGCTGTAATGTATTCTTCCAATAAAGTAAACTAGAGGGAAGAGAATGTTTTTTTAAGACAATCATAAGGAAGAGAAAGTAAATTTTCAGGACTGTATATATTTATTGAAAAAAATTCGTGTATCAATGGACCTATGCAGTTTGAAGCCATGTTGTTCAAGGGTCAGCTGTATGTATAGGGTTCGCTACTATCCACGGTTTCAGGCGTCCCCTGGGGGTCCTGAAGTGTATTCCTCACAGAAACAGGCTCTACTGTAGCCAACATCCGGAAAAGCCCTGGAGGAGACAGAAGAACGGCCTCCCAAAGATGTCCACATTCTAGTCCCTGGAACCTGTGAACATATTACCTTCATGGCCAAAGGCATGTGACACAATAAAAAGCCCTCTGGGTCACACGCATATGAATGGCCACAGTGCTTTGTAGTTCCTCCCATCAAGAGATGAAGTTAGGCCCTGGCCAGTGTTGCTCAGTGGTTGAGCATCGGCCTATGAACCAGGAGGTCATGGTTTGATTCCTGGTCAGGGCACGTGCCTGGGGTCGCGGGCTCAATCCCCAGTGTGGGGCGTGCAGGAGACAGCCAATCAGTGATTCTCTCTCATCATTGATGTTTCTATGTCTCCCTCTCTCTCCTGAACAAACGGGTCGCACTGCACGGCACTGGGCAGGCTGTGCGGTAGGCCTTCCCCAGGCTCCCACCAGCCCAGGGTTCTGTGCATATGAGAACTGAAAAGTTAATAGGAAAACTTTAATGTCATCCAAGGATATTATAACTGGTTGCTTCCCAAACCGCAGTGGTTGTTAAATATTCTGAATATCACCTCTCCTGGTAGCCCCCAGATCCTTCCATTTGCCTAGAGTTTCTCTAGAGGTCCTAACCCATAGAGCCAGCGCCCTCCACAGGGTAAGCCCCACTCCCAGACACCCCAGACACCCCTCACGTCACACAGAACGCTTCCTGTCCTTCCCCAAGCCTGCTGTGGTGGCCCCACCACTAGCCAGCTCAGCCAGAAACACAGCCTCTCCCTCACCCTCAGGCAGGCCGTCACCAAGAAGAGAGGATTCATCGAAGCACACCTCCTTCACCCGCCCCACTGCCCTGCAGGCCTGCCTGGCCAGGACCTAGAACCTTGGCACAGCGATTCTAACTCCAGCCCCCTTCTCTGGCCATAGTTGACACCTCATTGCTCCAGACCTGTAATAGGTTCCCCAAACGTGACAAGTCCCCTCAAACCTCTGAGCCATTGTATATGCTGTTCCCTTTCCCTAGAATGCTGTTCTCTTTCCAAGAGCTCCAAACACTCATCCTCTAATACCCGGCTCAAATGCCCCTCCTCAGGGGGCAGACTGACCCAGGGGCCCTGCAGGTACTCATGGGAGAACTTGAACTAATATCCTCGAACCTCACCACACCTGTAGAAAAGATATGATGTTTACGCTGAAGGGTTGTGATGTGTTTAACTGAGCTTATGTGGGTGCCACATGCGAGGAACTCAAAGGAACTTGTATTATTAGCAGTACCCGTCCTCACCTTCCTCACACCCTGGAGTGCGCCCAGGTTCCTATGACCCTTTCCATCACCCCCTGACTGCAGGGCTCCTGCCTCACTGGCTCCTGCCTCTGGGCCTTTGCACTGGCTGTTCTCTCTGCCCTCAGACACGGTTTATCTCCTCACTTCCTGGGGCTATACCAGGGTCAGCAGACTTTTTATGTAAAGGCCAGATAATAAAGACCTTAGGCTTGGTGGCCTGATCGTCCATTTGTCTCCCATCCATTTGTCTCTCCACACTCAGAACTGCCTGACATCAGTGTTCTGTTCCTGGCCACAGAGCATCATTTGATTGGCACTGACAGTCATGTGACACCCCCTTTTGTAGCCTGTGTATGACTCTCCCAGTCCCCACATCCACATTCAGGCCCAGTCAGGGGACCAAGCCCCTACCCCAGGAAGGTCAGCAAAATCACACGATGGAGATACCTCTCGTTGAGGCTCCTCTGAAAACTTAAACTCTCATCGTTATGAAGGGAGGGGAGGAACTCGGGAGAGGGAGGGGGCAGGGGAGGAAGACACTGAGTTATACATGGGCAGGAAAATGCAAAATGCATGGTTTGTGGAAGATGAAATTGCCTCTAAAACAAATCCAAATGAACCAACTGAAACATTAATAAAACTATAAGAGAATAAACTAAGAGGGCTGGGGAAAAGATCAATAGACAAAATCAATAGCTTTCTACTCATCGATAACAAATTAGGTCATATAATGGGAAAAAAGATGTTCTATCCAGGATCGCCATGCACATATTTACAAACACCCAGGAATTGGCACAGACCTTGTCCAAGTGCCCAGGTTCCTATGACCCTTTCCATCACCCCTGACTGCAGGGCTCCAGCCTCACTGGCTCCTGCCTCTGGGCCTTTGCACTGGCTGTTCCCTCTGCCCCCAGACACGGTTTACCTCCTCGCCTCCTGGGGCTACACTAGGGTCAGCAGACTTTTTTATGTAAAGACCAGATAATAAAAACCTTAGGCCTGGTGGGCTAAGAGACAAAATTGAGACTATTGTGCAGGTACTTAACATATACCAAGAGAGAAAACATGTCCACAAAATGTTTAGTGATGAAATGTGAATTTATACTAATAATAGAGGAATATGCAATGACCAATCAGGACAGGGGCGGGGCTGCAGCGCAGAGCTCTCAACATGCCTGTGCCAGGGTCTGAAGGGCATGGAGAGGAAGGGAGAGCAGAGAGCAGATAGGCAGTTAGGGGGTTCGGGCCAGGAGGGGAGAGCAGATAGGCAGTTAGGGCGATCAAGCCAGGAGGGGAGAGCAGATAGGCAGTTAGGGGGTTCAGGCCAGGAGGGGAGAGCAGATAGGCAGTTAGGGGGTTCAGGCCAGGAGGGGAGAGCAGATAGGCAGTTAGGGGGTTCAGGCCAGGAGGGGAGAGCAGATGGTCAGGCAGGGGGTTCGGGCCAGGAGGGGAGAGCAGTTAGGGGCATCAGGCAGGCAGGCAGGTGAGCGGTTAGGAGCCAGTGGTTCTGGATTGCAAGAGGGTGCAGGCTAGACCCCCCCCCTCACCCGTGCATGAATTTCGTGCACCGGGCCTCTGGTTTATAATAAGACTTGAGTACTGTTTTGTTTTGTTTTTCGATAATACAGGTCGACTAAGGATAAGAACGGGATTCTTTTAGGGGGATAACATCAAAGTTAGCGTTCCCCACCATGGAATCGATTGCTAATGCTATTCTGTAAAAACCATTCTCAGCTAAGAGGTGGTGGGCCAGGTCTGATCCATACTCGAATGTCACCTCCTCACTGAGGCCCTCCAGGACCCCCTCTCAAAAACGGCCCCTCCCCTAACCTGCCCTCTCTTCCTCCTCTGACTTCCTCTTAGCACGTCTCACAGTCTGACCTACTATATCGTATACATTGGCTGCCTTCCTTTTCCACACCCACACGTTATGTGGGCAGGGTTTGGTCCGTCTTGGCACTGCTTATTCCCAGCATCTGGCACATAGCAGTCACTCAATAATTATCTGTTGAATGAATGTGCCTCCCTGGCTCCTGCCTCGGGGATGGATGGATGGATGGATGGATGGATGGATGAATGGATGGATGAATGAATGAATGAATGGTAGTGCAGAGAGAATGGGTTAATCCCTGTAAGTGCTTAGAGCATTGCCTGCACAGGCTGTGCTCAGTTGGTATTGGGCGCTGTTACTGTTCCTCTCAGGAGGGACCTGGAGCATCCGGAAAGTGCAGGCTCCAGAGCGAACAAACAAAACCTTCCAGCCCCAGAGGTGTCCACCACCGGCCGCCAGGAAGCCCAGCCAGACCCCGGCCCTCCCTCCGAGAGTCCCCTCCTCCTGCCCCTGGAAATCACTGTCCCGGGGGCTGGCCCCGTCTCTCGCCCCACAGCAGCCCCCTCCCACGGTGGAGGGAGCGCGTGGCGGGGCTACAGCGGGCCGGGGCAGGGCTGAGCAGAGGGCCGGGCGCACAGCACCGCAGACAGACAGATGGACAGGTCTGGCTCTGTGGGTGAGCCAGCAGCTGAGCTGGGAGGGACACCAGGCCCTTCCTCTCCCGCTGCTCCGCGAGGCCCGGCGGCAGGGGCTCCCGGGAGCCGCCCTGGCCCTGGCCCCGGGCCAGCCGTCCTCCCGGTGAGGTCAGCCATGGCCCGCGATTTCGGGGAAATACCAGCTCCTGATTGAAACCAGGCGACGGCCCGGCCCCGCTGCTTTCCCAGTAGGAACGGGGGTGTTGGTCCGAGAGGACCGAGTGGGCGGGGCCTGGCCGGGGCCACCGGGCGCCAGGCGTGCGCTGCCGCACCTGGTCGTGGGTGCGGGCGTCGGGGAGACAAGGGTGGGAGGCGAGGGGTGGGGATGGGGGTGGGGGACGGGGCACCCCGACATCCTGGCCAGCGCAGCCCGTGGGGGGCCGCCACCCAGCACGTGGAATGAGCCGACCAGCGAGGGTCACGGACCGTGGCCTGGAAGCCACGCGGGGCGGGAGGGCAGCTTCACGGAATGCCCCCACCCGGCGCCCCGCGCAGGCCCTGGGCGGGGCTTATCATAAGTCCCCGCCCCTTCCCGGTGGCGCCGCCCGGACCCGCCCCCGGAGCTGCCCGCCCGCCGCCTGCAGGGGGCGCCCGAGAGCCATCGCCCGCGCAGCCGGGGCCGCGGGCCGCCCGGCATCTGGAGCGAGTTAAGGGGCGGCGGGCGGCCTGCGGGCGGCGGCGTGAGCTCATCCCGGCCCGCCCCGTGAGGTTTCCCGGCGGCGTGGGGACCCGAGCACAGGAGCGCCTCCTCCCGGGTGTGGGTGTGAGCGAGGCGGCCGTGTGTGCCCCTGGCGCGCCGCCCGGAGCGCGCTGAGCCCTGGGAGCCGCGCCCGCCCGCGTCGCCGTGTCCCCGTAGGTCCCGGGTCGCGGGGGTGTCCCCACGGGGACACATGCGTGTAATGAGTTGCACACATCCCAGCCCCTCTCATTTACAGGAAAGAAGGCCGCGTGCAGGGGAGGGAGAGGGCTGGGCTGGGGCTCCCGAGCCTGAGCCTGGGTCCCCACACAGGCGTGTTCCACGGGGGGGGGAGGGGGGCAGTGTTGGGCCCCCCCACGCACAAACCTAGCTCCCTGGTCCCACACCCCATTCCTCAGGGCCTTGGGCACCCCTCCGTAAGAAGGGAAGAAGCCGGCCAGGTGTGGCTCAGTGGTTGAGCATCCACCTTTGGACCAGGAGGTTACGTTTGATGCCGGGGTTTCCGGCTCAGCCCCCAGTGTGGGGCATGCTGGTCCATGATGCTCTCTCGTTGACGTTTCTCTCTCTCCCCCTCTCCTCTCCTCGCTCTAAAATCAATAAAAATATTTTTTAAAAGGAAGAAGAGACCCCTTCACACCAGGGTCATGGCTAACACACACAGACCACATAGGAAGACAGACTCGCACATGGGGACATACACCGACAGACATATGAGGGGACACCTCCTATTAGTGCATCGGAGTCAGGAGAGCCAACAGGCGGGTGGTGGCAAGGCTGGGAGAGGCCTCTTGGGGAGATGCCTGCACCCCTGCCAGGGGCGGGGAGCCGGAGGGGCTGGAGATCCCTGCACCCCACGTCTTCGAGGCTCTCGCTCCTGCAGTGGGCCCTGTGGGTGCTGCCCAGGGTATGAAGGGCCTCAGAGGCCCCAGGACTCCCAGGGCCAGGAGCCAGAGTTGGGACATGGCACTGTGGGCACCCCCAGACATGGAGCCCAGGTTGGGGGGGGGGGGCTGTGGCAGGAGCAGGGACCTCTGAGCACCCAGGGCTCCCCCCACCCATCGGGCCAGTCCTCCCTTCAGACCCTCTGGGGCCTACTGTCCCAGCCTGGGGCAGCATAGCTCCGGCCGCCCTGGAGACCTCGGGGAGGCGGCCCTGGCCCCTCAGAACCCACCTGCCTTTCTGACGTGCCCACCCTCCTCCCTCACCCACAGCTGCTGGGCTGGGACAGGGAGCCTGTCTGCAGGGGGGGGCACAGGAGCCCCTCACCCTTCCTGACCAGCATTACTCCCAGGGCCCAGCGCTCACTCGTGTTGGCAGAGCCGGGCTTGCTAGGAATCGAGGCCTCGTGTCCCCACAGCGTTCCCACCCATGAGACGGAGAGGACCCCTCCCCGGGGAGTGTTCCTTCTGAAGGCATGCGCCTCTGCCAAGGCCACCGGAGGCATCAGCTCCCCACACTGGGGCAGGCTGGGTGAGGGGGTTTTAACTGGAATGACTCTGGTTTGCATAACCAGAGCCTCCAAATTACTTAGCAAAACATGTTTGCTTTTTAATTAACATGTGCTTGAAAAACAATGGTTTTAATTAAAGTGGGTGGGGGAGAATAGTTCAAGGAGCTCCAAGGCCCAGCCAGACTTCTTAAAAATAAAGTGGGAGCCTTGCCTCAAGCTGGGGGCCCGGGCCTCTGGGGGCCACCGGCCTCCCCCTCCGCCCCTTGCCGGGCCTTTGCCCTTTTGCTGACAGTTTCATCATTCACCTGCCCTCTGTTCCCTGCTCCCCTCTGGGGCGGGGTGGGCTTTGGGGTAAATTAATGGGAGTCCACCAGGCGGAGAAGAGAGAGGGGACAGCGTGAGTGAAGGCCTGAGAGTGGGGGTCTTGTTGGGGGAACATTAGATTTACTGAGGAGGGAGAGATAACAGGTGGGGGGAGGTGACCCATAAAAAAAGCCAGATCCCCCAGACCAGTGGACTGGAAGGGCAGGGCTGGACCCAGATGTCCAAGCCCCAGGGAAATGGGGGGGGGGGAGTGAGCTGGGGCCAGGAACATAGGGGTGGGAGGGAGGTGACACTACCTGGGCCGAAGGAGGGGCAGAGGAGGGGAAGGGGCAGTGGAGACTGGAGGCAGGCAGGAGGGGGCCTGGGCCTGGGGGCTCCATGGCCAGGACTGCAAGTTGAATCCGTCAGCAGGGGGCAGCGTTGCCATCATTCCTCAAGCAGGAGGCGCCCACCCAGAGGGTGATCAGTAACTGCAGGGGGAAGGGTGAGGGTGAGGAGCTGTCCCTCCCAGCAGCCACACTTCCTCCCCTCTCTGGCCTTTGGGGTCCGAGGTTAGCACTAAGGCGGGACAGCACCCCCACCCCTCACTCATACAGGCAAAGGAAGATGGAGAGGACACCTCTGGGGAGTGAGGGTACCCCACAGGGTTAAGTCAGGTGGCCCCAAGCCCCCAGCTCCCAGCAGCCCCGCCAGGGACCCTGTTTCTCATTAGGGGCCTCCCCGCCCCCACGAAACGTGCCTCCCTGCACTTAATGCATTGCACTCGCCTGGGTGGGAGGCCCGAGGGGTATTTTTTCCCCTGAGCTCAGACATTCCTGCTTTATTATTCTCCACATTTCAAAGCAGCTGTCGCCTCCCCCAACGTCCCCCAGCCCAAGCTGAGTCCTGAAGGGGCCCTTCCACGGCTCAGAGCCCAGAGGCCCCACACCTCCAGCCCTGCCCTGAGGGAGACAGGCAGGGAGAGAGGCCAGGCACCTGCATGGCCTCCTCTCTCAGGCGACACCTGAACTTGCCTCCCCTCCGTCCTGGACCCTCCTGTGCCCCCATCACCTCCCATAACACGGCATCCCTTGCCCCTCAGGGCACCTCCACATGGATGACCTCAGGGTCCCCCTACAATGCAGAGGGAGCTCTTGCCTGGAGCAGATGCTAGGGCAGTTCTCAGGGTCCTACGCTGCTCAGGGCCCTAACCAATGGAGCCCACAACTGTGTCCGTGGCTTTACGAGGGCAAGGCCCTCCTAGAAAACAGCAGGGCTGGGTCAGCCGAGGGGACCACCCGGGGGGAACAGGTGTAAGGACCCAGTTTTGGAGTTCGGGGAACTAGACAGGCCCCAGGCAGATTTTTGTCCGACATCAGACAGCCGCCCCGTCCAGGAGAGCTGCCCCACAGAGGGCGAGCTCCCTGCTGCTGGAGGTGTTCAAGCAGGTAGCGAGCGGCTCGTCAGACTTGCCCTGGAAAAGAGGCCGGCCCAGTCGGAGGCCCCTTCCTGCCCAACTTCAAGGTCAGCGTCTGGGGCTGGCAGGCTCAGTGCCCACTGCAGATGAATGGATGAGGGGCCCTCCTCACTCACTCAGGGTCGGCTAGGCAGGTCTGGAGGCACAGGCTGAGGCACAAGGACAGAGGACTGGGAGCTGGGCCGAGGCCTGGCCTGGACGGGTCACTGCAGTGTCCTGGCGCCTGGCGAAGTGCTGGAAGTGCCCTCACCACACGATGGCTGGATGGGCGGCTGGATGGACAGGTGGAGGGATGGACGGCTGCCTGGATGGATGGATGGAGGGATGGATGGATGGAGGGATGGATGGATGGATGCCTGATGGATGGATGGATGGATGGATGGATGGATGGAGGGATGGAGGGATGGACGGCTGCCTGGGTGGATGGATGGAGGGATGGATGGACGGATGGATGGATGGATGGATAGATGGAGGGATGGACGGCTGCCTGGATGGATGGACAGATGGAGGGATGGATGGATGGATGGATAGATGGATGGAGGGATGGACAGATGGAGGAAGATGGATAGATGGAGGGATGGACGGCTGCCTGGATGAATGGACAGATGGAGGGATGGACGGCTGCCTGGGTGGATGGATGGATGGATGGATGGAGGGATGGATGGATGGAGGGATGGACAGATGGAGGAAGATGGATAGATGGAGGGATGGACGGCTGCCTGGATGGATGGATGGATGGAGGGATGGATGGATGGATGGATGGAGGGATGGATGGATGGAGGGATGGAGGGAAGGAGGGAGGGAGGGATGGACGGCTGCCTGGGTGGATGGATGGATGGATGGATGGACGGATGGATGGATGGATGGATGGATGGATGGATGGACGGCTGCCTGGATGGACGGCTGCCTGGATGGATGGATGGATAGATGGATGGAGGGATGGACAGATGGAGGAAGATGGATAGATGGAGGGATGGACGGCTGCCTGGATGGATGGACAGATGGAGGGATGGACGGCTGCCTGGGTGGATGGATGGATGGATGGATGGATGGATGCCTGGATGGATGGATGGATGGATGGAGGGATGGACAGATGGAGGAAGATGGATAGCTGGAGGGATGGACGGCTGCCTGGATGGATGGATGGATGGATGGATGGATAGATGGATGGATGGATAGATGGATGGAGGGATGGATGGACGGCTGCCTGGGTGGATGGATGGATGGATGGATGGATGGATGGATGGAAGGAGGGATGGATGGATGGATGGATGGATGGAGGGATGGATGGACGGCTGCCTGGGTGGGTGGATGGATGGATGGAGGGATGGATGGATGGAGGGATGGATGGATGGCTGGATGGATGGATGGATGGATGGATGGATGGATGGATGGAGGGAGGGAAGGAGGGAGGGAGGGGTGAATGGGCTGATTCAGATGAGCCTTGGGCTGGGAAGGATCTGCTCTATTCAGGGGCCTCGAGCCCAGGCTTTGGGAAGATGTCGATTGCAACAAACTGAAATTTCCTCAAAACTTAAAAATCGACTTGTCAGGTCTTACTTTGCCAAATAAAGCCACGGGAAACAGCAACCACCAGCCACCCCACCATTGTTGTGTAAACAAAGGATATTCTCAAGGCGGAAAAACAGTGAAGTAGGCAGGATGCGACCTCAGGAGACAGGCAGGCCCTGAAGATGCATAAAGTGAGCTCCAGGGAAACACACGGGGCCTTCCTCCTGGATCACAGGCTGGCTGGGCCTTGGGGTGCCCACGTGCGCCCCGTCTCTGACCAGGGCACGAGCCCCTTCTGCAGCCTTCCCGGTGACTCTGCTCGCCTCTGCTTGCACACCCCTGGGGACAGGGTTCTCACCGCCATCCCAGTGAGCTGGGAGCTGGAGGTGCTATTCTAGAGCATCTTTAAGTGGCTTCCGTGCACCCTGAGGGAGAGGGGAACAGACCAGGAGGGGAGCGAGATGAAAGAGGGTCTGAGGGGAGGGAAGGCAGAGGCCTCCGGACCTGGGTACAAGACCTGTGTGAGGGAAAGGGGCGACCGTGCTCAGCTTGACCAAAGTATAAAAGTCAGAAACTTGGCCAAGACCTCAGACTTCTCAGGGGCACCGTCTCCCCATCTCGAGAGTTCCAGATCCCCCCAGTGCCTGACCCCATCCCTAGCCCTCCAGAAAGCTCTCTGATGCAGCCATTCTCACCAAGGCCTCAGTCGATCGTGACGCGCCTGGACCCACAGGACAGAGGAGGGGGCAAAGATGGGAAGAAAATGGTGGCACCTCGAGCGTCCTCAGCCAGGCTGGGGCGGAGGGCCAGCCCTGACCTTCCAGGCCCTGCCCCGTCCCAGGGGCCCTGGCGGCTGAAACCAGAGGGGCCTGCTGGGCGGTCCCCGGGAAGCCTCGCACGCACGCACACACACACACACACACACACTCACACACACTCCACATTCCAGCTGTGCTCTGTCAGCATCTGGGCAAACCAGGATTGTGTGGCTTTGGGAGGCAGGAACAAGTAACCCCCAAACTCGGTGCGGGCGGGCCTGGGCCTGTGGAAGGGACTGGGAGAGCCCCAGGGGGCACCGCTGTGCTGGGTCACCCGGTTCACGGCTGGGGGTTTCCCTGCTGCTCTCTGAGGTGACTGGGTCAGCGCGACCCGGGGTGCGGCTGCCCTGGACCCAGGCGGCTCATCCTTCCTCCCCCCCCCCCCCCGAACCCGCCCGACCACCCGCGGCCTGAGGACTCACAGCAGGGCTGCCCCCTGCACCACCACCACCACCCCCCTCCGCAGCACCCACTTATGCAAGGAGGGCTGCCTGTCACACTGAGGCCCAATTTCTTTTGCCCCATGCCCCCCCCTCCTCCTCTCCACGCCCCCTCTCATGCCATACACCCATTGCTTGGACCCTTTTACTCCAACCCCTGGTTTCTCTTAAGATCTTTGCCAGCCCGGCTGGCGTGGCTCAGTGGTTGAGCGTAGGCCCATGAACCAGGTCATGGTTTGATTCCCAGTCAGGGCACACGCCCAGGTTGGGGGCTTGATCCCTAGTAGGAGGCGTGCAGGAGGCAGCCAATCGATGTTTCTCTCTCACACTCTCACTCTCTCTCTCTCTCTCAAATCAATAAAATATATTTTTAAAGTAAAGATCTTTATCGGCGTCTGCCCGCCGCTCTGCAGCGGGGGGTCCGAGCCCGAGGTCCGACTTCTCCTGCCTGCGGTCTGATTTCTTTCCTTCTGGTGACCTGGTAAGATCTTCCTCCAACACGGATTTCTCCCAGACCCTCTGACTTCATTCTACCGCGGCTGAATTTCTGGGTTCCCCGCTCTCTGACCCCCGTCCGGGCAGGGACCCGGTGCCACTGAGGGTGGGTCTGGAGAGAGGATGCAGGGGTGGCGGCTGCCGAGAGCCATGGGGTCCCTGCAGGGGTGTCAGAGCAGAGGAGGGGCCGTTGGTTCTGGGTCCTGAGGCTGAACCCTGTCCCTGGTCCGCTGCCCCCTGGCTGCCCCACGGACCCTCTGGCTCAGGCTGGCCCAGGCCTGGGGAAGTCGTTATCCCCGTCCCCTTCCGGGACCTCAGAGATCAGGCTCCAGGCCAGATGGGGGGAGTGAGGCGTGGAGAGACCCCAGACCAACCCCACCTCACGGGACATCTGACCTGGCACTCTGGGTGTGGAGGGGACCAGGCTGACAGGAGGACAACCCCCTGACCCCTCCCATCGCCTCCCGTCAGCCACAACTGGACCTCCCTGCTTGAGGGGGAGCCGGGACGTGTTTATGCAACTGTGGGGAGGCCACAGCCGGGCTGGCAGTGCCGCCGCTCAGCACAGCGCTGACTCGGCAGAGTCCCCAGCACGTCCACACTCAGGCGACCAGACACATGCATGCGCACACACAGAGATAACACATGTGTGCATAGGCACAGACAGAGGGGCACGCGCATACACACGTGGGCACGCACACGCACAGGCACCCTGTGGACGTAGGCTCACTCCAACACAAGGAAACGCACAGCCAAGCAGGTGGGAGGAGGCAGCCGGGAGTTGCTGGGTAAATGTCCGTCTCCGCATCCCTTGGCCGGACACGGCCACCTCCCGGAGGCCCCCAGGGAGGCTGGGCCCCACGCCCACAGGCCACCCGCTCCCGTGCACCTGTCGGACTTCCTCCCCTCCTGCTCTCCACACTCGGGGTCCCCTCCCGGGGAGACCGTCTGCATTCAGGCTGTCTCAGCTCTGCTTCTGGGAAGCCCCACCCAAGACACCCTGACTCTCCTCACGTTTGTTTTTGTTTTCTTTCCCCAGACGCCCAGCCCCGCTCCCCAGCCCCTGGCAGCCACCATCCTGCTTTCCGTCTCCGTGAATTTAACTCTCCAGGCACCTCTGGGAAGTGGGATCATCCAGAATATGGGCCCTTCTGGGACTGGCTTATTTCACTTAGCGTGATGCCCTCGAAGTTCACCCGGGTGGTAGCACGTGTCGGAATCCCCTTCCTCTGCAGAGCTGAGCGCGTCTGCAGGAACAGACCGCCCTGTGGTTGCCCTTCGCCTGCCGACGGGCACCCGTGAATAACGCCGCGGCGACATGGCGTGTGACATCTCCTCGGCCCCGCTGCCCGTCCTCTGGGGTTTGAGCTGAGAAGGGGGACTGCTGGGTCACATGGTAATTACCTTTTCCGTTTTTTGAGGACCCCCCCCCCACTGTTTCCATAGCAGCTGCACCACCTCTGGGAAGCCCCACCCAAGACACCCTGACTCTCCTCACGTTTGTGACGCCCCAGCCGCGCTCCCCAGCCCCTGGCTGCCACCATCCTTAGGGCTCCGGTTTATCTAATGATGTCAACATGGGTATTTTCTTGTGTGTTTTGGGGGCGGGGGGGGGAGGGCGGGGGCGGGGCTAGCCATCCCAGTGGGTGCCAAGTGTCATCTCATTGTAGTTTCATTTGCATTTTGCTAGTGATCAGTGTGAAGCGTCTTCATGTGCTGATTGGCTGTTTGTGCAGCTTCTTTGGAGAAAGTCTATTCCGATCCTTTGCCTATTTTCAATTGGGTTGTTCATTTTGTTGAGTTACAGGAATTCTTTATGTATTCTGGATAGTATCTCCTCTTACATTTTTGCCCAACTATGAGCTTCTCAGATAATCACTAGCCTCATTGTTTAACATGTCAACACCTCCCAACTCTCTCCCTCTCTCTCGCCCTCTCCCCCTACCTCTCTCTGTCTCTCTCTCTCTCTCTCTCTCATGCACACACGCACACGCACACACACACGCGCACACACACACACACACGCACACACACACACACACACCGACCGCACAGCCCCTTCCTCACTCGGTTCCTCCTCAGCCTTTACCACAGCTGACACACTCAACGCTCAGCTATCTGCCGGTTTGTGTGGCTCTGCAGGGCAGGGTTTTAATTGCCGGGCACGTAGTAGGTGCTCAATTAACGCTGAGAGAATAGCAGGAAGACGCAGGGGGCGCTGCAGGCACACTCACCCCCACAGGACTCCCCCACACACGGCTGACACTCCCCACATGCATTCACACACTAGTCCTGGCTCACTCGCAAGCCGACGTCCACACCACCCCAACCCTCAGGCAGCCTGACCCACGCACCCACATACGCACACGCCGGTGCACTCACCCCACATGAGGCCATGGGCCTGCACCCCGAGGGGCTGCCCTGGCCTCCCGGGTCCCCTGGCCTGCGGCTGCCTCCTGCCCTGCGTGGCCCACCCCCACGCTGAGCCTTGGCCCCCATGTCGAGGGCCCAGCTGCTCTCCCTCCCATTAAACCTCTGCAGCTCTTCCTCCAGGAGACCTCCCCTCGCTCTCCCCACTGGGCTCTGAGGAAAGGGGGTGCCCAGAGCAGGGTGTGGCGGCGGGCAGAGGTTTGCAAGGTGTGCACACCCCCCCCCGCCCCGTCACTGCACACGTGGGGTCTGCACGCTCGTCTTCCGCTGAGAAGCCCAGGGCTGGGGAGCTCACGGAAGACCCTCTCCTCTGGGCGAGAGCCACACCTCAGGCGAGTGCCTCGGTTTCCCCACCCGAGTCAGGCAGGGGCCTCAGGCCTCTTCAGCCCTGACAGCTGGGCACGGTCAGGTCCTGCCCTGCTGCACTCCCCACTGACGGGCGAGGCCACTGCCTGCTGGGCCTCGCGTCCCCGCCTGTGTCATGGTGGCTCTGGGCCCTGGGCCCTCACGGCCGGTTACGGAACGCGAAGCTCAGACAGTGCTCTCGGGCTCCCGGGGGCCACCCAGGGCTGCTGTCTCCATAGGGGGAGGGCACAGAGCCAGGGGGCACCCAGGTCTCTTCTAGGTCAGCCCTGCTCCTCCCCCGGTGCCTTGGGGCGGGGAGGGGCAGGCTCAGCATTGGCACGGCGACGGGGCCGTTTGGATCGGATGAGGTTCGATGGGAGGTTTGGGTCTGTGAGCAGCTTTCAGAAGGACTCCCTTTGCTGTGTCCAGGGCTCACTGGCCCATGGCGTTCAGAGAAGCCAGAGGGCCCCAGAGAGGGAGGACGAACGAGAGCAAGGAGGGGCAGGGGAGGGAGGAAGGCCAGAGGAAGGGAGGGAGGGAGGCGTTTATTCAGGCTCCAGGGCGTGGGGACAGTCACAGGGGCATGCGGCCTGACAGGCGGGAGGCAGGGGGCGGGTGCTGCAGAGCTGCGGGGCCTCCACGGCTCCCTCCTTCCCCTCCTTCCCGCAGCTCCCGGCCACCGATGCCAACATCACGTGCTGTCCCAGCAGGGCCTCCCGGGGCTCCCTGAGGGCAAAGGGCACAGTCATCAGTGAAGGAGCCAAGCCAGGCAGCAGGGTGTCGACTGGGAACGGAGTTGGTGCGATGGGGAGGCGGAGGCAGGGAGGGGGGCAGAGCCGAGGGGACACAGGCTGGGCCGGCGGGGGGCCAGCAGGCCTGAGGGGGCTCACCTGGGGGCAGGCTCAGCTGGCCATGATGTGCTTCACGAACGCTGGAGGGAAGGGAGGCGAGTGCAGGTTCGGCCCTGGGCAGCCCGGGCCCCAGGCCCCCCCAGGGGGCCCCCTCCCGCCGCGCCCACCTTCGTAGTTGATGCAGCCATTGGAGTCCTCCTGCCCGGCCATCAGCTTCTCCACCTCGTCCTCCGTCAGCCTCTCGCCTGGGGGTGGGAGCAGCGTCAGCCGTGTGGGAGGGAAGGGAGGACGCGTGGGCCTCTAATGCGGCTCTGCCTCCCGGGTGCTCTGTGGGCACTGCCCTCGGCTCCCAGGCCTCGGCCATGACCCTCGTTTCCGAGTCCAGGAGAATCAGTGACAAGTCAAGAAGGGCAGGGCCTGGGGTGCAGGCCCGGTGCCCCCGAGCCTGGCTCTGTCCATAAAGCCATCTCGGTATTCAAGTCGCTGTGCACCCCCCTCTGTCCCCACGAGGCTGGCGGGGGTACAGCTGGGGTCCGGGGAGCAGGGTGACTGTGGAGGGGACCGCCCTTGCCCAGGCAAGTCGGGCACCTTCCCGTCTCGGAGCTTTCGTGTGTGTGTGCTGTGCTGTTGCCGTCCTGGAAGGCCAGCTGCAGTTTCTCCCACGCCCAGCCACACGCATACACACATACACACATACTCACATGCATACACGTGCACACATATGCATATACACACATACTCACATGCACATATGTGCACATATATACATATACACACATGCACACATGTGTACACACGTACACACATAGATGTACACATGCGTGCACACTCACACATATACTCACACACATACACACATGCACACATATACATATACACACGCACACATATGAACACATACACACATAGATATACACACGTACACACATATACATATACACACACTCACACACATATACATATACACACTCTCACACTCACAAACCCATGCACACACTAGCACACACTCATACACACTCACATGCACACACGTGCACACATATACGTGCACACACGCACACATGCACACACATAGATATACACACATAGATATACACACGTACACACATAGATATACACACATGTGCACACTCACACACATACTCGCACACATATACATATACACATACACACATATACTCACATGCACACACGTGCACACATGCACATATACACACGCACACATGAACACATACACACATAGATATACACATGTACACACATAGATATACACACGCGTGCACACTCACACATATACATACACACACTCACTCACACACATACTCACGTGCACACATATACATATACACGCGTACACACACGCACACATGCACACACATACACACATAGATATACACATGTACACACATAGATATACACACGCGTGCACACTCACACACACACTCACACACATATACATATACACACTCTCACACTCACAAACCCATGCACACACTAGCACACACTCATACACACTCACGCACACATAACCCTAGAGACCAGCACAGGTCTGGGCACACAGTAGGTGCTCAAGAAGCATTTGCTGCAGGAAAAGTCTGTTTCAGCAGGAGGCACCCCTCCAGCCAGGCACCTGACAGTGGGATCAGGATGCCCTGATGCAGGCACGTGACCTACTCGGCCACCAGGTGGCATGGCTCTGGGTCTTGACCTTGAGGCAGTGAACCCCGAGACTGAGCTGAGCCTCCTGGGGGCCCCACTTGCCCCACCCGAGCCCAGAGCTGCTCCCGTCTCCCTTGGGTTCTGCGAGCGGCACCAACACGCTTCCTCCATTCCCCTAAAGGTCTAGCCCCCCGCGCCCCCCATTTCTGTCACTCGCCACAGGGGCGCCTTGACTGTGTCAGACCTGGGAGCCCGTGACCAGCGGCTCCCCCCGGAGGGGGCCGCCCTCACCCAGCGTGGCCAGCACGTGGCGCAGCTCGGCGCCCATGACGGTGCCGTTGCCCTCCTTGTCGAAGACCCGCAGCCCCTCGACGAAGTCCTCGTAGGTGCCCGTGTCCTTGCTCTTGGCGATGTGCTGCAGCATGGGCAGGAACGTGTCGAAGTCCATCGTCTTGGTGCTCAGGTCTGTGGAGAGATGGTCCCGGTGCCAGGCCCCCCCCCCCCCCCCCGGCCCCCCAGTCCCCAGAGCGCGCCGCACAGTTAGCCATTCACACAGCCCGCCACCCCCGCGGCGCTTCAGTCACCCCGAAAGGCGTCCTCACGCAGCCCGGCTGTTCCCGAGGCGTTTGCTGTAGGGGCACCCCACCGGCTCGCCCGGCACCCCCGCCCTCCTTCGGGGAACAGTCCTTGCTGGTCCAGCTTCTTCTCGACCCCCTCCCTGCCCCTGCGGTGGGTCAGGCGCAGCTCAGCCAGCGGCGGCCTTCCCGGGGCTTTGGAACCACGCCTCCCTGGGGCAAAGCAAGCCGCCCTCTGCGGCCTAATCCACCGAGATGCCAGGGGCCCAGGAGGGCAGAGGGAGCCTGGTCTGCACGTGGTCAGCCCCCGAGGACCAGGAGGCCTGGTGCCTCAGCCCGGGGCCAGGGGACAGCCAGCCAGCGGCCCTCGCCACCTGTCAGCTTCCCGGAGACCGGCCTGTGTCCCCGTCCAGACAACGGAGGACAGTGCACAGCAGGTTCCCAGGCCCCACCCCACGTGGCAGCCCCCCCCCCCCGCAGTCTCGGGGACCGGCACTAAGGGGCGCTCTCGGCGGGTGTCCGACCTTCCTGCTTCGGCTTCCCCAGCACGCGGAGCACCTCGGCCTGCGTGGGGTTCTGGCCCAGCGCCCGCAGGACGTCGCCGCACTGTCCGTAGGTGATCTTCATCTCGCACTTGGGCGTGCGGTCAAACAGCATGAAGGCTTCCTTGAACTCTACCGGGAGGGTGCGCGAGCTGTGGACACCCCCAGCCAGCCCCCCGCGAGCCCCCAAACCTGGCAGGACTCTCAGAGGGGGGCCCCAGGCCCAACCCTGCAGCCCCAGGGTCCAGACCCCACTCACCTTCAATCTGCTCCGGGGTGAACTCGATCTGAAAGGAGACCCCCCAAATGAAAGGAGACCCCAAAGATGCCTCAGAGGGTGGGGCCAGGCCTCCACCGGGTCACTCTGTGGCCAGACGCAGACCTCAACTCCTCAGCCGTCCCACCCTGTCCCCATTCCCGCACCCCAGCCTCCATCACTCGGGACCCCCCACGGTCCACCCTGACTCCCCCTGCCCCCTTACCCTCCCCACCTGCCAGCGAGGGCCTTCGCTCTGAGTGGACCCCGACACCTGGTGGAAGTGGTGAGGAGGGAGGCCTGGTGCCCCGAGCCCCCAGCTCAGGGGCCTTACCTGATGGCCCTGGTCCTGGGCAGCTGTGCCTGAAGCCACAGAGCAAACCAGCCTGGCTTTGCCACCCCCGTGCCTGCACGCAGGGGGCGGGCCCGGCCACAGGAGTGCGATGGGGGCTCATCCCCACAGGGTGTGTGTGTGTGTGTGTGTGTGTGTGCGCGTGGTGTGCATGTGTGCATTCGTGTGCGTTCACACACACGTGTGTATGTGTGTCTGCCCCTCACAGAGCCCTCAAGGCTGGGCACTGTCGCTCACGTGGCCCTGCCTACACCTGGGCCCTGCACCCCCCACCCATGAGGGCAGGGCAGCCCCACCCTCCCCCCCACGCAGCACAGCCGAGCCAGGGGTGCTGCTGAGGCGACATCGGGGCCACCTGAGGCCAGAGGCCTCCTGGGACCCGCTCTCCTCCTGGTCGCCCCCTCCTCACCCGATACCAGGTCTATTTTTATCACGGCAGTCACTGCCCCAAGGTCAAGGTCGCAGGAGGGAAAGGAGCTTGGGGGAGGGGATCACGAAGGGCACCTCTCCCCCTGCTGCTCCCTCAGGGCCCCACCAACCTCCACAGAGCACAGCAGCGAGGGGAGCGCCCTGCCCGGCCCTGCCATGGCGCCGGCCCTGCCAAGCTCTCCACAGGAAGCCTGCTGACGAAGCCACTCCCCACCCCCCCACCACCCCCACCACCCCCACACCCCCACCACCCCTCACCACCCCCTCATCACCCCCTCACCACTCCCACCAGCCCCCCACCACCCCCCACCACGTCCCCACCACTCCCACCACCCCCCACCACCCCTCACCACCTCCTCACCACTCCCCACCACCCCCTCACCACTCCCACCCCTCACCACCCCCTCATCACCCCCTCACCACTCCCACCAGCCCCCCACCACCCCCCACCACCCCTCACCACCTCCTCACCACTCCCCACCAGCCCCTCACCACCCCCCACCCTTCACCACCCCCTCACCACCCCTCACCACTCCCACCAGCCCCCCACCACCCCCCACCACCTCCTCACCACTCCCCACCACTCCCACCACCCCCCACCACCCCTCACCACCCCCTCACCACTCCCCACCACCTCCTCACCACTCCCCACCACTCCCACCACCCCCCACCACCCCTCACCACCTCCTCACCACTCCCCACCCCCCCACCACCCACCCCTCACCACCCCCTCATCACCCCCTCACCACTCCCACCAGCCCCTCACCACCCCCCACCCCCACCACCACCCCCCACCCCTCACCACCCCCTCACCACCTCCTCACCACTCCCCACCACCCCCACATCACCCCCTCACCACCCCTCACCACCCCCACATCGCCCCCTCACCACCCCTCACCAGCCCGAGGTGGGGTCAAGGGCACATGAGGGGCCTCACCGTTCCCTCCTTGTAGAGGGGAGTGTGCCAACCTCAGATCCGAGGCACCCTGGGCCCAGGTGACCTTCACCAGGGGAAATGGACACAAGCCAGCAGGGAGAGGGGCCGGGGTCAGGAGCCAACGCCAGGCACACGGCTGTGAAGGTGCCCACAGCTGGGCGGACGGCTACTGCCCCGTCCACGGCTGAGAACACAGGCCCGAGCGGGGGAGGGGCTCGCACCGTGTCCTCCCGGCGGGAGGGTCTGTGCAGAGGCGCTGAGGGCCTGGGCGGCCTGTGGGGGTCCTGAGGGGCCCGGGCTCTGCCTCAGCCGGCAGCCGAGCACGGGCTGGGAGCCGCCGGGAGGCGGAGGGCGGGGAGCGGGCGGTGCAGGGTGCGTGCCGCTATGCGGATGCCACAGGTGGGAGTCACGGCTGCTCCTCCAAGTTTAGCCTCTGAGAAAGCCTCCCAGCCCCGAGGGCTCCTGGGACCACTGGCCACAGCGTGAGCCCGGCTTCCTGCCTGAACCCCAATCCCCACCTCAGAGCCGAGGCCCTCCGGCTCTGGGGCTCAGGCACCTGGCAGGGGGGAGTGTGACCCAGCCTGGGCGGGGCCTTGCTTCCTCTGGTCCCCACCCCATCTGCCCACCGCAGGACGGAGAGGCTCCCTGCCTGCTGCAGGGTGGGGGCCGCGGCTCCAGGGTCCCCCAAGGATGTGAGCGAGGTCCAGGGAGAAGGGCGAGGGAGAGTCAGGTTCCAAAGCCACCAAAAGGACACTCCTTCAGCGGCACTGGGGGTCCTCCTGCTGGCTGCCCCCCTCCTGCTGGCTGCCCCCCTCCTGCTGGCTGCCCCCCTCTTGCTGGCTGCCCCCCTCCTGCTGGCTGCCCCCCTCCTGCTGGCTGCCCCCCTCCTGCCCCCCTCCTGCTGGCTGCCCCCCTCCTGCCCCCCTCCTGCCCCCCTCTTGCTGGCTGCCCCCCTCCTGCTGGCTGCCCCCCTCCTGCTGGCTGCCCCCCTCCTGCTGGCTGCCCCCCTCCTGCCCCCCTCCTGCTGGCTGCCCCCCTCCTGCTGGCTGCCCCCCTCCTGCTGGCTGCCCCCCCTCCCGCCCTCCAAGCCTGCCTGAGGCCCCAAGCCCAGGGCTTGTCTGGCAGAAGCTTCCAGCATCAGCTCCTGCTCACTTTCTGAGCCCGGCCTGTCCTGGGTCGGTCCACTTTGGGATCCATTTGCCTGCCCTGTCCTTCCTGCCAAACCCCGGCCCCCACACCCACCTTGACCTTGGAGGCATCAAACTCGTTCTCCTTGGGGGCCTCGGGCTGAGGGGCAGCGGGAGCGGGAGCCGCCGCCGGAGCCGCTGCCGCCTTGGGGGCCGCCTTGGCCTCCTCCTTCTTGGGCTCTGGCTTTTTGGGGGCCATGGGGGCCGTACGCACCCAGACGGACGAGGAGAGAAGGAAGCAGAGAGCGGATAGGGGTGTCTCCTGCCCTTGGCCTTTATCTGGTCTGGGCACCTCATGCCCCCAGCCCCACCCCTGCATGCACAATAGGGACAGGGCCATAAAAGGACACTGGCCGGGCTCAGGGGCTATTTTGGGGCCTGGGGAGGGCATTGTTCAGGCTCAGGAGCCGTAGGGAGAGGGAGGGCTGTCCACTCCCCCCAATCACCTGTTGAGGAGGGAGGGGGAGGGGGAGGGGAGGACAGAAGCTGCTGCTCAGCACACAGGCACACCCTGAAAGCACCGCCAGGCCCAGCCAGGCCCCGCGTTCAGCAGGTGCAGAGGCCCCCCAAGTGTGTGCTATGTGCTGGGTGCTGGGTGCTGGGTGCTGGGTGCTGGGTGGGAGCAGGAGGACTCAGTCACCTGAGGCCCCTCTCGAGCTCAACTTCCCACCTGTGCACCGAATCCCCAGGTGTCTGCCTGCACCGGCACAGAGGGGGGCTGTCTGTGGGCCTGGGGTGTGTTCGGGGCGGGCTCTGTGTGCCCGTGGGGGGTCTGTGCGTGTTTCCTGGGTGTCTTTAGGGGTGGGCTCCGTGTGCGCCGGTGCCGTCTCTGTGTGTGCTTGTCTGTGTGTCCGTGTGTCCGTGAGTGAGTGTCACGGCTCTCAGGCAGCTGCAGCCCCAGCCGTGAGTCTGAGGGCTCGGGAACACCCCGAATGGGTGCCTCTGTCTGGAGGGCGGGGCCAGCCCAGCCACCAGCTAACAGCCCCCAGCCTCCAGCTCAGCACCCACCAGGCCCTGAGGCTATTTCTCCGTCTCACCCTCACTTCTCATTGCCTCTCCCACAGCCCCCGCCACACGCCCGCCCCACATGCCACAGGCCTGCTCCCCGCCAGACCCCTGTGCAGGCTGCACCCTCTGCCCGACGCCCTTGCCTCGCCTCTGCCTGGTGCACCCGAGGCCTGGCCCACGGCCCCCTCTTCCAGGAAGCCCTCTCGGGTGCTGCTCCCAGGCCCCCCATTTCCCTCTGCCAGCCTTTGGGGTGGACCTGGGCAGTCCGCCTCTCTGAGGGACCCCGGGGGTGGGTGAGGTTTGCCCCTGCTGCCCAGGTCGGGATGCTCACCCCTAGTTCCCGCCCTCATGCCCACCCTGGAGGGCCCAGCCCCCAGCCAGCAGACAGGGAAGCCGGCTGGCCACCGCTGGGGAGGGGGGCAGGGAAGCTGAGGCGGCCGAGGCCCTTCCAGGCACACAACTGAGCACAGGGACATCTTGCAAACACATTGGGCCCATTCCTTGCCCGTGTCCGGGGGGCGGGGGCGGGGGTAGGAGGAGGTGTCCCTGTTATTTTAAGTGCCTGGAGCCTTTGATAGAAACTTCAGAGGCAATGCCCCCCCTTCCAGCCCAGACCCCTGGGACCGTCCTGGGTGTGGGGCTGGGGCTGGAGCCCGAAGGGAGGATCTGCCAGTGTCGTCCCCCCCCCCCCCCGCCTGCTGGGCCCCGTCTCTCCCTGTCACAGCCTCCTGAGGGGACAGCAGTCCGGGGGGGGCCCTCCGAGCTGGGACCCGGGACATTCCTCCCGCATCTGGAGGCAGAGTGTCCTCCTTCTGGAACCCTGACAGCATCCGGTGCCGGGGGAGCAAGTGTTTCACTTTCTTCCAGATGTTTGGCACGAGGATGAGGAAGGCGGTGGGAGAGGGTCCACGGAGACGAGCCAGAAATGCCAGGAGGAGCCGCAGCCAGGGGGACACGGAGAGGCCGCGGGGTGGCCCGCCCGGGGCCCGGCCGCTCACCCTCGCACCACCCGCAGGCACAGCCCCTTCCGCTCCTCGTGGGGAACGGAGGCCCGGCCGGGGGACTGCACAGGGCCCCCCAGAGGCCCCACCTCGTTTTGTTTGGTTTGTTGTTGTGAATCCTCACCCGAGGACATTTCCCATTGATTTTAGAGAGAGTGGGAGAGAGAGGGAGAGACAGAGAAACATCGATGTGAGAGAAACACATCGACTGGTTGCCTCCTGCTCGCACCCGACCTGGACCCGGGCTGGGGAGGAGCCTGCAACCCAGGTATCGAACCCCGGACCCTTCCGTCTGCAGGCCGACGCTCTACCCACTGGGCCACACGGCCAGGGCCACACCTCGCTTTGCTGACACCCACCACCCTCCCTTGGAACCACGGGGTGTCGGGGAAGCAGCCGTGGGCGAGCGACACAGGCCTCCGGGCCACAGTCCTGCCACACGATGGGCAGGCTCAGGCGCCCAGCAGAGCCACACAGCACCCCTTCCTCCGCCTGTGGGGTCGTGGAGAGGGGGGTCCTGGCCCCTCTCCTTGGTGCACAGGGCGGGTGTGGTCCCCGCACAGAGCCCTCTTCCACTCCCCGGCCCGGGCCCAGGCGAAGGCTGGGCTGGGCCTTGGTCTGAGCCCTGCTCACCCAGGGGACCCGTCAAACCACCGCTGACACCTCCCCTGGCAGGGACGCCACCCCCTGGGCTGCCGGCAGGATTGGCTGCTGAGGCCAAGAGCCAGGCGGGGGGCGGCCAGGTGGACCGGGAAGGGGAGCAGTGAGAGAGGGAAGGGTGGGCAGCAAGGACAGCCCACACCGGGGCCTGGCTCTCACCTCGCTCCCAGGTCCCAGCCGGAGCTTCAGGAACGACAGCCCAGCAGGCAAGACCCAGGCAGGGCCCGGGGTCCTGGGAGCCCAGGGCCTTGGGGAGGGGCCTGGATCCGACCCCTTGGGCTCTTCCAGCTCGTGTCCGGGTGGTGGTCCTGTCGGGGCCACATTCCAGAGCCCTCTCCGGGCAGCCCCCTCCCCCGGCCACACGCATAGCCAAGGGAATGCTGGGAAGAGGTGGGCCTGATTTCTGAGGACCCTGTGAATAGAGGCAGGAGACCCCTGGCCACACTGGCCTCCTCCCGGTTCTCCCAGCCTCCCTGCCTTTGCACCGACGTTCCCTCCCCCGGGGACCCGGGCTTAGACCCCGGCCCCCGCGTGCTCCTGTCACCGCTGGTCTCCGCGACATGCCGCCCCCCAGACCTGCCCCCCAGCCCTGCACACCCTAACATGAGCTTGTTTCTTTGTTATTGTGTTTCTTTATTTTTAATGTATTTTTGTTGATTTCAAAGAGGAAGGGAGAGGGAGAGATAGAAACATCAATGATGAGAGAGTATCATGGATCAGCTGCCTCCTGCACACCCCCTACTGGGAATTGAACCCGGGCATGTGCCCTGACCTGGAATTGAACCATGACCTCCTGGTTCATAGGTTGAAGCTCAACCACCGAGCCACGCCGGCCGGGCTCGAGTTTCTTACGTGTATCCGCCCGGTGAGTGTCAGCTGTGTAGGAGCTATGTATCCCCAGCGTCTGGAACAGAGCCCGGTATACAGTAGGCACTCAATACGTGTTGGATGAGCAAATGTCCCAAACATCTCAATGTACCCACCTCCCCACGGGGCACCAGGACCCCTTGCCAAACCCCATCCATGGAGTAGGGCGCGGGGGGGGGGGGGGATTGGGGAGGAAGGGCATTTGCTGGCCCACGAGGGTTCTGGGAGAGCAGGGGGCGCCTGGGACAGCATCGCAGCCACTGGCTGCCCACCTGCCACTCCCTCAGCTCGGCCTTGGCCTGCTCTCCGAGCCACTCCCATCAGCCGGGGAGCTGGGGCTGACCTGTGGGGTGGTCAGTGAGACAACATGATGAGCAGCCAGCAGGGGGCGCCGGAGGGATAGGAACTGGCCTTTGGATCCTGAACCCAAACCCAGAACCCAGGACCCCTCCCCAGACCCCACACTGCAGACCTGGAACCTGGAACCCCAAACCCAGAACCCAGACCCCAGTCTCAGGAACCGAACCCCAACCTTAGAACCTAGAACCCAGAGCTCAGGACCAAAACCCACGCTAGGGACCCAGACTCTCAATCCCAGGATGCCAGACCCAGACCTCAAGCCCAGACCCTAAACCCAGACTCCAGACCCACAGACACACGGCCAGACCCCAGGCCAGGACCCGGGACAGGGGCTGCTGGGTGCCCAGGCTGGCGCTGCCCGCTGCTCTGCAGACAAGGGCGGGCGGGTGGAGCGTGAAGTCCTGGCACAGCAGGGCGAGTGCTTGGCAGACCCTGCACTGCTCAGAGGGGCCTGAGGAATGTCCCTCATCCCATCAGAGCCTGTTCCAACTCGGGGAGCTCAGAATGTGGTGGCCACGTGGAGGGGTGAGGGCCGGGAGGGGCGGGTGAGGTCTGGCCGTCCCTGGGGCCCAGGAGCCGGAGGCAGGGAAGGAGGGTCTGGCTCCCCACGTGCCCTGGTCCCCGGCCGCAGGCTCTGCAGCCGCCCGGCCCTCCCCGCCCGCCCTCCTGGCCCACGGCCCCCGGCTGGGACGCAGGCCCACACTTCCCGGAGGAGTCAGAGCGAGGCCTGGGCCGGGCCCAGAGCCTAGAAGTAGGTCAAATGTTGCTGGGCAGCAGGTCCTGGGGACCCGGAGCCGGTCCGGGCACAGGTAGGCCATGGGCTGCACCTCACCCCGCAGGGCACCCGGGTGTGTCCACATGGACGGGCACCCACTGCCCCAAGCTGGGTGCCATGGATGCAGGCCCCACGCACGGCCCTGTCCCTGCCCAGCTGCACAGACGGGGCCACCGACGCCCCAACTCTGGCTAGAGGTGGCACGAGGCAGCCACGAGGGCCCAGGGAGGGGAACGTGGGCCCCGCCCCACGCCCCGGAGCCTTGGGTGCAAGTTCGACTCCAAGGAGGACTTCCCAGCAGGGCTGCTCCGCCGCCGACAGGATGTGGCCTGCTTCCCGGAGGCACAGCCCAGCCCCTGGGAGACGGGAGGAGCGGCCAAGGGGAGGCAGGAGGCTCCTGAGGGTCTTCGACCTCGGCCGGTCCTGCCTCCTCCGGGCCTCAGTTTCCCCATCTGTACAATGGCCACGGGGGGGGGGGGGGTGAGGCTGTGTTCCGAGGACAGCCGCTGCCCTGAGTCCCAGCCTGTCCTGGCCACCCCCATGCCACACACAGACAACTCTGTCCTCTGCGAGCCAAACACAGCCCTCAGGCCCCGCCCTCTGCCCACTGTGCTGACGGGACCAGATGCTCCAACCCTGTGGTTCGGGGGCGGGCGGGGGTGGCAGGGCCGCGGGCTGGCAGGCAAGCCCTGGGTTTGGCCCAGGGACCTATAATCAGCCCCTGCCCCTCTGATCCCGGCCCAGGACTGACGCTTGGGCTGTGGTGTCCTGGCCGGCTGTGGCCACGGCCGCTATATTTGGGAGCTCAATTGAGCAGAGGGGCGGGGTGGACAGGCAGGGGCCTCCGGGGACCAGCGCCCCGTGGGGGACAGGCTGGGGGACAGTGTGGGCCAGGCTTGGCCCTTCAGGAAGGAGGGCAGAGCCTTGATCTCGGGGCCCAGTCTGAAGGGCGTGCTCTCTCTCTGGGACCTGGTGGGGGACATCGGCCCTGCCCTTGGTGGCTGGTCTAAGGAGGCAGATTGGAAATGCGTCTGGGGACCCTGAACCCCTATTTAGTCCAAAGAGTCAGGCTGCAAGGTGGGGCCAGGCACCCCGAGAGCACGGGACAGGGATGCGGGCTGACGGGTGAGTGGGAGCAGAAGAGGGCCTCGGGGGAGGTGGAGGTACAGGGGTCTGAGAAGGAGGCGTGGGCAAAGGCCGGGAGAAAACAAAGGCCTGAGGCCGGGTCCGAGGAAAGAGGTGAGGAGCAGCCCCGGCCCTGGCCCCGCTCCGCCTGCGGGTCCGGCTTCCGGAGGGGCCAGCCCTCCCCCGGCATGGCCTGCGGCCTCCCTCAACTGCCCTGGACATTCCCGCCACCGGGCCAAACCCTGTTCTCTGCCCCCAGCCGTTTCCCGAAGAGCAAATATTTATTGTCCTTGGAAGAAAAAAAAAGAGTCCCCTTTTAGGCTCGGGGTCTGGGAACTGCTATTAAGGCCTGCAGGGGCCCAGCGGCCCGAGATGACCAGGCACCCACCTAGGCCGGCGAGGGGGGAGGAGGCTGCACGGGGAGCTGGCCTCGGGGAGGGAGCCGGCTGCCCAGGCTGCGGGCGGGGCTCCCCAAGGCCCCCATTTCCCTGAGGCTCCCCAGGATAGGCCTGAGGGCAGAGACACTGTCACGGCAGCATGCGGTGTGAGCGTGTGTGTGTGATCCTGCAGACATGTGTGTGCTCACATGTATCCCGGGGGGCACAAGGATGGGAACATGTGTGACCCTGTGGGCGCCTGTCATCCTGTGTGCTCGTGTGCGTCACACGAGACCATAAACCACAGTGCGTGTGAGCCGGGGGGCACTCGGGCTCTGCATGCGCGTCCCTCTGTGAGCCGGCTCCTCGCTGGCACGGGGCGGGTGGGGGCATGTGGACACAACCTCTGTTGAATGGCCAATTCAGTCAAAAATGCAAGTAAATTTAGCAGGAGGGAAAAATCCGTCCGTCAGAGGGGGAGTCTGAATCGGGTGGTTGTTTGAGTGGACGGACCGACTGTCTCAGGCAAACCGTTCACGCGGCCGAGAGGAGGAGCTGGCGCCCGGGGCCACGCTGCAGAAACCGGAGCCGGGACCGCCGCGGCCGAGACCAGTGGCACAGCCCGGAGCAGAGAGGGACGACTCAGAAACAGGGGAGGGGGCAGCTCCAGGACGAGCCCCGGGGCTGTGACTTAGAGAGGCCCGTTCCCCCCACCTCAGTCCTCACTGACGACGTAAGGCAGATTCGTCCTCACCTGTCACTTCCTCAAACGTCCGGAAACGGACACGGGATGGGCCTCCGACGAGGAAGGGACAGTGACAGGAAGGAGGCAGCGCAGGCGACAGGGAGGGCAGTGGTGGGGTGAAGAGAAGGGCGACGGGGCGACGGGCGACGGGCGACGGAGGTGATGGCAGCCGCAGGCCGCCCTCTCTGTCCCCTCCAGATGCCCCACCTGTGGTGGCCCAGCAGGTCCAGGCTGTGCCACCCACCCGGCCAGCCCCAGCTGTGGCCTTGCCCCCAACGGCCACATAAACACCCTCTGTGGCTCAGGGTGTGGAGCAGCGTTAAAAATGGCCCCAGCCCCCGGCCAGGAATAGTGAGGGTCCATTCCGGGACCTGCCTGTGTGGTATTTATACGCCTGCCGCCCACAGGTGTGGTGCTGTCTGGCACACACACCCTCGGCGGGCACCTCGCTCAGGCCCGTCTTCCCCTGCTGGGTCTGCCCCTGGAGGTACCGCTGGTCCCTGCCACTCTGCACCCGCCGGGTCCCTTCCCACCAGCCCTGGGGCCACCAGGAGTCACACTGAGTGTGTGTGCACACCTGTCCACGTGCACACACATGCACACCCCACTCACGAGCCCTAGCCCCCAGGACTTGGACCGAGAACAGACACAGTCCTCTGCACACACGTTTCAACACAAATCCTGGTGCTATGCACATGTCTTTGCATGCATGCTCATACACTGTGCACACATATCCACACACATGCTCCATTCACATGCCTTTGCACGAGCACACACTTAACACATCACACCTTCTAGCTCCCAGTAGAAAAAGCTCTGAGTGGGAACTGGGAGCCTTGGGAGGCAGGAGAGAGGCTGGGGCCAGAGGAATCGGGAGCCAGAGCAGCCTGCCTGGCGGGGCCTGGGTGGCTGCACGCGTGTGTGCACGTGTGTGGGTGGGAATGGGTGTGCCAGGTGTTTGGGACCTTGCCGTTGCCGACTCCTCCATCCCCTGGAGGGACACCCCACCCCCACCCTGTTCACAGGGGGAAACAGAGGCCAGAGCAGAGCAGCTGGGCCTGGGAGGTCGGTGTCCCCACGTTTAGGGCTCGCGAGCCTCCGCATCTGTGTTGTTCTTGGCACAGTCGGGCCAGATAAGGACAGGGTCAGGGCTCGGCTCTCGTGGGAAAGGGCTCGCTGCGAGGCTCCCGACCCATTCCTTTCCCAGATCCCGGACTCCAGAGCAGGCAGAGGGAAGGCACAGGGGAAGAGGTGGCCGGGGGCAGGCACGTCCCCATCCAGCTGGCCTCGAGGGCAGGAGGGGCCACAGCAGATTCAGAGATTCGTAGACACTCGGGAATGTGGAGTGACCCGCAAACAGCCCAGGGACCCAGATACAGGCCCTGGAGCGACGGACAGGGGGGCCAGGCACCCAGCTCCCTGCACCCAGCCCAGACCCTCTGCTGCAGGAGCCCGGCAGGTGTGAGCCGGGCTGAGGGTCAGGGAAGCCCCCGGCCCAGGTGGGTGGCGAGGAGAGGCTGTTTGGGGGGACGGTGAACATCTTAGAGGACACAGCGCATCATGCCCCATCCAGAGCAGATCAAGGGTGCTGGTCCCGGGATGGTTATCAGGGCCAGCAGGGGCCCAGTTCTGGTCCTGGCCCGTCACTGACTCCCCGCTCCCCAAGACCTGAGTGTTCACCCCTGTACAGGGGGTTGGGCTCTTGGGAGGCTCGCAGGCACGCTGCCCCCAGCCCCGTCACTCTGGGGCCTCCTGGGACCTGGGTCTCCTCCCTCCCGCTCTTGCACCAACCTTTGCCCCTTAGGCTGTCCCCAATCTAGTAAGAACTTCCCTGGATGGCCTGGCCTCACAGGCCCCTGGAGGCGAACTCACAGCCCATGGCAGGGCTTGTCCGCGGCCTCGGGGGGGGGGGGGGGTCCTTCTGAGCCCCGTTGTTTCCTCCCTCCTCGTAGGGACACTGAGGCTCAGAAGACGAGGGGCCTCCCCATAGCAACTAAGGGATGAGGGGGTGAGGGGGGCAGGGTATCTGCAGTCCAAGCTCTAGCCCGTCCCCCTCCCCCCGGCCCGGAGGGGGACAGGGCGAGATGATGGATTTCCTACCAGGGAGGAGGCAGCGGGACCAGGAGATCACGCAGTCCCTGCCCTCAGGGCTCACAGTCTCTCAGGATGGAGTCCTGGGGGGCGGCGGGGAGGGGCAAATCCAGGAAGACCTCAGAGAGGAGGGGGCGTTTGAAGGGCAGATGAGAAGGGAAGAGCCAGTCAGACAGTGAGAAGCAGGGGCAGAGGCGAGTGCCATCCAGGGTTCAGGGAGCAGGCCCCCAAGATGGGGGAGCCCCCAGGGAAGTGGCTCCTGGAAGCAGGACGCCCAGGTCCCCAAGCCCAGGCCAGCACACAGAGGTGCTCGGGTTCAAGGAGTGAGCGACCTGGTCCTTGGGCCACAGGGAGGCCTTTGGGCAGAGAAGTGGCTGAGTTTCCAGACACCTCTCTCTCTCTCTCTCTCTCCCTCCCTCTCCTCTGCTAGGTCCTCACTGCCTCGCCCCTCCCCACCCCCTCCTCCAGAGAGCCCTCTGTGGTCCTGTCGGAATTGGAAAATGGACGTTGGAGGTGGGGTGACCGCCTTCCAGCTGGGACGCAGCTCTGCTGGTTGGGTGGGGACGGCTGAGGGGGGAGTGTTCCTGTTGGCGACAGGACACACTGGGAGGTGCTGAGGCCGGCGCTCCCGTTCTCTGCACCCCTACACCAGCTGAGGAGGCCAGGAAGGAAAGGGGTGCAGTGGGGTTCAGGAGCCTAAACCATGGCCCCACGGAGTTCACGATCGAGTCGGGCTGTCAGGACCGCTGCTTTCCACCAGGGCCAGAAGCTGGCGTGGGCACCCTGCCCTCCCTGCACTCTGCGGCTGCCTGGGCCGTGTCTGAGCTATGCAGAGCCACTGGCGTTCCCCCTGGAGCCCTCTCCGAGGTGGCGACGCACCTGTCCTGCCAGGGCCCTCAGCCTCGCTGTCTTGGGAGCCTCGCGGGCCCTCGGGCTGGGAAGGCACGTGGTCTGGACGGGCTGGGTGACCTCTGGCACGCCACAGCCCCTCTCCGGACGTCGCTCGCACACACAGTTTTATAAACTTCCCCAAAGTGCTTCCCCTTTCTGGCCGGTTCAGCCAACGTCCACGGTGCCGCCGGCCCAGGCTCGGTGCCGGGTGCTGGACAGCCTGGTCCCAGCGAGATGTTCCCAGTGTCACTGCCAGCCCCTGGCTTTGCGAGCCAGTGTCCCCCGAGGCACTCGGGGCGAGAGGAGACTGAGGCCCGGGGAGCTGGCCCCAGCGTGACCGAGGACCACCCACCGAGCGGGCTCCTCCAGGCCAAGCAGGGCCCGGTGTCCAGGCCTGAGGATCCCCACCCAGGTCCCCAGCACAGCCCAGCCAGGACCAGTGTCGAGCTAACGCCCTGCCCGCTGCCTCCTCCTTCCTGGCCCCTCGTCCCTTCAAACCGCAGGCCCGGCGGCCTCGGGAACGCGTGCCCAGGGCCTTGGTGATATTTTGAGTTTAAGAAAACTTTGCAGCGGCAGAAGCTCTTAGAGGTTATAAATAGCATCCTCCGCGGGAGCCCGCGCTGGGAGCGGCGGGAACACGTGTCCAACAGGCCCGGGAGGGTGTCGGAGCGCAGACCCCCGGCCCCCGGCCCCCCGCCCCCCGCCTGCCAGAGACCCACCGGCTACTGGGGATTTTATAGCCGCTGGAGCCGGAAGTCACACCCCACCCGGAAGGCGTCTGGAAAACCAGAGTCCCTCCCCTCCCCCATCCAGGGCCAGAAGTGGTTGGCCAGGTTGTGGGGGGCGTGTGGGGCGCTGCAGAAAGGGGGCCTGGGGCGGGAGGTCTTGCTCCCACATCTCCCTCCCCACCACCAGGGTCTCCACTCCGCTGCCCAGCAGGGCACCGGGGCTGAGCCGACTTCCGAGCACGTCCACTCCGACCTGCCAGCGGCCCCCAGGGGACAAGCCCGGGTGAGGAAGGTCACTCGGAGCCCCAGCCGCGGTCCTTTCCCCCCAACGCTGCCGCCGCCACCTTCCACTCTGGGGGCCCGCGGGGCAGCGCGTTGCCCCACCAGTCGGAGGGCTACAGGCAGTGTGAGGAGCCGGGAGGTGAGCAGGCCCCAGGGCCCCATCCAACCCCCGTGCCCCCACTTCTGCTGGAGACCTCTGGCCACAGACGAGGAAGTGAGCTCCTCCTCCCTGGTGGATGCGAACCCACACCCACCCTGCCAGGGTGTCCGTCGTGAGCACCGAGGCCAGGCCACGTGTCTCAGACAGTTCGGGCCACGAGTCTCAGGCTCGCCTTGAAGGCCCTACGAGCTGAGGATGTGCTCTCGGGCCTGGAGGGACACAGCCATGAAGGCCCCCTGGGCTTTTTCCAGCCGAGCCCCAAGGTGCACGGGCAGGAGCCGTGATCCCAATGCAAAGATCGGGAAACTGAGGCACGTCGCAGGCTCCCACCTCGTTCCTGCCCCACCTGCTGCCCGTGGCCCCCAGCAGGTCTGGGGGCGGCAGCCAGGCCTGGCGTCCAGGCCCTCTGAACCTCAGGGAGCCCCAAAGGGTTTATGGGGCTCCCAATGAATGGGCCTGTTGAGCTCAGAAGGGGCCCGGCCCGAGTAAACATGACTGGGTCTGAGCTGCGATTCTCCCTGCCTCCTTCCCCAGGACCCAGGACCAGAATACAACTTCCTGTCCCCGGAGCTGATGCCAGACGTGCCCTCAGAGCCCAGGGCTGGGCCCCGTGGAGGAGCCAGCCTGGCCGCATCGGTGGCCGGAAGCTCAAAGCCCCAGGGCACAGGACCTCAGGTTTGCGGATTCCGGGGTCTGCCTCCAAGCCCCGAGTGCGTGGCCCTGGGGGGGGGGGGCCCTCCAAGCCCGGCCTGCCTTCCGTGAACGGCAGATCAGGACACGGGGGCCACAAGCAGGCCAGGGCGACAGGGCAGGCAGAGCAGGCGCTGGCCTCAGCCCCCTGGCCAGTGAGGACGGGAGCAGTGGGAAGACCCGGCTGCCCACTGACAGATAACGTTTAAATCTGGCCCCACCACGGGCACAGAATGGCCTACGTGGGACACCCCTCGGCGCTGCCCAACTCGGGGGGGCAGGAGCCTGTGCAGGCTGTTTGTCCGTTTTGCAATGTTTATTTCCAGCCTCATTTTCCCCACCTGGAGGCCAGGTCCTGAGAGCTCCCTGCCTCCGTCTCCAGCCTGTGAACCAGAAAGTCCTTTGGAAATTGTCCCCCGGAGCCTGGAAGACCTGGGGAAGGGTCACCTGGGGATGGGGCCTGTGGAACATGCCCAGCAGCTGGGGCGGTTTGGGGCTGGCCGCCTGGCGCCGGGCACCGGGGCCGCCGCCGGAATGTGCTCGGCGGGGCCACGTGAATCATTACACCTTGTCAGGCTGAGCCCGGGACTTCCAGGCACAAACCAGCCGGCGCTGGGCTGGCAGAAAGGCGGCCCGCCCGGGGTCTCCGGGCCCTGGGGTGGAATTCCAGGATCTTGAATGGTGTCTTCCTCCCCGTCTACGCAGCCCCGTTCTGCCACAGCTCCTTCGGAAGACCCACCGAGGGAGGGCATTGTGTGCACAGCCTCTGCCTCTCCCACTGCAGCTGCCCAGCAGGTGCTGACCCTGGAGGGCCCGGGGGCACTCCTCCGAGAGAGCGTTTCCTGGAGGGTTTCACACCAGGAGCCCAAGTTGCAGTGGGCAACGAGTCACATATGGGGTGGCTGTGGGTTTGCAGGCGTCAGGACACGGGCGGAAGGAGGGCCCCCATGTCTCTCCTGGCTGGCAGCCATGGGTACTAGTGCTGGAGGCCAGCCTTCCCGATCTCAGTTTTCCTGCCTGTAGCCTGGGTGTGAGCCACCCTCTGCCCCCAGGATTTCCTCAGGTGTGCAAAACTGAAGTCACTCACTGGGCTGTGCTCCTATGTCGTGGTGACCTGGAACTTCTTTATTTCATTTCATTTCATTTTTAAGGCCTGAAAGTGCTGAGATGTGGAAAGGACTGCAAGGGGCAGACAGGGACACCACAACAGACAGAGGGGAGTTCATGAGAGGCTTGGAGGGCAAGGAGAGGACCACTGAGGCCACAGACCTGAGGGCAGAGTGGCCTGGGAGCTTCACTGCAGACCCACGGGGCGGGGGGTGAGCCCAGCCCTGGGCACCTGGACTGCTGCGCTTGGACCTGCCTCGCCCCGACCAGGGTCTGGGACAAAGTCCTGGGCCCGTGCAGGGCTTGGTAAAAAATAATTAATTTTTCTTTTTTAAGGAAAAGCGCTGACTCAGGCCTTTTTCGTTCCTGAACAGCAACATCCTTGCTTCGGCCCGAAGCACAGAAGCTGCCCCGGGCTCCCCATGGCCTCCCCATGGCCACACTGACCCTGCTCAGTGGCTCCAGGCTCTCCTTGGGAGGCTTTGCGGGCTCCAGGTGAGTGGGATCCGGGTAAGTCCTGGGGCCCCAGTGCAGCCGGGAGGGGCCAGGCCAAGGTTCCGCACTGGCTAGTGCCCGGGGGCAGACAGGGCCTGCCTGCCTGGCCTGTGTGGAGACATCTGGGCTCTGGTGCTCCGGCCCCCCGCGGCCTGTGACTGTGATCAGGAGGGACTGGAAACCCACACCCCAAATCGCCCAGGAGTGCTCCCTGCCTTCAGCAGAGCCTCTAGGCCCCGTGCCCCAGCTTCCCGCCCTCGGTCTTCCCCCAGAGGTGAGAAACCCAGCTTCCTGCGGCAGGGCGGGGGCGGGGGGCCAACCAGCTGCTGTGGGGCCTCCGGTGACTCGCCGTGGGGGTGGGGGTGTTTATGAGCAGCGAAATGGCTGTAAAAGTGGCACCTGGGCGCACGCACGGCCTGGCCACCCCTCCCCTGCTGGCCCTTGACTTGAAAAGCTTCCAGGAACCTGGAACCCGAGGATTAAGGCTTAGGTGCAGGCTCAGCCGGGGTCAGAGGTCAGCCGGGGGTTAGAGGTCAGTCTGGGATCAGGGTTGAGACTGGGACAGAGGCTGATGTGGGCGAGGGCTGGGGGATGGATCGTTGGGCTCTGTGGGCCATGGCAAGGTCGGGCTGCAGAGGGAGGCCTGAGCCTCGGCCTTTCCGTTTGGAGGCTGGTGCTCACCCCCGCCCCGCCCCAGGGCCCCTGCACACAGACCAGTCCCCGCTCCCCTTCTGAGATGCGGGGACCCCCTTGGCTTCGCCTTCTAGGCCTCAGGCTAGAGTCAGAGAGGGGAGCCCCACAGGGACTCACCCCCCCTCCCTGCCCCCACCCAGGCCTTTCAAAATGCCATTGAAACTGACCTGAGACGGACCAGAAACCGACCTGGGCCCTGGGGCTGTCAAAGGGCAGGCCGCCTCTCTCCCAGTTAATGTGTGACACCCGACTCACCCTGACGGTGGCACTTTAACCAGAGGCTGGGGGCGCGTTAGGGGACCAGCGGCCCCACCCACCGTGGTGGAATGTCCAGCAGGGACTCCGGGGAGACACGTGCGTGATGGCTACAGCAGCACCTGTGGGGGCCCAGAGCCCACCAGGCCCCTCTCTGCAGTCCTGTCCACAGCTTACCCTGCTCCTTCCACGTGCAAATGGTGTTTCCAAATCTCAAGCTTTCCATCAGATCCACGAGGGACGCCCCCATCAGCCCCCAGTTGACCTCTCCGTTCCCCCAACCCCTCTGTGAATGTTGTTTTACCATCACCAAGGGGCGGGTTGGCAGTGGTCACAAAACTGGCATAGAATCGCTTAGAAAGAGTCACAGCTGAGACATGGGGATGCAACACTGAGAACCCCCGGTGTTCTGGGCGCCTGGGCCTCTGTCACCAGCGGGGCCACATCGTAGGGAGCGGCCCCACATCAGAGCCCACCCCCCCCCCCCCCCCCGCAGTGGAGGAGATGGGGCACAGGGACACAGGGGTGTCCCTTACGCCAGGCAGAGAGCAGTCCTGCACAGGACACTGCGCGGAAGGCAGGGGAGTGAACCGGGGAAGCCGCCTCACACAGCCCAGCTCTCCAACACCAGGACCCGAACCTCAGGGCAGTGGGGCGCCAGGAGGGTGTGGGTGCAGCTGGTAAGGGGGTATGCTGGCTGCCAGAAAGGCTGGAGCAACTGGATTTGCGGCCTTAGGACTCGGGCTTGGGGACCCATTCACATTGAGGGGGAAGAGAAGGGGGTTCTGGGGAGCTCCATGTCCACAGCCGAGTCTGGGGGAGACCCAGAGCCCAGGAGTTGGACACCCATCCTCAGAGGCACTGAAACAGTCAAGTTAAAAGTGCCCTTTGAGCCACTGGTCCACCCTGTTTCACAGATGAGGAAACTGAGGCCCAGACAGCGGGAGAGTCGTGGTGCCCAGAAAACACAAGTGGTAAGTGGGCAAGCGGAGGGGAGGGGGGCCTGTCGGTCTGAATCCTATTTCCTAGGGCCCCCCCCGCCCCCCCAGTCACATTAGCTTCCTCCAACCATCCTCAAAGCCCGCCGGCCCAGGGACCCCAGGCCCCCCTGCGCCTCAGCTTCCCAGACGCACAGAGAGGCGGTGGACTTGGGGTCCCAGGCCCCCCCTCCTGGTTGGTCAGGCGTCCGCTAAAGCACCTAAGCCCCGCCCTGCCCCGCCCCGCCCCCAAAGACCCCTCCCTCTTTCCCCCTAAGTTGTGGTCCCCCGGGGACCAGAGCGGCTCGGGGTGTGGCCGCGTGGGAGAAGGGGGCGGGACCCGCGGGTGGGGGTCTGGGCTGAGCCCCGGTCCCGCGGCCTCCAGCCGCCCGGGGTGGGGCCGGGGGCGGAGCTGGAGACACAGGGCCGGCGCCGGGATGGGTCCCGACTGGACAGACCCCGACCCGGGAGACCCAGGGGCGGGAGAAAGGGGCGCGAGGCCGGAGACGCGGGCGGGGGCGAGGCGGGTCTCGGGTCCCGCGGGCCGACCCCTCGGGACGTTCCCGCGTCTGGGGGTCCAGGCGAGGGCGGGGCGGGGCCGGAGGGCGGCGGCCGAGCCAGGCGCGGGAGGGCCGCCGCGCAGCCTCGCCAAGGACCCCGCCCCGCCGAGCGGGATCCCGCGAGCCCCCCGCGCGGCGCCTCTGGTGAAGGGCCTGCCCCGCGCCTGGGCCCCCTTCGCCGCCCGGGCCGGCGGGCAGGACCCTGACGCCCGTGCCTGCCCGGGGCGGGGAGCCCAGGGGGCCGCGGCCCGGCCGAGTCCCAGCCCGACGCGCACACAGCCCCGCCAAGCCCTCCACACGCCCGTCCCGCCGCCGTGCGCCCCGAGCGCGGCCTCGAGAGCGATGCCCCGGGGGCCGCGGGCCCCGCTCCCGGCACTCGCCGCGTCGGAGCGACCAGGGGGCGGGGGCGAGAGAGGCCCAGGCGGCGCGGGGGAGGCGGCGGCGCCCGGGGGGGGAGGGGAGCGGCAGACGCCCAGGCGAGGGACGCGCGCGGCGGGCGGCGGCTCCGGGCGGCGGCCGGGCGGGGGGCGCAGGAAGCCAGGCGGGCCAGGGAGACCCCGAGAGCTCCATGAAGCCCCCCCGGGGCCGCGGACGGGGCGCTGTCCTGGGGAGTCTGTCGGGGGCCCCCCGACATCCATGGCAGGGCGGGGGCCGCGGCGGCGCGCTCGGAGTAAGTGGGGTCCGGGCCGGCGCCGGGGAGGGGTGACTGCGGGGGGCTGGCCGGCGGGCGGCCGGTCCGTTTCGGGGTCAGCCCACGGCGCCGCCTCGGAGCCCGCGAGCCGCCAGCCCAGCCTCCGGGCTCCGGGCTTTTTTGGAAACTTGCAAATGTTTTCGTAGAGAGAAGGGGGAGGGGAAGGAGGGAGCCGGGGAGTGACCGAGACGGAGCTGGGGCTGCGGGAAGGACGGAGGCCGAGGCCGGGGGAGCTGGAGACAGACAGACGGACAGAGCGTCCCGGCCGCAGGCGCGCTCCGGCGGCGCGGGCGCAGGCGGAACTCCCGCCGGGGACGGGGCGGGGGCGCCGGAGGCGGCCGGCGACGAGATGGGGACCCGGGGGGGTCGCGGCGCTGGGAGCCCGCGGCCCGACCCCCGAAGGTCTCAGGGTCGCGGCAAAGTTGGGACCAGCCCCGAGCGGCCCGCGGAGTGGCTCCCAGCGC
The DNA here is from genome assembly GCF_027574615.1 of Eptesicus fuscus. NCBI lineage: Eukaryota > Metazoa > Chordata > Mammalia > Chiroptera > Vespertilionidae > Eptesicus > Eptesicus fuscus. Next base: position 274,427 of record NC_072490.1, read on the forward strand.
GCCCCCCGCCCCCCCGCCCGTCCCCGCGCGCCCCCCGCCCCCCGCGCCCCGCGCGCGCCGCGGAGCTAAAAATAACCGCCCGCGCGCCCCCCGCGGACCGCGACCCCGACCCCTCCCCCGACCCTCCCCCTGGGCGTGGGGCGAAGCCGCAGCTCCCAGTTCCCCAAAAGAAAAAAAAGGGGAAAAAAGAAAAGGCGGGGCGGGGGGCGGGCCGGGGGCGGGGGGCCCGGCCATATGGATGTGATTTCTCCGCTGCGAGGCAGACGGGCCGCTCCGCAGCGCTCGGCGCCCGCCCGCCGCCGGCCCCCGCTGCCTCCGCCTCCGCCCTCTCCTCGCGCTCGCTCGCCTGCCCTCGGCGCATGGGCCCCGCGTCGGGTCCCGGGCCCTCGGGCCGCCGGGCCGCCGGGGTCTCCTAGGCGCGGGCGTGGGCGGGGCCGCCGGCCTAACGCGGCTCTGAACCCCCCACCCCAGGGCCGGCGGCGGCGGCTGCCCCGAGGGACAGGGCCCTAGGCGGCGGCGATGGGGGCCCGGATCGCGCCCGGCCTGGCGCTGCTGCTCTGCTGCCCGGTGCTGGGCTCCGCGTTTGCCCTGGTAAGTCCCCGCCGGGGCTGCGGGCTCGCTCCGGGGCCCCTGGGGGAGGAGGGGTGTTCGGGGTGCAGAGTCCTTTGAACTTTGCACGGGGGTCCCCTCTGCCCCGGGTCCTCGGTGCCTACTGCCTCTGGGGTGTCTGCATTCTGGGTTCCAAACGCCTCCTTTACGTCTCCCTGTTTCTGAAGGTTGGGTTTGGGGTCCCAGGTCTGGAGGTCTGTGGTTGGGGACCCCCTGCCTTCCCCTTGTGTGAGCACCGCTGCTCCGGGTGCGTCTCCCACGGAGATGACAGTGTGACCGGCCGGAGGTGGGCTTTGGCCCTGAGGTGGCGTCCACAGACTCCGCTCTGGGGCCTCCAGGACGGGGCTGGGGGCTGAGGGCAGGATGTAGGGGACCCTCCAGCTCTCGGGGTCCCCTGCGTGCACACGCGTGTGCGCACACACACACACATCCAGCTTTACCCAGAGTGGAAGCTTTTTCCATGGAGAGGCGCATACGGTGTGGAGAAGGAGTCCCTGGCCTCACAGAACATTCCTGCAGGAGAAACGCTCAGGGAAGATGGGGGACCCCATCTGTACCCTCCTGAGAGCAAAGGCCAAGAGGGGACCAGAGGGACCAGAAGAGAAAGGATGGGGGATGAGGAGGGAAAGAGAGAAAGGGGGTGCGGACAGAGCTCCCCAGAGCAGGAGGAGTAGACAGACCAAGAATAGGGGTCCCTGGAGGAGCCAAGAGCTGGAGACACGCAGGAGCGGGCCTTTTCTAGGAACGTCCATCAGATCCCACCCAGCCGGGCCGGCCGGTTGCTGAGGAGGCTGTCTGCCCTCAGGCCCCTGCTGCCTCCCCGGCCCACCTCCCAGGTGAGGCGTTCCCTTCTAGAAAGACAGGCCGCCTCCTCCGGGCAGCTCCTACCCAGGCAGAGCCGCAAGGGGAAGGAAGGCAGTAGCTCTGGGGTCCTCCCAGCTCTGCCAGTGCCTGCGTGACCTCGGGCTGTCCTCCACACCTCAGTGTTCCCATCTCTGAAAAGTCAGCAGGAAAGAAACATTTGCCTACGCACCCCGATCCGAGGCTCCTGTCTGCTCCAGGCTTCAGTGTGCCTCGTGCCCATGAATCCAGCTTCCCAAAGGGTAGACAGGGGAACCCTGGTGACTGCCAGGGCCCTGAGCCATTTCCCATCCTCCCCTTTCCCAGGCGCTCAGCTCCCTGGGCAGAGCCACCGGCACAGTCTGTGTGCACATGCGTGTGCGTGTGACTTTGGAGGGATAGACGGGCCTGTGTGTCGGAGCAGGGTCTGTGGGGCTCTGGGCATGGCTGTTCTCTGGGTCTGTGAGTGTCTGAGCCATGGGTGAGCTCACGCGTGTGGGAAGCTGTGGGTCTACACACGCCTTGCTGGAGCAGGGTTGTGCTTGCACGTGTGTGCGTCTGTGGACACCTGGGCGCCCAGGTCTGTCAGTTGCGTGTTCCTGTTTACTGAGTGCTGTGCTGTCTACTTGCCAGACACGGTTCTGAGCACTGGACACTATTAACTAGTTTGTCTTCCCAACACCCTCTTGGAAAGGCTCTGCTGTTGTCCCGTTTGTAACGCCTGAACCACACAACCATTGGGGCCGTGACTGGTTGCGTGCCAACCACGTGCCAGCGCTGTGCCGTGGGGGAGAGGATAACGGTCCCCCGAGGCCCTCCATGGAGGCACTCGCAGATCATTCGCCCGGCTTAGCGCGGGCCAAGGCTGAGGTAGGACAGGAGGGGCGTCGGGCCTGGGTCTGCTCCGGGACCGTGTTGGGGCATCTGTGGCTGGGCTCGAAGGACGGGAGTGCCCTGGACCCTCCCTGGCTTCAGGGCTAGAGGATACGGTTGGAGGGTCACTCACACCCTGTGGTCCCCTGGGCTTAGTGGGAGCCAGCGAGAGGCCGCCCATCTGCCTGCTCCCGCTCCTGAACCAGGCACGGCTTCTCCCACCAAGATCTTCCCTGGTGCCCACCATGCCCGCCTGCCTGAGCTGGTGCCCACCCTGTGTGCCGCCTGCCCAGCCAGCCCCGGGACCAGCTCACATCTCCAGGGACCTCACGGTTGGGGGACTGGAAAGCATCCCACTGGGAGCAAGCTTGGCTGTGGTCAGACTCGGCCGGTCCATCTCGCGTACAGGGAAGAGGGACCGTGAGGCTGGGGCGGGTGGAGTGAAGTCTGGAGGGAGGGATGGGCCCCCAGATCGTGAATAGGGGGCAGAGGGGTGGTCTTATCCTTGGGGTGCTCCATCCTAAGGACACGTGAAGGAGAACCTGCAGGAGGGAGGCGGGAGGTCATCGTAGGGGACTGGCCTTACGTGTAGAGACGTCACCTGAGTCAGACTCCAGAAGGACTGTGGGGGGGGGGGGCGAGGACAGGGGGGCTCCTCCCAGCCTGCTCCCGGGACAGCTCAGCCACAGGGCTCACTTCCGGAGACAAGAAGGAACTAAGCTGTCCCCAGATTCTGAGCTGGAACCCGTCTCCAACGTTTTCTCGCGCCGTCCACTCACCCACCATTTTATGCGAAAGTCCCGAGGTGCCCACAGTGAGTCTGTGCGAGGGGGTTTGAGCCCAGGTCCCGGCTCTGCACCGAGCTGCTTCCTCCACGGCAGGGAGCCCGTGCCCACTCGGGTTTTCTTTTGCTTCCTTTTTCTAAACAATAAAATAAAATCTTGTTTTCCTTTTTAAAATTTTTATTTCTAACTTCATAACCGACCCTTGCAAATGTTCTTCCTTATAAAAGGGTCAAATGCTAAGATTAAACAGCATCACTGATTACTCCGAGCCCCACTCCCACTTTTAGAGAAAACGGTGTCTGACCGCCCGGGGTCAGGGGGACTCCCGACCTTTCTCTGTGCGAGTCCCTGTCAGGGAGGTGGCTTCGTCCTATAGTTTTCCGCTTGTTTTTAAATAAACAAGCGGAAAACTTTTTCTACTTAACGACGCGCCTTGAACCCTGCGTGTCGGTGAATGCAAATCCGTCTTTTTTAACGCTGTGTCGTATTCCAGAATCGGGATCCAGGCCGCCGTTCCCAGGAATGCACATTAGACCGTTTCTGCACAGTGTGTGTGTGTGCACGTGTGTGTGTGTGCGTGTACTAGTATGCGCATCTGTGTGTGATCCTGGCCATGGCAGAGCAGCTCCTCGAAATGCCGTGTGCCCATCCCCAGTGGATATTTCTAGATTCTGTCATTGCTGGGTCTGGGGACACGCATGTTTTCAATGTTCACAGACGAGGCCACACTGCCCTCTGCAGCCGCCTCCCCAGCACCCATCTCGTCAGACGTGAGGGTTCGCTGCCTCACCTTGGCCGTTCGGAGAGGTGAAAAGCCACCTCGTGTCATTGTAGTTTGCCGGTTACTAGTGAGCTTTTGGACTTGCCGTGGGTTTATGGTCCGTCTCCTAAGAGCTTGCTCAGAGCCATTACCCATCTTTCTCCTGCGTTGTTTGCCTTTTCCGTATTGATTTGTTGAAGCTTTTTATATCACCTGCCCTTTACACACCCCAACGCCCCGCCCCCACCCCAGCTCGGGGGGGGGGGGGGGGGGGACCTGCCTGCCTGTGGACAGAGCAGGGGGAGGGGCGAGCCCTCGGAACTTGGGTTTCCTTCGGAATGTTTTAATGAGGCATCGAGCAGCCTCCCCCAGATTCCTGTCGTGGGCCTTCTGGGGACACTCCCCGGCGGCCACCACATCAGGAAGGCCAGAGAGAGGGAGTCCCCAGGAAAAAGAAAGCCTGAGGGGGGAGTTGTGCGTGCCCCTTAAATTGTCGGCAAAATAGAGTGACTGGGAGAGGGTGCAAGGCTTGGCTCCGATGCGCAGAAGCGTGGGAAACCTCCAAGCCTTACGAGCCCCAACTCTGGGACCAGCCGTGTGCGGAGGGGGGACCTGGTGGGACCTATTCTGCCGACCAGGCAAGCTCTGGCCGGTCCTCCAGCCCAGGCGGAGGCTGGCGCACACCCACCCTGTCCTCGCCACCGATGGATCCCACCTCCCGGCTCCGTCCACGCTGGCCGGCATCACAGAGCCTCCAGAGCCCCTCCCCGCCACGAACACAGGCGGCTTGTTCAGGAAGCCTGGGGGGGGGGGGCAGTCCACACGTGTCAGCGGTGGCGGGCAGCAGTGTCCCTGCAGGGAGCCCGCCCGGCCAGCTCCGGCCGGACAGACGGAGGGCAGCAAGGGGTGGGGAGAGCCGCAGGCAGCGGGCATGAGACATGGAGGGCAGCGCAGGTCCCAGGAGTGCACCCGGGAGAAGAGGGGCAGGGGGCCAGGGGGTCAGGAGGGGTCTCCCGTCCACCAGGGTCTCTCCCGGTCTGCCTGGAGGCACAGTGTCCGGCAGTGAGAGCCGAGCACACAGCCACCAGCCGCCACCATCGGCATCTGCTCACCTGTGCGCCCACCTCCGCCCCGAGGCTGCCTCAGGCGCTCTGCAAAGAGGCGCTCGCTCCGCGCAGGAGATGGTGCCGCCGCGGGACTGAGGAAAGCTGGTGCCGAGAGCCCCAGAGGACCGGGTGGCTGCCCCCCCCCCACTCCCACCCCCGGCCTCCAGGGCTGCAGCTCGAGCTGAGCAGACCTCAGCTCCAGGCCCGGCCTCTGCTCGTTGGCGGGTCCTCAGCCTCCGTGTCCCCGTTTGTAAGACGGGATGTGGTGGAAGGGGAGGTGCCGGCAGGGAGGGGGCGCCCGGGGGCGGGAGAGACAGGCCAGGTCCAGGGTCGACCGCCAGGGCACCTGCTGCCTCCTGAGGTGAGCATGACGCCAGCAGCCGCCCTCCCGGGACCAGGCTGGACCCAGGGGAGGGACGGATGCGAGGACCCCAGAGGGCACCCCGAGGCTGACACCTTCCCCAGAGGCAGAGGTGTCAGCGCTGACGAAGGATCCCTGTGTCTCCTCCACGTTCCCGGAGGAGGAGGCCTGTCTGGGACCACAGACGGCAAACGTGTGGCATTGGCAGCGGGAGAGGCCCCGAGAGGAGTGGCTCTCATTTGGTCAGTGGCTGGAGCTGGCTCTGCACCCCACGGCCCCCACTGCCCCCCCACAACCCCCACTGCCCCCCCACAACCCCACTGCCCCCCCACAATCCCCACAATCCCCACTGCCCCCCCACAATCCCCACTGCCCCCCCATAACCCCCACAATCCCCACAATCCCCACTGCCACCCCATAATCCCCACTGCCCCCCCACAATCCCCACTGCCCCCCCACAACCCCCACTGCCACCGTCCGTCCGCGTGGGGTGGCCTGGGGATGGCTGGGAGCTGCTGGCTCCGGCGGGAGGGGTGGTGGCAGCTGGCTCTCTCTTCCTCTGGGCTCCTGAACTCAGGAAATGAGAGACACATCCGGGCCTCTTGACCACACACTGCTGTCTCCCCTCCTGTGTTTGTAAATGACATGCAGGCTCCCAGCCCCCCGCCCCGCGCCCCCCCAGCCCCGCAAACCCCCGCCCAGGGCTCCCAGGCTGCCTCTCCCTCCCCCCAGCCCAGGGCTAAGGTCAGGGCATCGCCCGCCCCCGCAGGGAGGCTCTGTGTTGGGGGGAACGTGGGAGCGTGTGCTGCAGGGGGAAGTCGCAGCCCAGTGGTTAGGTCCGGGGACGACGGCCCTGACCCAGCACCATGGGAGGGGTGTGGGGAGGGGGCTGGGCACACCTGACACCGGGGGGGGGGGGGTGCCCATCCGTGTGGCTGTGGACTGACTGACCCCTGGCCATGACCCAACCCTGGGTCCCTAGTCTTCGTCCCAGAAGCCAAGACCCACAGGCTCCCTGGACCCAAAATGATGTGGGTCTGAGTCCTCCGCCCCCATCAGGCGCTGGGCCGAGAAGACCCCAACTCTGCTGGTGGAGGGCTGGCGGGTGAGGGTGGAGCGGCAGCCGGGGGCAGGCCGGGAGGAGAACCCACTGTCAGCGTTTCTCATCACCCCAGGGGGCAGGCCTCCTCCGACAGAGCAGAGGCCAAGGAGGGGCCCTCTTGCCCCCCAACCCCCCGCAGTGACCTTGAATCTTCGTGTGAGTCCAGGGTGGACCCAGGTATGCAAGGAGTTACTGGGAGGTCCTTGCACCCCCAAAACTTGTGAGGCATGCCCCACCCGGCAGGCCTCCTTGTTCCCTCTCCCCCATCCTTGGAGCCCACCCTCCCAGCACCCCCCACTGGGGCCCCTGCACTCAGACACCTCCCTCTGCCCCGCTGGGTCCCGGCTTGGGGCAGCCATGGCACCGGGACCCATAGCCACGATGTGGGGCTAGTGCTGCCGACCGATGGCAGGAGCAGCCAGCGTCCCCCCCCCCCCCCCGCCTTCATGCCGCACAGGGTCCTCCAATAAGAATGACCGGTTACCAGCTGGGGAGCTGCCACAGGCGCTCGGCTCTTGGGTCAGTTTGGGTCCATTAGCCGTGGGAACTTCATCCCCCTCAAAGCCTCGGGCCGACCGATGCTCCCTGAGGACGCGCTGCTGTATGTACCTCATTCACTCCTCAGCAGCTCTCCCCGTTCTCCAGGTGGAAAAGGGAAGCACGAGGATGAGGCCGCTTTCCCAGAGACTCAGCCTGTCCGTGGTGGAGGCAGAGCCTCCGGGTGCAGAGAGGGTGCCGCTGCGGGGGGGGCGGGGGGGGGAGAGCTGCCCTCCTGGCAGGTGGGAGTGCCCTGGTGTGGCTGCCCGCCTCCGCGCCGTGGCACTGCCCTCTGCTCCTCAGGAAAGGGCTGCCCTGATTCAGGCTTGGATCCCTCTGGCTACATTGGCAGTCCTGCCGTGACGGGGGGACAGAGAAATGGGTGGCAGTCCAGGAGGCCGGAGGTGGGGCTGCTGTCACTGTGGGTGACCGGAGGAGTTTGGAGGCTGTGGGGGCTGGGAGCACACACCTTCCCTCTCTGGGCATGCCCAGATCCACCGTGAAGACGAGGCTCCAGCAAAGAGGGCGCCTTCTCTGGCCGTGGAGAGGGTGCAGCCAATAGCAGCAGGCGGGGGCTGGGCAGACACCTGGGGCCAGTGCCTGGCCCTCCCCCAGTGAGCACACCTGTCTGTCTGTCTGTCTGTCTGTCTGCCAACCCATGACGGACGCCTTTACTCTAGGCCTCAGCTCTGACCCTCAGCCGTATCCGTGGGCTAGAGTGTCTGTGGGGAGGGCCGGGGTGCCTGTCTTTGGGGCCTGTGGAAGCTGACCCGGTCACATGGGAGCGCCCCATCAGCTGGGAGAATGCAGTGCATTGTCTGTCTTGAGAGATGGAGGTGGGCAGAAGGAAAGGGGGTGGGGGAGGGAGGTGGGTAGTGAGGGGTAAGGATAAGACGCTGGCAAAGGGGGCTGATGGCCGTTAGGAGGCTGGTGGCAACATTGGTGATGGCAGTGGTGGTGCTGATAGCACTGGCGGTCGTGATACTGGTAATTATAGTAGTTAGTGCCCGTGGTGGTGGTGGTGGTAGACGGTTGTGTTAGGCAAGGTGATAAGTCTGTGGTGGTGGTGGTGGTTGTGTTGGGGATGTTGGTCACGGTGATAGTCTGTGGTGGTGGTGATGGTGGTGGTGGTTACTGATGGAAGCATGAGTTGTAACAATAAATGGTAGGGAATGGGTGCTATGATGGGGTGGGGGTGGGCAGCTCCACAGGGGTCAGGGGTCAGACCCATAGCAGCCAGGATCCCCAATACCAGAGGCACAAAGGGAACTTCCAGTTGGCCTTGGAGCCCCTGGATCGGGCAGGTGGAGTTGTCCTCCCTCAAGCCCATGCCCCACAGCCCGCCCCCCCATAGCTGACAGGTGGGGGCAGCCCCCCCATAGCTGACAGGTGGGGGCAGCAGCAAACACACAGAAAGCTGCTCAGCCCTTCCCGGGGGCCATGGGCATGGGGCTCAACTGAGCTCTCAGCGTCCAACTCAGACTCCAGAAGCACAGACACCCATGGACACACTGACAGTAGCCTCTGCCCAGAGCACATGTACACATGCATGTTCACAGACACTCAAGCTCACGTCCCACATATGCACACTGACACGCCCTGTGTGAGGACACAGAGGCGGGCACACACGCACACGCACACGCACAGGCCCGGCTAAGGGAAACCAGCAGAGCCCTTGGCCCGCGGAGCCGACGGAGACTCCTTGGCCCGGGAAGCCCTAGCGGCTGCCGCCCAGAGACTCGGTCAGTTAACTTCTCCCCGGAGCCCAGCTCCCGACCCCCAGCCCCAGCCAGCCCTCGCCCCCTCCCTCCCTGCCTCCTGCTGGGTCCCAGGCCTGCAAACCCCACTCAGACCGAGGGGCCCAGCCCGGCCTTGGGATGCCTGTGGCGGGCGTGGGGGGCCAGCTCTGCCCTGTGGGGACACAGTCTGAGGGGACACAGCCCGGCCCTGGGGTCTCCAGGGACATGTCCGTGTCCCGGGGGCCTCAGGGAGTGCATTATGGGGGGCTCCCTCACGGCTGGGCACACGGAGCTGTTCCCAGGGCAGGGCGCTGCCTCACCCTCTGACTCCTTTCCAACCCTAAGTCAGGGGAACAGAGGCTGGGGTGACCCCCCTCCACCCCCGCCCCGTGCTCCTGTTCCCTCCTGAAAACAGAGCTGGCGAGTCCCAGTGGGTGGGAGGAAGCCCAGGCAGGCAGAGCATCGGAGCAAGGCCCGACCGTGACTGCGTTACCAGAACGGAGCGAGGCCTGCTGTGCTGGTACCAGAACGGAGCGAGGCCTGCTGTGCTGGTACCAGAACGGAGCGAGGCCTGCTGGTACCGGGCAGCTTCCCGAGAAGCCCTAGGACTGGGGATGTGGGCGCCCAGCAGGCCCGGCCAGCATCCGCCATCCCTCCCTCAGCTCCCTCTAGGGGAGCGCTCGGTGGGAGGGCTGAGGCCCCCTCCATTCAGGGGAAAGTGTCAGGATGGAAGCTGGCGATTCCCAGAGTTCCCCGTGCACTAGGACTTGGAGGAATTCCGGGCCTTTTCCCCCAGAGCTCAGCACACCCTCTGCTCACTCCATCCCACTCAGGTTCCCAAAAGCGGCCGATCCTGTGAGGATCTGTCCTGGGACATTCCATCCATTTCTCATGCCCCCCTGGGGAGAGGCCTGGACAGAGTTTCAGTGGCTGCAGCAGGCGGGGTTACTAGCGGGCAGACAGGGGACCCCCACCCCCTTTTTTCCTCTGGTAATGCGGCCGTACCCCTTGGAGCCGTGGCTTCCCACGTGTGAAATGGGAGCCGCGTAGGCAGATTTCCCACTTTCTAGGGTAAGGGCCTTGGGACGGGGGTGGGGGGGTGGGGAGGGTCCCTCGGGGTGGCTGTGGGACCGGCTGCCGCCTGGCCTGCACTCTGACCTTCGACCTGGTAGGTGGATGCAGATGACGTCATAACCAAAGAGGAGCAGATCTTCCTGCTGCACCGAGCCCAGGCCCAGTGTGAGAAGCGGCTCAGAGAAGTCCTGCAGAGGCCAGGTGGGCGGGGCGGGCCCCGAGAGGGAGGGGCCGGAGGAGGGCGGGAGCCAGTCTGCAGACCCAAGGGGCATCGGGGTGGGTGGGTCAGGGACAGGGGGGGGCGGGGGGCAGGCCACCAAAGTGGGGCGGTTCAGGCAAGACCAGTGGTTGAGCGTTAACCTATGAGCCGGCAAGTCCGGGCACATGCGGGGTTGCAGGCTCGATCCCCAGCATGGGGTGTGCAGGAGGCAGCCAATCGATGTTGCTATCTCTCTATCCCTCTCTCCTCCCCCCTCTCTAAAAGTCAATGAAGACATTTTTTTTAATAAAATAAAAAAGTCAACAGGCTCAGAAATGAGTGGGGTGCAGAAGGGGGTGCACCCACGGCTAGGAAGAGGGGGGATGAGATGGTATGAAGACAGCTAACGTTGAATCACCCCAAGCTGCTTACATCTGTGAGGCACGCCGGGTTAGGAACACGGACCCCATAGGGTGCTTCCTGGTAGAGGAGGTATTCAAGGCGGGTCCAGGAGGAGAGTGAGGTCCTTATGGAGGCCACCTGGGCAGAGGGCAAAGCCCAAGTGTCCAGGGTCCAGAGAACTGAGGGTCCCTGGGGCTGGATGGGAGCATGGAAGGCTGAGGATGGGTATCCGTGGTTCTGTCAGTCAAGGTCACTGTCCGGAGAGGGTGCTGGCCTGGGGTAGGGCGGGCTTCCACCAGCACAGCACGGCCATGGGAAGGGAGGCGGGCGGGGGGAGCGCCCCTGAGTTCTCAGCTCCTGCTCATCTCAAACTGGTTTCTGTCTGGAGTCCATTTCCTGGAAGTGGAGATGGGCCTCATTAGCGCCCGTCCAGACCTCTGACATGGGTCTGGCTAATCTCATCAGCCTGGAGAAAGTCCAGGCCCAGAATGACCAGCTGACCAGAGCAGATCCTCGCTGAGCTGGCCTGAGGCTGCCGGGGGAGGAGGCTGGGCACACGCTGTGGCACACGGTGTAACACACAGTGCTTCTCCCATCTTCTCCCACACATGGACTCACAGGGCTCCCCACAGCACTCCCACCCGCGGCGCCTGGTCCCCTGCCCATCAGCTCGGGCACTTGCTCCTCCTGGCTCTGCCTTGTCCTGAACCCAGCCTTCCTCCTAGTTGTGGCTGCACCTCCTGCACCCAGTTCACGACCCAGCCCTGTCTTCCCTCGTCACCCATCCTGCCTCCCCAGCCCTGCGGATGCCCAAGGGTGCAGGCAGGCAAAGGCACAGCCATCCCAGCCCAGGTGTCTGCACTGAGCTTCCCACTGCTGCCACCGACCCGACAAGGGAAGGCCAGGGGCCTGACTTGGGCTGCAGCCTGAGGAACGCAAGTTGGAGAGCGAGGGAGACTTTGCCACGAGGAAGAGAGATCTCCCGTGGAGAGCAAGGCCAGGCCCCCCTTCGATGGGGTCCCCGGGGAACCCGACCCGAGTGTCCAGGTCGGGGGGCAGCGTAGGTAGACTGCCTGCCCAGCCCTGACAGCTGAGGCTCTTGCTCTCATCTCCCCACCAGCAGCCTCTTGACCTGCCCAGCGCTCTGGCCTGGCTTCCTTTTCCCGGTGTAACCTCTGCTGACATCACTGCTGTCCGCTTTCGCCAGGCGCCCCCTGGTGGGCCTTCGCCTCCTGCGGAGCTGCAGCTCACTGGGTCCAGGACACACCTGTGCCCATGTCCTGCCCACATTTGCCACCCAGCCCTCTAGTCGGTCCCCACCGCCTGGTGCTGGCTGCCCTGGGAACCCTCTTTCACATCGCCGTCCCTCTGGCGGGTTCTGCACCCAGCAAGCACTTCACAGTTTGTAAAGCACTTCCTCGCCTCCTCTCAGCTCTCCCAGCAGCTGGGGTGTCGGCCGGACAGGGCAGGACCCCCGCGGTACAGCCTGGGAGTCCGGGGCACGAGGTGCCTGGGTCCCCTGCCGCCGCACTGACAGCGTAACTGCCCGCTTTCTCCAGCCAACATCGTGGAATCGGACAGAGGATGGGCATCCGCGGCCCCGGGAAGGCCCAGGAAGGAGAAGGCACCCGGGAAGCTCTACCCTGAATCCAAGGACAAAGAGGCGCCCCCCGGCAGCAGGCGCCGAGGTACGTCCACGCATCCCTCCGTCCACGCATCCCTCGGAGGCAGCTCGGACCGCCTGCCCCACCGCTCCACCATCCCCACCCCGGAAAGCAGGGGAGGGGCTGGGAGGAGACAGAGCCGAGGGGGCAGCGGGAAGAGGCAGGCAGGCTGGTTGGGCTCAGCCCCCAGGAGGTGCAGGCAGAGAATTTGCCCCCCACCACTCCAGGGGTGGGGGTACCCAGGACTACAGCCCCTTCCACGGAGAGAGATCCACAGAGGCAGGGAGAGACGGAAAGGGGACCAGGAGGTTCACACTGGGACGGGGACTCGGTGTATCGGAGGAGGACGCACCAAGACACGGCGAGGTGGCCATAGGGGCACGCGGGAGAGGGCGGGGCGGGAGACAGTGTGACGAGGAGGGAGAAGAGAGAGGAGGGGCGGGCAGGGCCGCATTGTCCCCGGGGACGTAAGAAGAGACAGACGCAGCGCCCAGGCTGCAGCCACAGGGCCGGTTTGAACCGGCTGGGTGGGCAGCAGATTCCAGATGGGCCACATCTGGGAGGCTGTGGTCACCCTGGGCTCCCCAGGGACCAGAGGGAATTGTGGGCCTGGCCAGGCGGGGCTGGGAATATGGTGCCCAGGACAGAGGGCCTTGCACCACGCCGGGGTGGGGCCGGCCGTCCAGGCAGCCTTCCAGGTGGCGGGCCAGTCCCAGGGTTGGAACCCTGCAGGGGAACGAAGGGAGCGGGGGAGAGAGAGAGGGGGAGATTCAGAAACGGGGGACCCTCTGAGGTCACATAGCTCACGCCCGGAGCCCACAGTGGGACGTGCCTCTCCCGTGTTCGCTGGAGTCGCTCGCACACCTGCGCTCGGGCGGCCTCGGATGGTGGAGGGAGCACGGCCGATGTGGCCCACGCCCACTCCGCGGGAGCCTGGCGGGCACTGGCCCTGGACCGGCCTCCTGTCCGTGGTCCCGGCGGGTCGCATAGGAAGCATTCTCAGCTGAGGGGGTTAGTCCGGAACCTGGACCTTCTCCAGGGGCACCAGGAAGTGAGACCAAGACCAGAGAGAAGAGAGAGGCCTGGCCAGGGCTGAGCACCTGAGGGGCAGGGCCTTGGGCTCTCGCCCGAGCAAATCACTGCCCTCTTGGCCTCTGCCAGCCTCTGGCCAGTGCCAGTACCTGCGCGGGGGGTCGGGGGGTCGGGTAGTGAGATCTGAGGCCAGTGGGTGCAGGGCACATAGGGAGTAAGGGCTCAATACAGTCTCCCCAGAACACTCCGGGCCCGAGTTCTCTCGTCTTGGGGTGCAACTGTCCCTGAGGGAGCTACCGACCCAGGTGCCCTCTGGTCACTAACCGTGGACTTGACGGGTGTCCCCACCTTGTCTGTCTGTGGGCACAGGGCGCCCCTGCCTGCCTGAGTGGGACCACATCCTGTGCTGGCCGCTGGGGGCGCCGGGCGAGGTGGTGGCAGTGCCCTGTCCCGACTACATTTATGACTTCAATCACAAAGGTAAGGCGGCCGGGGGAGGGTGGGGACCTCGGGACACAGGACCTGGAGCTCAGGGCTTCAGTGGCTGCCCGCCCTGACCCTCCCACGGACCCGCAGGCCATGCCTACCGTCGCTGTGACCGCAATGGCAGCTGGGAGCTGGTGCCCGGGCACAACCGGACGTGGGCCAACTACAGCGAATGCGTCAAGTTCCTGACCAATGAGACGCGTGAGGGGGTGAGAGCCCCCCCCTCCCTCACCTGGCCGGGGGAGGCCACCCGCACCATGGGTGACCCTGACCGAGCCCTGACCTCTGACCCTCCCCCGGGCGTCTCCCACCTGCACAGGAGGTGTTTGACCGCCTGGGCATGATCTACACGGTGGGCTACTCGGTCTCGCTGGCCTCCCTCACTGTGGCTGTGCTCATCCTGGCCTACTTCAGGTGGGCGGGGCTTAGACCGGTGGGCGGGGCGGCGGAGGGGCGGGGCTTAGACCGGTGGGCGGGGCGACGGATGGGGCGGGGCTTAGATCGGTGGGCGGGGCAGCGGAGGGGAGGGGCCTGGATCGGGGGCGGGGCGGGCGCACCCCTTCTCCTCCTCTGCCCTACCCTGCCGGCCGGTGTCCCCACCCACTCGTCCCGCGCCCGCAGGCGGCTGCACTGCACACGCAACTACATCCACATGCACCTGTTCCTGTCCTTCATGCTGCGCGCCGTGAGCATCTTCGTCAAGGACGCGGTGCTGTACTCGGGCTTCACCCTGGACGAGGCCGAGCGCCTCACGGAGGAGGAGCTGCGCGCCATCGCCCAGGCGCCCCCGCCCCCGCCGCCCGCCACTGCCGCCCCCGCCGACTACGTGAGTGCGCCCCTGGCAGCCCCGCCCTCGGCCTCCTCCGGGTCCCCGCCCCCTCCGCCCCGCCCCCCTGCCACCCGCCCCTGGGTAAGGGACCTGGACCAGAGCCTGCCCTCCCTCGGGACTTGACAGCACCACTTGCCCCTCCACGGAGCCGCCCCGCCCCGCCCCCACGTCCCCAGGTGCGGCCCCGCGTCCGGCTAACACGCTGGTCTCCTAGGCGGGCTGCCGGGTGGCGGTGACCGTCTTCCTCTACTTCCTGGCCACCAACTACTACTGGATCCTGGTGGAGGGGCTGTACCTGCACAGCCTCATCTTCATGGCCTTCTTCTCCGAGAAGAAGTACCTGTGGGGCTTCACAGTCTTTGGCTGGGGTACGCGGCAGGGGGGACAGGCAGCACGGATGGGCCGGGGGGCACCACGCGGCTGAGACACCCACACAGCACATCCTGCCCTGGGCGGGGGGCAGCCTGCCCACCCTTCTGTGACTGACCCCCTCCCGGGCTCGGGGAGCAGAGCGTGGCTGGGTGGGTTTGCCTGGATGGGCTCAGCCTGGAGTTGGGGCTCAGCCCAGGAGAGGGGGTGAGGACGCTCAGGTCAAGATCCAGCTCAGGCCCTGCCGGTGTGGCTCAGTGGGTAGCGTCGGCCCTTGGACTGAAGGATCCTGGGTTCGATTCCAGTCAAGGGCACGTGCTCGGTTGCAGGTTCCCCGACCCCGGTGTGTCTCTCTCATGGATGTTTCTGTCTCCCTCTCCCTCTCCCTCCCACTCTCTCAAAAAATCAATGGAAAATGCCCTCGGGGGAGGATTAACAACAAAAAGATCCAGCTCAGGATCTGAGTGGGATCCTGGGTCAGAGGTCAGCCTGGAGCTGGACTTGGGATCTGGGACCCTCCCCCCAAGAACCCTGACTGTGAACACCAATCCCCTCACTGTGAAGCTGTCCGCAGGGCCCTTGCCTCCCCCGCCCCCCAGCTTCATGCACAGCCCCCCTGCAGAATGGGCAGCTGGGCCTGCCCTCCTCCCCTGCGGGCTCTGGGATCGAGTTGCTGATAATTGTCCATTATTGTTGGCAGCTCCAGAGCCTGGCTGGGCTCTGGGCAGCTGGCCAGACTGCAGAAGGGCAGGTCTAGTGCTCAGCACCCAGAGGCCCCCAGATCAACAGCCACAGCCTCCTGCTCCTTGGCACACACTCTGACCTTGACCTCACCCACAGCCAGCCCCGAAGTTGGAGGGGAGACCTAGACCTGGTCCCAGGAACTGAAGCAGGCTCTGGGCTAGAGGGTGTCAGGGTGGGGGGGCTGCACTGATGGAGCGCACAGAGAAGCGTAACCCAGGCCACTCCCTCCCCTCCCAGAGGTACGCAGGCCCAGACCGAAGTGAGGGGATGGAGGGTGGGGACCTGGGCTCCATTCCTAGAGGCAGAGCTCGCCCAGAGGTGCCATGGGCCACCTGAGCTGGCATCGGCCTGGGCACGCCGAGGTTCCCCGGTAACAGGCTCCCTCCCCCACGGGAACCCCCACGCAGAGCAGCGCCCTGTGGGGCGGGAGGGGAACAGCCTGCGTGTGGTTGTTTCTGACTCTGGCTTTCACCATGGGCCCCACAGGGGGGCTGTGTGTGCAGGGGTGCAGAATCGAGATGAGGGCAGAGGGCTGGACGTGCCCTAAGGGGAGGCTGCTGGGCAGCACGAGCCAGGGCCCAGCTGTCACCAAGCAGCTTGTGTGCCCGGGGTGAGGGGTCAGGGACAACGGGGGGCAAGCTGGGGATGGTCAGGGACAAGGGGAACGGAGCTGGCATGGTGGGTTGAGAAGAAACACCTGGAATAGCATCTGAGGCCCTCACGCGCTGTCCTCTCTCTGCACACAGGTCTGCCCGCCATCTTCGTGGCTGTGTGGGTCGGTGTGAGAGCCACGCTGGCCAATACGGGGTAGGTCCAGGCGGAGAAGGGGCTGGGGTAACACAGGCCAGAGACACCCCTGACACCCTCTTCCTCGGTGAAGCGGATGACGGGGCCTCCTGCGCCCTGGCCCTGAGTGGCCCCAGCTCAGGGTCACAAGAGGCTACTTCAAAATCGGTCTCTGAGGGTGGCCTCACGCCCGGCCACACCCAGCATACCCTGACCTGTGTCCACAACAGCTAACGGCAGAGTAGACCAGCTCTGGGCGTCTGTGGGCAGGCTCTGGGTGGGAGCAGGACGGGGTGGGGGCTGACGCCTCAACCTCCTGCAGGTGCTGGGACTTGAGCTCCGGGAACAAGAAGTGGATCATCCAGGTGCCCATCCTGGCCTCCGTTGTGGTGAGCAGGGGTGGCCACAGGACTGGGTGGGGGTGTCCCTGGACCCCAAGGTCACAGCCACAAGGCCTGAGAAGCAGCTGATCTCCATCCCGGTCCCCGCTCCTCACGGGGAAGCCGAGGCCCCACGGCCCCCGGAGATGCAGTGGCAGAGCAGGGCCTGGGCAGGGCCGTGGGTCCCGCTCCTTGCCCCCGCCCTGCTAGGAGGCCATGGAGACTCAGCCCCCTCACTCCACAGCTCAACTTCATTCTCTTCATCAACATCGTCCGGGTGCTCGCCACCAAGCTGCGGGAGACCAATGCCGGCCGGTGTGACACGCGGCAGCAGTACCGGTGAGCACCCACCATGCCAGGCTCCTCAGAGGTCAGCATCCAGGCACCACATACAGAAGCCACGATTGAGGCTCCACGAATGAGCCTGTTTCAGGGGAAGGACCCCACTCCCAACTCTCTGGTTGGCCCCGCCCAAAAGTGATGGGCTCGCTCCTGGCCTCTGGGCACCCCAAAGCCAACCCGGGCCCCTCAGCGCCAGGTGCTGCACTGGAGCTGGGGTCGCAAGGGCAGGACAACCCAGACGTCCCCTCAGCGAGCTGGTCCCAGGTAGTCCGGGCACGGGTGCGAGGAGTGGGCCCTGGATAGTGAGGTGAGGCCGGGCGGGGGCCGCAGTTGGTCCACTCCAGGAACAACCAAGTTGTCGACCCGATGAACTGGCTTGTCCTCCACGGGTGGCCAGAGCCTCAGGCCCCGTGGTGGCTTCTGGCGCCTGGGGCCGGCAGGTGGGGAGGAGGGGCCGAGTGCCCGTGGGGGGGGACGCGGCGCGGCCCTGACCTGTGCCCTGCTGGCCCAGGAAGCTGCTCAAGTCCACGCTGGTGCTAATGCCGCTCTTCGGCGTCCACTACATCGTCTTCATGGCCACGCCGTACACCGAGGTCTCAGGGGCGCTCTGGCAAGTCCAGATGCACTACGAGATGCTGTTCAACTCCTTCCAGGTGCGGGCCGGCCAGGTGGGCGGGGCTGCCTGCTCCCGACCGCCAGGCTCGCCCTAGCCTCCGCCTCTCTCCTCCCCACAGGGATTTTTTGTCGCCATCATCTACTGTTTCTGCAATGGCGAGGTAAGCGGTGGACGGCAGCGGGCAAGGCAGGGAGGACGCAGAGGCGCCGGGGCTCCGGAGCCCTGCTCCTCCCATGCTCCTGCCCGGTTCTTCCTCTGTCCCTCCAAGAACGTCCTGGAGGCAGAGAGGTCTTCCCAGTGGCTCAGGCTCAGGATGTGCTAGGATTTGTGGGCTCACCCATCTCTGGGGTAGCCCAGTGTCTTCCCAGCCCCAGGGCTGAATTCTCGTCATCCAGATTAAGCGACTCAGCCACCCTCGGGGCCATCTGAGCCTCAGAGGTTCTGGGTATGTCAGCTGCCTGCAGCCAGACACTGAGTCCTGGGCCTTGGAACTTTCCGGGAATTTGGAATTTACCCATCTCCCTCCAGGGCTGTGCTGCAGGAGCCGGGGTGGGGGCACTGCTGGGCTTGGGGTGACGGGTGGCAGAGGGGTCAGGGGCACTCCTGAGGCGCACCTCCTCCTGCCACCCAGGTCCAAGCTGAGATCAGGAAGTCGTGGAGCCGCTGGACGCTGGCCCTGGATTTCAAGCGCAAGGCACGCAGCGGGAGCAGCAGCTACAGCTACGGTCCGATGGTGTCTCACACGAGCGTGACCAACGTCGGCTCCCGCGCGGGACTCGGCCTGCCCCTCAGCCCCCGCCTGCTGCCCGCTGCCACCACCAATGGCCACCCGCAGCTGCCCGGTCACACCAAGCCAGGGGCCCCGGCCCTCCAGACCTCACCGCCAGCCGCGGCCATGTCCAAGGACACCGGCTTCCTCAACGGCTCCTGCTCGGGGCTGGACGAGGAGGCCTCCGCGCCCGAGCGGCCCCCCGCCTTGTTGCAGGAGGAGTGGGAGACAGTCATGTGACCGGGACCAAGGGTTGGACCTATGGACCAAGAGACGGACGGTCGGTGGTTGCCCACTCATGGCTGGGCTGGGAGAACAAAACAAAAAAAAGGAAAAGGAAGCTTCCTGTTGTGGTCTGAGCTGGGGCCTCGAGTCACTCCAGGGCGAGGGGCTGGGAGCCGCGGGTTCTGGAGTCTCACCTCAGGAGGGGTCTAGCGATGTGGGCCAGCCCCTGGGCCCGGGGTCAGGGCACCGTCCAGCAGGAGGGCCTGGGAGAGGCTGCGCTGTCCGGGTCCCTCGGTGCCACACGCTGACCAGTGGGCCCTGCAGGAGTGGGCCCCAGCCTTTCCCCGACACCAGCTGCCCCCTCGGCGCTCCCTACCCAGGCTGCCTTTGGCCAGGCTCCTCTAGCAGCTGTCCACCCAGAGCCGACCTCAGATCCTTTGGGTCCCTGGCCACCTCTCCACCCCAAGCCCGAGGCCCCTCCTGCCGGTCTCGTGGCCATGCTGTGCTCCTTGGAGGCTGGGACACTCGGGGAGCCCCCACGTGACTCTAAGGATGCAACAGGTGCAGGGGGAGCACCCGGGCAGCCAGGGGAAGGTCAGCTGGGATCCCTGCTCTGGCTCAGGGCTGTGGGAGCCAGAGGGCTGGCCGTGGAGCCTGCACTCGGTCACTCACTATGGACCCGAGATGGTCACTGAGCATCCCCCCAACACCTCCCTTGTCCCCTGCCCAACCCAGGCGTGGGCCCTAGAATGGCAGAGGCCCTCGCTGGCCCGACACTCGGAACTGACCCAGCCACAGCCCTGAGCTCTGGCCGACTGGCATCTTGCGAGGCCCTGAAGGGCCCCAGCCTGGCCCGCCCTTCCCTCCTCTCAGCTCAGACCGTGTTCTCCTCCAGGGACTTGGCATCCAGGAAGTGCTCCCCAACTAAAATAGCACCCCCTCACCGGAGGCTGGGCAAGGGTCACAAGGCCAGGACTCCGGAGCTGGCATGGCACCCAGCAGCCCAGGCCACGCCCACCTGACCTTCCAGGTGGCAGGCAGGACAGACAACTGTCCAGAGGCCTGGGGCTCCCCGTGATGACCTGCTCGGGATGGCAGGGGCCCGGGTCGGGGCCTGAGGGCCACACTGAGCAGCAGGGCTGCCCAGGGGAGAGCAGCAGTCTCTGTGTAACATGGAGGCAGAGGGGGCCGCAGGGGCAGGGCAGGCAGGTAGCCGGGGGGGAGGGGGGGGAGGAGATGGTGATGGGGGGGGGGAGATGGTGATGGGGGGGGGGGCGCTGTAGGGAGGACTCCCGGTGAGGCACTGGCTCAGGGAGACATGCAGGGCAGACCTCAAACCCCCCAGGAGTGTGTGATGGCCCTCCCCAGCTCAGGCTGTAGGACTCTGGCCACTGGGCCTTCCAGGCAACTCGTCCGCCCACCCCACAGGCCGCCACTGGGGCCCGAGCGCTGGGCCCAGGCCCATCTTCCAGCCCAGATCCTCCGGAGGCCTCTGCAGTCCAGTCCGCGAGCCCCCTCACCCTGAACATGCTGACCGGCCCCCAGAACGGGTGCCCAGGACGGAGTGAACCTCCTCTCCGGCTGGATTCCCTCTGGCGCAGGGTTCAGCCTTGCCCCCCGGACGGGCTCTCCACCCCACACAGGGCTGCGCTGCTCCTCTGGACCAAGTGCCCCGGCCGTGCTGGGCGCTCGCTCGCCAGGTTCCCAGATCCAAGCAGACGCCTCCAGGTGAAGGCCGGCCCGCCCTCCTCCGGTTATTTGCACCCAGGACGAGGCCAGGCCTCCCCTTTAGGCTGGGCACCCTCCTACCCCCCGCCCGGCCACGAGCCTCGCCCAGGCCATCCAGGTGCTGGCAGAGGAAGTGGGAGCCCCCAGTGGGCCTGGCAGGCAGTCAGGACCCTGTTTGCCTTGAGCAGGGGCTGGAGCCAGGTGGTCACTTCGCCCGTCGCAGCCTCGCAGCCCGGCCAAGCCGCAGGGAACATGTAAACACCAGCGAGGCGGTGGCGGGAGGAGGGTGCCCAGGACCCCGACCCCCAGCTGCCTCAGCCTCAGTGTCCATGCACCTTGTGGGTTACCCCGGACTCCGAGTCGGCCAGGAAGGTGGTCTCCAGCTCCCACCTGTGGGAGAGGGGCCTCTGAAGACCCCTAGAAGGATGCACCCTCCCCGGGGGCCTGGAGCACAGGCCAGGCCGCAGGGGCGGCTGGGTGAGCCCACAGCTCCCACGCAGAGTGGGGTCTGGGGGGTTCAGGGTCATCGAAGAGACAGCTCTGCCCACCCTCAGCCTGCAATGCCTTCTAGACCAGCGGTCGCCAACCAGTGGTCCGTGAGGTCTGAAAGGAAGGCGACCGCTGTTCTAGACAAAGGCGGGGCTGGCCCCACCCCTGTGACGTCCACACTTCAGCCCTCGCCCGGGGCCATGGGAAGAGGGGCAGGCAGAGGAAGGGGCTGAGGCCTCTGAAGTTCAAAAGGGACATGACCCTGCCTGGGGGTCGAGCAGGTCCTGGCTCTGGCTGGGTTGTTAGAAGGCAGGTGTGGATGCGGGACCCAGGCAGAGGGGGCTGAGGAGTGGGTCTTGCTGGGCACACAGGCAGGTGGGTCCTCAGCCAGCGCGGCAGATGCCAGCCGAGGCCGCCATGGCCAACGGAAACACGCCTGGCTGGGCAGAGCTGCTGCTGGCAGAGGGGCTGGGGAGCCGGGCCTGGGCCTGGCTGCCTCCATGTGCCGTGTGATCCTGGCCACGCAGCCGTCCCCCCCCCTCCTCCCCCGAGCCTCAGCTTCTCTGAGGTCAGGCCCCGTCCAGGTCGCCAGTCGGTATGAGCGGGCCCCAGGCTGGGTTAGCCTTCCCTTGGGCAGACTGGGGTCACAGGGGAGGGGCCAGAGGCGGTGGGTGTGGCTCTGCAGCTCCTCAGTCCAGGGCCTGGGGTCAGGCCAGGGGCCGGAGGCAGGAGAGGACTGCAGGCCTCCACCTCCCAGCTGGGCAGCCTGGGTGAGCTATGATGCCCTGGCCCTGCCCGGAGGCCACCGTCAGGCTACCTGCTCCCACAAGCTCACCCACATCGGTGATAGAGGGGTGTGCTGTCTGTCACGTGCGTGCTTGTGTACATCCTTACATGTGTGTATATACTTGTATATGTGTATATCTGCTCGTATGTGTGCCCGTCTTGTGTCTGTGTCAGTTCCTGGTTCTATTGTATGTGTACCTGTATCTGTGTTTTGTATGCATTTGTATATGTATCTGTATGTCTGTGTGTCTTTTGGTGTGTGTGTGTGTGTGTGTGTGTGTGTGTGTGTGCGCGCGCGTATGCCTGTGTTTGTATGGATGTCTATGTATGTGCCTGTATTTGTATGTATGTGCATGTGTGTCTATTTGTGTGTCTGTGTGGACCCATGGTCTGAGACGCCGCCTGTGGGTGGAATTTGGCCCAGAGTCATGTTTGGTTTGGCCCTCACAGTATTTTCAACATCTTGAGCCAACATTTAAAATCAGGATATTTCACATAAAAATTCAGCTTTCCAGTTTCTCTTAAAAATTCAGAAGCCCTGGCAGCCTGGGCCCGTGTTCCCAGGAGGCCACTCTCATGCCCCAACGCCACGGCCTCACCACCGGCTGCTCGGCGCCTTGAGGACGACTAAGTGTGACCCTAGTGTGCACAGTGTGTGTGTGTGTGGGTGGGGGGGGGCTGTGTGCCTGCATGGGCATGTGGGTGAGGTGTCTGTGGGGGCATACGTGTGGGTGCACGCATGTGCATGCATGTGTGCACAGGGTGCGTGGCCGCACTGTGACCATGTGGCGTGTGTGGGCCACTGTGGCCGAGCGCCTCGGCACAGGGGCCTCTTCCGGCCTTGGAGGGATCGGGTTCCGGCTCCTGGTGGGGCCGCCTGCGGGATTTATTTCTGTCTGTGCCCACAGAGGCCTGAGTAATGGGAACATTTGAAGAAAACCAGTAAATACAGAGAAGGGCAGGCTGGCCGGGAAACGCAGCCCGACCCCCTGCCCAGCCCACGGCACCGCGGCCAGGCCTGTGCCGGAGAGGGCGGCCGCCAGAGCCCAGCGCACCCACTCCTCTGAATCACCACTCCTGTCGGTCCCAGCCCATCTGGTGGGTGAGCCCCCAGCACCCTCCTCACACACATGCACCCCCTGGATGGCCCCGACACAATAGGCATCTTGGAGCCAACAAATGCTCAGGCCTGGCCGGGGCTCAGGGGGCCCTCCAGGTGGGCTCACACCCCGGTATTCTGCCCACCCCCCCACGTGCCCACCCCACACGTGCCCACCCCCACACGTGCCCACCCCCACACGTGCCCACCCCCCACACGTGCCCACCCCCACACGTGCCCATCCCCCACACGTGCCCACCCCCACACGTGCCCACCCCCCACGTTCCCACCCCCCACGTGCCCCACCTCCCACACGTGCCCACCCCCCCCACGTGCCCACCCCCCCACGTGCCCACCCCCCACACGTGCCCACCTCCCACACGTGCCCACGAGGGACGAGGCTGCCGCTGTCCCCAGGGCGGGGAGGTACTAAGGCACTCCTCTGGAGCCCAGGCCCCGAGAGGCCTGTGCCTGAAGCCGGGGCAAGGCCAGCATGGAGTGGGGGTGGGGCTGGGGTGCTGCTGTCCCCAGGACACAGCCCCCATGGTGCAGCACACATGACTGAGCCCCACTCTCGGGATCATCTCTAGTATCAGTCACTTAAAGACACAGACCCCGTGGGAAAGGGGGTGGGGTGCATTGCACAAGACACTTCAGCTGTGGGAAAGCAGGCGGCACGGACCCACACACGGCTACCCACACACGGCTGCCGGGGACCCGCCGGTGTCTCCTGCTGCCCCCCAGTGGCCGTGTGAGGACAGAGGGGATAAGGCTCAGGCAGACTCATCCTGCGATCTCGCGCCGGGTGCTCTCGCTGTGTCCTGAGGACCAGATCCCACCACTTGCTGTCCCACTGCAATGCCCAGCCAGTGAGGCCTCCAGACTGGCCGGGGGGAGGGCCTCCCAGCAGGCCCTGAGACGGCCTGGAAGGTCAGCTCCTGGAGGGCAGCCCCTGGACAGCGCCCAGCACCACGAGGCGCTCAGGACACAAGATCAATGAATGCCAGATGCCCGGCTCTGGCAGGTGGGCAGTGCTGCGGCAAGCCTGGGCCTGGCTCAGAACCCGTGGGGAGGCACCTGAAGGTGGCGAGCAGCAGCATGGACCCCAACAGGGTGGACAGGCAGCGTCCACGGGAGCCGATTTGCCCAAACCAGTCACCTTTGCACACCTGACTTGCAGCCCACCGGGCTGGACACTCTTTCCCTGTGCCTTTACGGGCTGTGCCTCTCTGCCCAACTCTGCCATCACTCACGGCGGCATCCACACGGCTGTGGAACGTCCCAGGCCTGAAACCCTCCTGAGATGACCCCGAGGCTTTCAAACAGGAGGGCGCTGGCGTGTTGGGAAGTCTGCAGGGCTGTCCTGGTGAGCTGGTAGCACTGGGCACACCAGGGCTCTGTCCACAGAGCTGGACATTGTCACCCCCTGGCCGCTTCCTCAACCCTATGACAAAAGGGCCGCTGGGGTCAGAGTCCCACCTGACCCTCTAACCAAGGCCAGGACTCACTGTGACCAACTTTGAACTACCCCATCCGATCTTCACAAGACTCTTGAAACCTTACTGTATTTTTGAACACAGACAGCATACTTTAAAAACATTCACACACACACACACACTGCCCTAGCAGTGTGGCTCAGTGGATAGAGCGTTGGCCTGCAGACCAAAGGGTCCTGGGTTCGATTCCAGTCAAGGACACATACCTTGGTTGCAGGCTCCTCCCTGGCCGGGGCCCTGGTAGGGATGCGTGCAGGAGGCAACCAATTGATGTTTCTGTCTTTCCCTCTCTCTTCCACTCTCTCTAAAAGATCAATGAAAAATATCCTCAGGTGAGGATTAACAACAAAAAAAACTTACACAATTTATTAACATATTTTACTGTTCTCTTTGCTCACAGAAAATATTTTTAAACTTATTTTGAAACCGATTTACAGGAAGTTAAAGATTCATAGGAAGCCCTAACCGGTTTGGCTCAGTGGACAGAGCGTCGGCCTGCGGACTGAAGGGTCCCGGGTTCGATTCCGGTCAAGGGCATGTACCTTGGTTGCAGGCACATCCTCAGGAGGTGTGCAGGAGGCAGCTGATTGATGTTTCTCTCTCATCAATGTTTCTGACTCTTTATCCCTCTCCCTTCCTCCCTGTAAAAAATCAATAAAATGTTTTTTTTTTTTAAAAGATTCATAGGAAGTTAGAGAGTACAGAGCATCCTGTGTACCATTCACCAGCTTCCCCGGATGGGAGTCACGGCTTCCATACTATCTATTTATATAAAAAGCTAATATGCTAAGTGTCCTTCCCTCTGTCCGGGTAATGACGTCATGTAGCAACGCCTGGCTTCCTCTCCCTAGTGACTAGCCTCCTTGGAGTTTCTTCAGCCCAGGAACATGACTTGCTTTACAGCCAGGTGGAAAAATTTTACACTTTAACCAAATGTCTGTGAAGCAATTTCCTGTGCCTCATCTCATTTGATCCTCACAGAAGTCCTGGAGAAGGTAGATAGGAGACTCGGTGGAATCCTATTTTCTTTTCGTTAGCCGGAAAATGGAGATTTAGAAAGCTTAGAAACTTGACCCAACTGAAAAGAAATGGACCTTGAAAACGACTTCAGGTTTTCTCACTGCGCAGAATATAGTCAAACACTGCTACAATTTAAATATTTTACCTTTTGTTCTCCCTGCATGATCTACAATAATAATGTGCTTTGTGTTGATATTTACTGCTGTGTTGCTATTAATTACCTGAAAGAGAAGTTGGAGTCCTTCACTGGACTGGGGAAAGTTTAGCTACATCAGAAAGCAGGTCTAATTAAGCAAGTTTATTCTATACACATAAAAGGCTAAGTTGACTACGATACATATAAAGCTCTCGCTGGTGCCAATCGCATGCATGTTTCCATCTGTCATTGTCGATCGTGAATTTGGTTGACACTTTTGTTTAGAGAAAGGGCAAATAGCGATATTAAAATATTTCTTCTAATTAATTTCCTTTCAATGTGCACGAATTCATGCACCGGGCCATTAGTACCACAATAAATCCAGAAGCAACATGTGGTTCATTCCACGTGATCACATGTGGACTTGCGTAATCCCCACTGTCATCAAAAGCTATTCCATCCCCACAGAGATCTCCCTCAAGCTGCCCCTTTATAGTCCCAGGAGCCCCCACCATTCCTAAACCTTAATAGCCACCAATCTGTTCTGGCTCTATGATTTTGTCATTTCAAGAACATTATAGAGGAAACCATACAAGACATGATCTCTTACTATACATGTATATGTTTTTCACTCCTTCCGAGCCATTCCTTCTACCAACAGCCGTGCCTTTTCACTGCCGAGTAGTATTCCATGGTATGGATGCACCAGTTTAACCTATTGAAGGGAATATTGTGGTGTTTTTTTCAATTCTCATCCAAGGATATGTTTTTTAATGATCTTTAGAGAGAGCAGGGGGAAGAGAAATAACTGCTTCCCATAGGCACCCTGACTGGGGATCAAACCCACAACCTTTTGGTGTATGGGACGATGCTCCAACCAACTGAGCCATCAGGCAGAGCTGTGGGTGGGTGTTTTCACAGAGTAAAACTTAAATTGTCAAAAAACAAACAAAAACACTTAAATTGTCCACTTCGTTAGTCCAGGGAAGGAACGCCCTGAAGATCACACGCCGTGTGTGAGGAACTTCTTGCCATGCTCATTTCACCCGTTTTGGGGCAATGTTTTCACTTCAAGCCTCGATCTGGGTCTGGTGATGACTTGGCAACCTCCACTCTGTGTGTTCCTTTAAACCGAAACGTCCTGGACAGAGACGACCCGCCTGTCCGCTCCTGGCGATGACACGCCAGGTTGCTATGAGCCTCGTGGACACGGCTCCTACACTGCTATGTCCACTTGTGTGGACAGCTAATTTCTCTGAACGAAATGCCAGGAGAGTGGTTGCTGGGTTTTATGTTAAGTACACATTTAGTTTCTGAGGAAATCGCCCAAGTATTTCCCAGAGTAACTAGCGTTTACTTCCCGCCAACCATGTGTGAGGTTTTCCGCTCCTCCAGGTCCTGCCAGTATTGATCCCCGACTTCACTGCGCTGTTCACACAGGCGTGTGCCGTCTCCTCGACTCCCGATGGCATTTCCCTGACGGCCGGTGGTGCTCAGGAGCTTTCAGGTGCCTGCCGCTGATGTCACCTGGTGGAGAGTCCCTTCTGGTCTTTTTCCCATTTTCTTTTTTTTTAAATACATTTTTATTGATTTCAGAGAGGAAGGAAGAGGTAGAGATAGAAACATCCGTGATGAGAGAGAATCATGGATCGGCTGCCTCCTGCAAGTCCCCCACTGGGGATCCAGCCCACAACCCAGGCATGCGCCCTTGACTGGAATCGAACCTGGGACCCTTCAGTTCGCAGGCAGACGCTCTATCCACTGAGCCAAACCGGCCAGGGCCTTTTTCCCATTTTCTATCGGACTTTCCTCCCCTTTTACAGTTGCATTTTGGTAATTCCTTATTATGTTCTAGTTAGGCGGCCTTTATCAGACATGCGCTTTGCAAATATTTTCTGTCTGTAGCTTTTCATTCTCTAAGACTTTGTTGGAGCAGAAGCGTTTCCATGGTGGTGAAGTCACATTTCACAATATACTTTTTATGGATTGTGCTTTTGGTCTCATGTCTTAAGAATTCTTTACCAAGCTCAGGGTCCTGAAGGTTTTCTCCTGAACGTTGTTATAGTTTTACATTTAAACCTCTGACCCATGTTGGTTTCTGTCAGGGCCAAGGCTTAGGCTGGGGCTCCTCTCAGCCTATGGCTGTCCCATCGCTCCAGCACCACATGCTGAAGACCCTGTTTCCTCCACGGAGCTCACTTTGCACCTTTGTCAGACATGAGTGGGCCACTTCCGACGTCCCCATTCTCTTCCATGATCTCTGTGCCTGCCTTCCCACCACTCCTGGATGGTTAAAGACTCCTCATGCTTTAGTCCTCCAGGGAAGACTGGTCTGAGCTATTCTAGTTCTTTTGCCTTTCCTGATATATTTTACTTTTTTGTTAATCCTCAGGAGGATATTTTTTCCATTGATTCTTAGGGAGTGGAAGGCGGGGGGA
Organism: Eptesicus fuscus; assembly: GCF_027574615.1. NCBI lineage: Eukaryota > Metazoa > Chordata > Mammalia > Chiroptera > Vespertilionidae > Eptesicus > Eptesicus fuscus. The sequence continues at coordinate 302,248 of NC_072490.1, forward strand.
GAGACAGGGAGAGAAACATCGATGTGAGACACATGGATTGGTTGCCCACATGCGCCCTGACTGGGGCCAGAGATAGAGCCTGTAACCGAGGTGTGCGCCCTGGACCGGAATCTTATCTGGGAACCTTCATTCCTCGGGCTGACACTCTATCCACTGAGCAAATGGTCAGGGCTCCTGATACATTTTAGAATAATCCTGTCTATACTTAAAGATCTTATTGGGATTTGATAGGAGTTGCATTAAACCTGTATATTAATTCTCCAGTAAAAACACCTGGGCTTGGAGATTTTTCAGGGGTTTTAATTATGAATTCAGGGTCTTTAATAGTTACAGAGCTATGCAAATGATCTCCTTCATCTGGAGTGAACTGTGGTAGTCTGTGCTTTTCAAGGAATTAGCTCATTTCATCAACCTGTCAAATTCACGTGGGCATTTACTTACAACACCCCCTTACTGTCCTTTTGTCTGGGGAATCCATAGTGATCACCTTATTTCACTCCTAATATTTACATTAATTTGTGTGTCTTTTTTGTTATCTCTGTCTTGCTAGGTCAATGTTGATTTTTGCAATGTCTGCCAATCTTTGCTCACCACTTCTTCCTGCCGCCTGTGGCAGGCCCTGCTGGCTGCCCTCCCATCATCCTTTCTCTGTTCCTTTTCCACGGAATCTCAATTTCAGTCGTGGTGGCAATGTGTCCAAGCTGACCCCTGCACGGGCCCAAGCTCCTCCCCTCTCCCACTGCGAGGGGCCCACAGAGCAGGGGGAGCCTCTTGGAACAGTGCAGGCCTGGCCCTACAGGTCTCAGGACTCTCTCAGGCCTCTGTCCCTCTAGGGTTCTGAGATCACCGCTGCCCAAGGACTAAGCCCGGAAGGTCAGCCCACATGCTCAGCCCCACACAGGGCTTTGTCAATCAAGCATCACCCCTACACACCCTGTCTGGGACCCAAACCCAAGCACCCCAAAGAACCCAGGCAATATTGGATAGATTTCTGCCACACACAGGGTCTGCTTAATTCTATTTACAGAAAAAGTAAGTCCACAATATAGACATGCATACATACGTGCGCAGGCCCACAGAGCCGCTGCTGGCTCTGCCCCCACTCAGGGTGGTGGGACCACTCGGGGAGACAAGGAGCTGACTCCCCATGGCGGGCTCCCCCTGACGGGGTGGGGAGCCACTGCTCTGAAGGCGAAAGGGAAGTGATGGCCAGCTCAGCCCCACCCTGTCCAGGACCTTCCTCCCACGGGCAGGCTCAGTCGGAGTCGCAGGCCTCTTGTTCGTTGGTGGCGTCCACTGCAGAGGCCAGGCTGTCCTCCTGGCCTTTCAGCCTCTCACCTGGATGGACGGCAGACAGGAGGGGTGAGAGGGGCCCTGTGCCTGAGCAGCCACCCAGAGTGCAGGGACCCGCCTCACCAGGCCTGCACTCACGGATCAGCTCGGCGATGGCTCTCTGCGTCCGCTTTTCCAGCTTCTCCAGCTTCTTGGCTACGTCTCTCTTGAGGTCCCTGCCGCAGGGAGGGGGCAGGAGGCCAGAGGCTGAAGGCTGGCCCGGTGTGGCCCTGGGCCCACCTTGCCTGCAGCCCCTCAGGCACCAGGAACCAGCCAGGACGCTCCGCTCCCCTCTGCACCCTCCCGAATCCAGCACCCACCATCCTTCCCGGCCCAGGGAGGCAGAGACTAGCCCGCAGACCCACCCCACCCCGGGAACCGAGTCCAGGTGGCTCCTCTGGCCCCTCGGTCACTGTCCAGGAGCGACCTGCCCAATGCGCTGTGGATCCTGCTCCTTCTGTACCCCGGAAGCTCCCAGAAGGCACCCAAGCCGTCCCCTGGCTCTGAGTTCCCAGGACGTAGGCCCCAAGCTCGTTTCATCAACTTCAAACACCTCCCTCTGGCGCTGTCCCTGACAGACTTACGGACGAGAGGAACAGCCTACCCCTGGCCCAGAGCCCAGCACCAAGTGTGCCCGCCCCTCAGTGTGCACGGCCCTCCCCCTGCAACACTCACCAGTCAGGCTTTCGGGGTGCGAGGTTGGCCAGGTCCTGGGGAGGGAGGAGACACCTGTCAGGGCCAGAGGGGCCCCACCCCAAAGGAAGGAGGGAGACAGGGTCAGAGGTAGGAAAATGGGAGGAAGAAAGGAGGAAGGAGGGGTGGGGGGCGTGGGAGGTAGGAAGGGAAAAAAGAAGGGAACAGAAGGGAGGGGGAAGGAGAGCAGGTGCAGGAGAAAAGGGCCACCCGCCACCCACCACTCACCACTTCCTCAATGACTGGCTCGGGCTTGGCGGCCTCCAGCTGCTCCCTCACCTTCTCTTCCACTAGAGGGAGCAAGACGACAAGGGGGGCTGGGAGAGGCTGCCACTGCCTGGTGATAGCAGCTGCAGCCACGGCAAAGGAGGAGGGTGCAGGCAGGGCCTGGGGACCTCTCTTGTCCCCTTGGCCCCCAGCCAGACAGAGACCCTGGAAGGCGGCTCTGGAGGAAGGCTGGGGGTTCCCAGGATGAAAGCCATCCGGGGCAAAGCAGGCAGCTGGTGTAAACAGAGCCAGACTCCACCCCCAGCTGTGAATACATCCAAAGTAGGCTCTGGGCAGGGCCCAGAAGACCGGCTCTCCCCAGTCTCCAGGGGCTCTGGGCCTTCTTCCCATCCCACACAGAGGTGTGCTCCCAAACGGCGCACCCTGGGCCTCCAGGCAGCCTGACCGGGGCCCTGACCCTGTGGCACAGACGCTGGGAGCCCTGGCACCAAACCTGGGGGCCACGGGCTCTGCCAGGCCCATCACAGTGCCCCACGTTCCCTCATGATGGAGTGAATGTGGGACAGTCTTGGCCACCGCAGACACGTGCAGGCCAGACTGACAAAGCCACACGCTGTGACTTCCCCACTTCCTCTCTGGAGTGGCCCGGAGGAGGAGGGCCCGGGACAGAAGCGTGGTGGGCCCGCCCTCTGAGCCTCAGCCCCTGCCCTGCCTCACCCCCTCCAGCCATGGGTACTGCCCCTGAGGCCTGGGACAGTGCCCTGTCCCTCTCCTCTGTCCTGCCTTACTGCCCCCTGCCAAGGTGCCACTGGACTCACCACAGTGGGGCCCACAACACCAGGGACACACGGGCATTTCAGAAACAAAGGAGATGAGGAAGCAGACGGGTGTGGCCGAACGGGCAGCGCTTTGTTGTTTTACAAGATAATGTATTTATTCACTTAATACTCATCTAATTGAAAGCAAAAATGGAGATTAAAAGAGCCAGGGACCTGGGTGACAAGAAGCGCCCAGCATCTCTGCTGCAGGTGGCTGGGGACAGCCCGCCGCTGGCCGATGCTCCTGGCTGCTGCCCACACTCGGCGAGACTGCAGCCCCCGGCAGTGGCCCTCACACCGCAGCCACCTCTCCCCGGCCTCTGGGCCTGGCACTGACACCTCCACCTGGGGGCGTCCGCCTGCTCCTGCTCTCGCAGCACCTGCATGGCTGGCCCCTCATCGGGGTCTCTCTCTGACCCTCCAAGGATCCGGGGGCCACTTCTCAGCCCAGAGGGTTCCTCTGAGATGTGGCCTCTTCCCTCCAAGGCCCCTGGGAGGCCTCCCAGTTGGGGTGCGAGCAGGGCAGAGCCCTGCCTGCTTCTCTGCGGTCACCAACGCTGACCACGTGTGCACCTGCCAGGAGGTGGCGGGGAGGGTGCTAGAGGCCCAACTTCCAGCCTGGCATTGCCAGCTTCCTTTCAAAGAGGAGGCAACTGACAGTGCCCGGAGCGGAGACAAGCCACCTACCTGCCACGGGCTTGGCCTGGGGCACCCTCCTCCTCTTCAGGTCCTCATCCTCGGGGACGTAGTTGCGCAGCCTGAGTTCCCTGCGCAGAGGAGAGCGAGCAGAGATGGAGTGAATGTGGGACAGTCTTGACCACCGCAGACACGTGCAGGCCAGACTGACAAAGCCACACGCTGTGACTTCCCCACTTCCTCTCTGGAGTGGCCCGTGGAGGAGGAGGGCCCGGGACAGAAGCGTGGTGGGCCCACCCTCTGAGCCTCAGCCCCTCAGCCCTCTCAGCAGCTGGCTGGCCGCTCTCCCAAGGCCCTGCCCACCCTGCAGGCTCCCATGGGAGCTGGGGCCGGGGTGCCTGAGCAGCATTCACCAGTGTCTCCCCTGGACTATCTTCCTCTGACCGTTATGGGAACTGAGGGTCAGAGGCTGCCCCGATTTTAGATGGTCCCACAGCAAAGCCCTGCTGAGTTACTCCTAAGAGACAAAGCTGGTAGTCGCCACTGTTCCCAAGCCTGGCCTCCTCCTCAGAGCCTTCGTGCCCGGGCCGCTGGTACATAGTCCCTCGACTCTGATGACAAGGTCTGTGCTGGGCGTGGCCGGCAAGGGCTGAGGGGGCTGGCAAGACACTGTGGAGGGCTGGGACAGCCATGTCCAGATGGCAGAGCCTAAGACCTCTGTGAGGGGAACCACGAGGGACCAGAGTCACACGCTGGGACTGCCACGTGCACGTGCCACTGTCCCCTTAGCTGCGTCTCCGCAGACCGGGCAGCTGCACCAGCACTGGCTCGGCAGCCCCTCAGGCCCCACCCCCAGAGCCTCGCCTGCAGAGGGCCCCTGGACAACTCCCCAGAGGGGCAGAGAGCCCTGGGGGCTGCTGCTTAATAAGGAGCCACTGACGCCCCAGCTGGTGTGTCTCCGTGGTTAGAGTGTCCACTTGCAGAATGAAAGGTCCCGGGTTCAATTGTGATCAAGGGCACGTGCCCGGGTTGCAGGCTCGATCCCCAGTAGGGGCTGTGCAGGAGGCAGCCGATCTAGGATTCTCTCTCATCATTGATGTTTCTCTCTCTCCCCTCTCCCTTCCTCTCTGAATCCATAAAAGAAAGGAGGAGCCACTGGGTCAGGCCATCGAGGCCCTGGGCAGAACGCCCGGCCCAGTACCAGCCAGGTGGGACTGCAGTGCAGGTCCGCGTCCTCCCCACGACCGCTTGGGGGCCCTTTCGAGGACGGCCGCCCTCGGATGTCCTAGGCCTCCGGGACAGGGCAGTCTCCCAACAGCAGGCTCCCAGTCGCATCTACCAAAACCCCCTGGGCCAGGCCACCAAGGGCTGCCGCTTGCCCCGCCCTGCAGACAGCCTGTCCAAGGGGAGGGCAGGTGTTGTGGCACACGGCCAGCACTGGCAGCAAGCGGTCTGGACGTGGGGACTTCAAGTTCAGTCCCTATTCACCAGCACCTGCTCCATCCCCTCTGCCAGGGCCCCTGAGACCACAGCCCAGGGCCAGGCTGAATCTTTGTGCCCTGGGGGCAGTGCCCGCATGGCCCCGGAGGGAGGAAGCCTGCTGCCCCCTGAGGAGCAGGGACACCGGCCCTGGCCCCGCCCCCGGCCCTCACATCTGCCCCAGGCCTCAGGTTAGTGGAAGGTCAGGTTGCAGTGGGTGTGACCAGCACACGGACTTCCCCTCACCACAGGGTGGGGAGAAAAGCAGAAGAGAAACTGGGTGTGGGAAACTGCAGGGATTTGTGGGAAAAACACTGTCACTCTCAAACTGGCTCCAGGGTTCTGAGATAAATCAGTACGGAGAGTCTGGGGGGAACTATGCCAGGACCCTGAGCGGCACACAAACCCCCCCAATCTCCCCCACCCGGGCCTCAGCAGAGCAGCTGGACTGAGGGAGGACACGGCAGGGGACAGGGAGGTGCCAGAAGCCCCCGGAAAGCCACCAGGCAGCCCCCAGCTCCCACTGTCCCTGCGCCCTGGAGCTGGGCACTAGTCAAGCAATCATGAACACCTGGGTGTCCCATTCTGGGCCTCCGTTTCCACATCCATAAACCAGGAGGCAGGCTATGCTGGGTGTCAGGTCTGTCAAGCCAGGTTCAAGGCCTCCCAACTCACTGTGAGAGCTAATGAAGAAACTGCCCCTCACTCATGCCCCATTCACTGCCCCTCCCACCCCTACCCCAATCTCAGCCAAAGGGCAAGCCTCTGGGAGAGGTCCTGGGCACAGGGTTCTGCTCGGGTTCTGCTCAGGCCTGGCCTTTCCAATGCAGGACTGTGGCTTGTTTAAGCCCTCCTGCCCTCTGCAAACAACTTAAAAAACCTGACAACAGACACAGGAGTGGGAAAAGGTAGGTTTACTGTGAGCGTGCCAAACTGTTTTTTCTTGTATTACTATTTATTTATTACTAGTGGCCCGGTGCACGAAATTCATGTAGGGGGGGGGCGGTGAGGGGGGGGGTGGTCCCTCAGCCCAGCCTGTACCCTCTCCAATCTGGGACCCCTCAGGAGATGTCCAACTGGTTGGACATTCCTCTCACAATCCGGGACCGCTGGCTTCTAACCACTCACCTGCCTGCCTGCCTGATCTGCCCTAATCACTCTGCCTGCCAGCCTGTCCCCCCAACTGCCCCCCCGCCAGCCTTCTCACCCCCAACTGCCCCCCCTTGCCGGCCTGCTCACCCCCAACTGCCCCCCCTTCCAGCCTGATCACCCCCAACTGCCCTCCCCTCCTGGCCTGATTGCCCCTAACCGCCTCTGCCTCGGCCCCGCCACCATGGCTTTGTCCGGAAGTTCATCTGGAAGGTCTCTTGTCCCCATTAGCATATTACCCGGTGCACAATATTCGTGCACTGGAGAGGGGGGTCCCTCAGCCCAGCCTGTGCCCTCTCGCAGTCTGGGACCCGCAGGGATCGGGCCTAAGCCAGCAGGTGGACATCCCTCTCGCAGTCCAGGACCCATTGCTCCTTACTGCCCGCCTACTCGCTGCTCCTTAGTGCTGCTGCGGAGGTGGGAGGGGCTCCCGCCACTGCCACAGTGCTCGTCAGCCGTGAGCTCGGCTTCTGGCTGAGCTACACTCCCCCTGTGGGAGCGCACTGAGCAGGGGGCAGCTCCTATGTTGAGCATCTGCCCCTGGTGGTCAGTGAGCATCATAGCGACCAGTCATTCTGGTCTTTCCACCATAACGGTCACGTAGGCTTTTATTATATAGACTAGAGGCCCAGTGTACAAATTTGTGCATGGGTGGGGTCCCTCAGGGTGGCCTGTGGAGATGGGGCCCCAGCTCGCGCCCCCCAGCCTCGCAGCCCTGCAGCCCTGCCTTGGCCTGGTGCCACCCCCTCACCTGATCCACCATCCCGCTGTGGTCCCGCTCTTGTTGCCCATCAGTGCCGGCAGCACCTCCACTGCTGCTCACTGCCAGCATGACATCGCCAATGCCCGCCATGTTCCATGTCGCCCTCTGGTGGTCAGCGCATGTCATAGCAAGCAGTCAAACTCCTGGTCTCCCGGTAGAACGACCGCCAGAGGGGACAATTTGCATATTAGGCTTTTATTATATGGGATTTATATTATTTGTTTTCTCACTATTATTGTTATTTTATACCCTTATGACTTATCTTTTAGGTAATGATGGCCAGTTTAACCAATCACCACAAGTGAATACTTCGTCCTACTTTTGTCCACCCTGTGTATTTTTTTTTTCTTTTTTCTTTTTTAATATATTTTATTGATTTTTTACAGAGAGGAAGAGAGAGGGATAGAGAGTTAGAAACATCAATGAGAGAGAAACATCGATCAGCTGCCTCTTGCACACCCCCTACTGGGGATGTGCCCGCAACCAAGGTACATGCCCTTGACCGGAATCGAACCCGGGACCTTTGAGTCCACAGGCCGACGCTCTATCCACTGAGCCAAACCAGTTTCGGCCACCCTGTGTATTTTTTAAATCTATTTGTTGGCCTTGGAGAAGTACCAAGGCCACAGGGATCTGAGGGGCTGCACGCCCAGCAGAAGTCAAGGGTGGCCCGATGGAGGGCAAGGCTTTTCCTTGAAGCATCTATTGGCAGCAGAACCGCCTGAAGAGACAAAATCTGTGTTCAGGGCAGCCAAGAAGCAGGGCCCTGGCCAACCCCAGGCTTCCTGTTGTGACCCCCACATGACCCTTATCTTCAGAACCGGGGTGACCCTGAAACAGACGGGAAACAGGCGGCTGCCTGTGGGAAGAAGGGGCCGTGTGACTGGGCACTGGTAGAGGAAACCTCTCCTTCAGGCCTGAGGGGTGGTTCAGGGCGCCCCAGCCCTCTGCCCGCCTGCAGCTGGAACAATTCTCTCCAGAGCAGCAATTTCGACTGGCGCTGCAGGCATGTCACCACACACAGCACCTGACTGCTTAGTCAGGAGCACTGACCTTCCTCCTTAGATTTTCAAACAGAAAAATGACAACAGCAACACAACAATAGCGGTCCAATGTGAATGAATAAAAATTATACCTATTTTTTGTCAGATCAGTGAAAAATAATACATTTTTTGGTGTGCGGCAGAATTTTAATAATTCATTTATGTGTGCCATGAGATGAAAATGGTGGAAAATCGCTGCTCTAGAGGAAAATAAATTATCCAGAACCTCAAATTATCTCTAGAACTTTTCATACCTAATATCCAGGATTCAATCAAAGCCATGAGAAAAAATAAAGACAACATATATGCACTCATGGGTGATCCGAATATTGGAATGATCAGAAATGAAATGTAAAATAATTAACACTAATAAAAGTTCAGGAAGCTAAACCACAAGATGGAGAATTTCAGCAGACAATCCGAAACAGTAAAAGTTAATCAAATGGGAATTCTATAACTGAAAATATAACCAACATTAAGGACTCACTAGATGAGTTCAATAGTCGTCAGGGCACCTGTAAACGAAGGCCTCGTAAAGGTAAGACCGGCCAGAAAACGTCCGACAGGCACAGAGCAGGTGGAAACTGCAGAAAAGAGCCTGAGACACATGCAACACGATCGAAAGACCTGACGTCCATGGAATTCCAGTCCCGAGGCAGTAAGGAGAGCACAACGGAGAACTTTCTACATGAATGAAAAACATCAAGCCACGGGTTAGAGAAACACCATGAGCTCCAAAGAAAAGGCCCCCAGGCAGACCTGTCCAACTACCGAACCCGAGACAGATGCTTAGAACACAGACACCAGCCAGCAAGGCAGAAACGTAGGCTGACAGCCGACTTCTCAACACAAACGATGGAAACCACAAATCTGGGTAAACGGCCTTCAAAGAAAGACTGCCCCAGACACAGACAAGTTGGGAAAAGGAATCATCAGATGATCTGTGTGCTTCTTCAAGGAACAGGAAAGGGAGAGCTGTAGCAACTACAGGAAATGATCTCAGCGAAGCCCAGCGAGCCCATGCCTGTAGGACCTGCCCCTTGTGCCCAAACGCCTGGTCCGCCCTGTGGGCAGCCACTGTCGGAGTTGGGCCTGGACACCTCCACTCCCTCCCTCTGACCCAGGGTCCCCAGTGTCCCCAAAGCAAGTCTACACTTCTTACCCAGCCCTGCCATCACCTGCCATCCACCACGACCTGCTCTCCAACCAAATGCCCCTGGGCCTGCCAGCCCTGTCCGAGCCACCCAGCCAGGTGGCACTGTGAGCGTCTCTCCCTTCCCCTAAGGTCCCCACCCGCCCATGGACTGCACCTCTCCCGGGCCCCCTTCGCCCCACAACCCGGCACACAGCAGAAGTCACACCCTGAATGTGGCCCCTGCTGCATGCCCGGCCCCACTAACTCCTAGAGCACCCCGCAGGTGGGAGGGCTGGGCACACACCTGCCTCTGGCTGGACACCACACTCACAGAGAGCACTCGGGAAGAGCTTTATGGTAGCCCGGGGCACTCTGGGCCTCTTAACGCTTGGAAAGACAATGCAGGAAGCAAAGAAGTTGTGCCCAGGAGATACAAAGAGGGCAGGAACGCGCTGGTCAGAGCAGCCCACGCCAAAGCGACTTCCGTTGTCTTTGTGGCAAAGCCACAGGGCGATGCCCAAGTTCACATCCTACTGAGTCTTCTTAAAACAGGCCATGTCCTTTGCATTTCCTCTCCTCCGCTTCCTCCCCTCCCTGGGGAGACCTGTCAAGTGCCTGACAGGTATGATGACTCTATGACATCTTCCTCAAGGTCAGCTGCATGGCCTCCGGCTGGGCTGGCCGTGAAGATTCCGGGGAAATCATCCCTTGGGGTTCTCACATCTTCTAGATGTGCCACTGGCCCGCAGGAAGGGGCGGAGACTCGCAGGAAGGGGTGGGGAATGCTGGTGTCCTCTTAAAATGTGAAGCCCAGAAACAGGCACCCAAGCAGCAGGCAGGTGGGGGGGGGGGTGGCACAGAGGGAGGGAGCGAGCGAGTCAGGGCGGAGTCTGTGTCCCTCTGACCCCCTCCCCGGAGCCCACGGCGCTTCCGTCTCCAGGGGAGCCAACATGGCCCTGCCCGGCCATGGCCTTGTCGCTGAAGGTGGATCAGGAAGTGAAGCTCAAGGTTGGTTCTTTCAGGGAGCGGATCACAAGTGAGGCAGAAGACTTCTGATTTTTTTCCCAAAGAAGTTGTCAGAACTTGGGAAGTTTTTTGAAGAAACCAATCCTAAACATTCCTGACCTAACTCAGATCCACTCAGACCTGACCCTGACCCCATTCTTCTCACCAACAGCCACGATGGACTGGATGGTCCCACTTACGAAAGGCGAAGGTTGGATGAGTGTGAAGAGGCTTCTCAAAGAACCCAGGTGTTTGTGACGCCCAATGGGATGCTAAAAAGCAACCAGCAGCTGGTGGACATTATTGAGAAAGTGAAACCTGAGATCCGGCTGCTGACTGAGAAATGCAACACGGTCAAAATGTGGGTACGGCTCCTGCTTCCTAGGATAGAAGATGGGGACAACTTTGGGGTATCTACTTAGGAGGAGACAGTTGCAGAACTAAGGACTGTTGAGAGTGAAGCTGCACCTTCTATGGACCAAACTTCTAGACATGATATTACAAGAGCCAAACTGGTTTCTAAAGTAGATAAATATCCCCATGTGGAGGGCTACGCCGAGCCGTGACAGAGATGGAAGAGAAAGAACACATCAGCCTCTGTCTCATCTCAGAACTAAGGATCAATATGTCACCCTACACGACATGATCAGCGGCCCCGGAGCGGCAATACCGAGGCCAGGGCCAGGGGACTCTGAGTCTGGCTCAAGACCGACATTGCCTTGGTTTGTTACATGACTATTGTGATGGGGAAACTGGCTGATACAGTCATCACACCTCTCTGTTTTCAGAGTCTAATAAAACTCTCATGTAGTCAAAAAAAAAAAAAAAAAGGTGAAGCCCAGAGCAGAGGTCTAGAATGCCAGAGTGAAAGGAGGCTTCCGACTCCCTGGCCCAGCCCTCACGACCAAGCGGGTTGAGGCCACACTGCTTGGGAGGCGTCCGGCCCGGCCCCTTCCCCCACTCTTCATGCCACAAGTCTCACCCTCGGGGCCTGCCCGCTCTTCTCTCCCCGTTGCTCTCGGGCCACTCCACACGCACGCACACGCACACGCACACGCACCCTGCCCTGCACCCCGGAGAGGCAGAATGGGGCAGCCCCAAGTGGCCCGGGGTCAGAGGGACAGTGGTGAGAGACGCTCCTCAGTCACAGCCCTGGACACCAGCTCCGGCCGGGGCTGGAGGGCTCTTTCCCTGAGGGCTCTCTTTCCCTGAACCTCCCCAGTAGACGCAGGAGCTCTTCCCGGAACACCCGCCCCAGCCTGTTCGCTTTAGCCTATAGGCCCAGCACAAGGAGACACCTCCTGTCCCAACGAAAACAAGGCCTGGAGCCCATGGAAAGGCGAGGCCACAATCCCGATTGGGACCCACCACTGCTCCAGGCCTGACCCAGTCCTTCCTTAAAGTCCTAGTAAAATGCTCAAAGCCCAAGGCTGTTTCCATGGTCACTGCCGCTGTGTTCATGGGAGCTTGCAGGCCGAGGACAGGAATGGCCGGGGTCCCCACGTGGGACTGATAGGCTGGCGGGCTCGTTGTTCTCCATCAGACAGGGGCCAGAGGAGGAGGGGCCAGGGGGCTCCTCTCCCTCTCGGATGGGAGACCTTCAAGGCGTCACCAGCGTGAATGTGGTTTTCTCACCTCAGGGTGGACCACACCCACCCCACCACGGGGAAGACTGGATGAGAGGGCGCTGGCAGCTCCGAAGGTCATGATCAAAACTTGTTTCCAGGCAACGGGACCCAGCCCCCTCTCCCCTCCCCCAGTCACAGGGCCAGTCTACTTCCCACGGCTGCCATGACACACCATCCTGAAACCAGTCCTCTCTTGATTCAGTCGCCCACATCCTGGGGCCTCCTCCTGAGCAACAGGATCAGGAAAAACAGGGTGACAGCAGTGTCTGAGCTGCTGCCTCAGCACAAATCCTGGAGCCACAGTCCAGCCCCCTGCCCACGGTCCAGCCCCCTGCCCACGGTCCAGCCCCCTGCCCACGGTCCAGGCCCCTGCCCACGGTCCAGGCCCCTGCCCACGGTCCAGGCCCCTGCCCACGGTCCAGGCCCCTGCCCACGGTCCAGGCCCCTGCCCGGTCCAGGCCCCTGCCCACGGTCCAGCCCCTGCCCACGGTCCAGCCCCCTGCCCACGGTCCAGCCCCCTGCCCACGGTCCAGGCCCCTGCCCACGGTCCAGGCCCCTGCCCACGGTCCAGCCCCCTGCCCACGGTCCAGCCCCCTGCCCACGGTCCAGGCCCCTGCCCACAGTCTGGCCCCTGCCCACGCTGGGACACCCTGGCCTGGAGCAGGAGGCGGGGAGGGAGCCGCTCTGGGAGGCACCACTGGAGTGGGCGATGTTTGCCAAGTCAAGCTGACGTCATGATCTGCAAGTGAGCACACCCTGCTTCAGACACCATCCTGGGACCCAACCCGCAGAGGAGAGAGGGCCTGGCATTTACCAGCCTAAAGGGTTTGGGCGCCAGGCCAGGTCTGGGCTGGGCCTCAGCTGGGCGGGAACCTCTCTCCACATGGAGTGGGAGAACCGGTTTTCCATCCCGGAGAAGGCAGGTTAGTACCCCTTTCTCCGCAGGCCGTGATAGCCATCCCAGGGTGAGCCACTGTTCTGAGCAGTGACTGCTCCAGCTGGGGTAGACGTGATCCAAAGCCAGAGGGAGGCGGTTGTGGGCTGAGGGTTCGGGGCTGCTTGTTCAGGTGCCTAACAAGACATTCTCCCTGGCCCCTTCCCGAAGGTGCGCCACACCTCCCCTCTCCTCAATCACAAGCCCAACCTAGACACACCTCCATGCACCTATCAGCCAACCTGCCACCGGGAGGAAGTGGCAGGCTTAGAAAGCAAAAGCAGCTGCAGGAAGCCCTCTGCAGGCCAGCTTCCAAGGGCCCCAGATCACAGGCGGTTACCCTTTGACATTTAGACACCGAATAGGTGGCTTAACAGACGAGAGGGCCTGCGGGACAGAGGCAAGAGCACCTCCCTTTGGGGGCAGCACTGAGGGCGAAGGTGGTGGAGGGGTTGGGGTAGAGAGGAGGTATGGGCGCCTGCAGAATAAGCCACAGGACGGCAGGTCCAGCCCAGAGGAGAAGCAGGGGCCCTCCTGGGGCTGGGGACATGTCTTTCCTTCCCAGAGTGGAGCTGGGCCAGTGGACCTGCAGGGGCTGACTCCCCCCTTGGGGATTTGGTTGTATGAGGACGGGACAGGATTTATCCCAAAGGGAGCAATAAAACTTAAAAAAAAATTTTATCTAGAGAATCCATGCAATTCCCATCAAAATCCTAGCAAGCCTTTTCATAAATATTAATGAGCAGATTCTACAACGTATAAGGAAAAGCAAAGGAGCGTGGACAGCAGGATCCTGAAGTCTCCTCATCAGATGGGCAGGCGACCGGGCAGAGGAAGGTGGTGACGCCCAGCACGGTACTGAGGGGTGAGGCCCGGGGGCGCCTGCTCCAATGCTACTGGAGTCCATCTCCTCAGCCACAGACTGAGGACGTGCACTGCCCCACAGTATATCTGGGCCGACAACGGGATCTGCTAACGATGCCCCGTTTTTGCTGAGGGTCATATATTGTACACGTAAGGGAAGTTCTACAGAGGGTCCTAACCACCCGTTTCTTGGTCACATGTGCTTATTTCTACCCTCACCCACCCACCTCGCTATTCTCCCAACTCCTGTCCCATTTGCAAAGTTAGCAAAGACCTTACACAAAAGTCAACTCTGCCTTTTCCAGGTGTGTCTGGAGCCCTCAGCTCTCAGGAGGCCCCCAAGTTTCCTCCTTCTGCCCAAAGCCCCAGCCCCAGCCCCAGCCAGGTAACAGCTATGGCATGTGCTCCATCCCCAGAAGGGAAGCCGGTTTGTTTTCCCATCTCTCTGTTGAAGACACTTGGTAAACGGCCGAGTCAGGTGCAGGCACACCCCCCCCCCCCGTGAACTTGAAAAGGCCCCGGCTCCTCTGAGATGGGCTTCTGAATGGGGCAGAGAGGAGGGGCCTGACCTGGGGAGGGTTCCACGAGGCCGTGGCATGAGGAAAGCCTGCTCCCAGGTGCCGGCCCAGCCCCTCAGGGAGCGTCCCTCCCCTCCTGTGCACCCCTCATCCAACAGCCCACGGAGGTCAGCTTTCTCAGAGCACCAAGATCTACCCCCACGTGAGCAGGTGCCTCCACAGGCCTGTGCCTGAAGGAAACAGCTCAGGGCAAAGGCCACCAAAGCCACCTGTCCATGCAGACACCAGGTCTGGCCCAAGCAGAGCTCCACAGCTGCCCTATGGCCCAGCTCAGGGCTGGGCAGGAAATGCTAACAGACATGAAGCTCCCCACCCCACCCACCCCCCGCCCCGGCTCATGAGGACCAACCACACGTCCCTCCCTGCCGCACACTGCTTCCGAAACCTGTCCCAGAATCTCTGTTGGAGGCTCCAGCTCACATGCCTGCAACCACAGGGGGAGGGAGCCTTGTGTAGACAACTTAAGTTGCCTCAACCAGGTGACGGGATTTGGCAAAATAAGATCAATACTGTATCCTCTCTGAAATCAATAAAAGTATATTTTTTAAAATAAAAAAAAAGATCAATACTGTAGGTGAGCTACTGAGGGGGTTGGCAGGACAGAGACAGAAAGAGCGGAGCCTGAGCTGAGCTCTACAGGAAGGCCGAACGTCAGTGGGGACAAGGAAAGGAGAGCCGGGCTGGGACAGCTCAGAGATGACGTCGGGAAACGCTGAGTGGCCCCAGCCCGCTGGCCCCGCTAGCTCACACACAGGGAGGTTTGGAGCCGGTTCTGCAGGTGCTGTAGAGCCAAGCCACACAAGGGCTTGGAGAGTGAGGAGACATAATGTGGAGTCAGCAGGAAAGGCTGGTGGCTGAGGGTCAGAGGGCCAGTGGGGGACGGGTGCAGCAGGCTCCAGTCAGGGACAAGGGAGGCGGTTACAGGTCTGACAGGGCAGCATGGGGTGGTGAGGAAGGAACGGCAGAGG